>NC_082687.1:14990362-15306320 GCF_949987515.2 Delphinus delphis
TGATTCAGTCTTGTATGAAGTATTAATCAAGAAATGCGGAAAAGTGTGCTGAAGACCTCACTGTTAAGTGGATCAGCATCTGGTCTACTTAGTCAATCAGAGGCACTCAGAATATAGCCATTAATAGCTCAATATGTCTAGAGCTGTGGAATACATGGAATCATATACAATTAATGCTATGATATAAATTTAGTATGAATAAAATAGAAAATAAATGGGAATTAATACCTGCCCTACTGACATAAAATACTAACATTAACATAAATAATAACCTATGTATATTTTACTTTGGTGCTGTGCTTTATCAATTTCAAAAGGTCTTTGTACTATATCATTTAAAAAATCAGAAGATGGAACGATTTATCAAGTTTATTGGATAGCACAACTCTAGATGAAAATAAATGGAGTGTTGAAAAGTGGCCAGGTGTTATCTTGTCCAGGTAAGAGAGATCAACAACAAAAGAAGGAACCAGTTTATATCCATTTGTGAATTTGGTAGATAATAACAGGAATAATCTTATCTAGCATTCACTGAGAGTTAAAACATGTGCCAGGCATCTTACATGCATTATCTCCCTGAATGTAGACAATAAGCCTATGAAGTAAGTATTATTATCAGCTATCTCCTAAACTTATAGACATCCAGATGAGCACAAGTATAAATAGAGAACTCTATTTGGAGAACTGTATTTGGTTTTGAAAGGAATTTAAGGATTATCCAATCCAGCTTCTTGTAAGGTGAAGGCAATCTGTTCTATAAACAGACTGTTGAGAACCTGCAAAGACAGGTGATAGGACGTTGAGAAAATAATCCACAGAAAAACATATAATGATAGCATTTTGTATTTTTATGTTGGAGAAGGGTCACTGACTGAAATGAAGAATGAAGGTAAAGTAGAATAAACCATTTAAAAACGTTTATTAGATTTGGTGAATGTGTTAAGTATGACCTTGAACAGTTCCCGTGGATGGGAGCAGAAGACATTTTACAGAAATTAAGGTTGTGTGCTTTTTTGTGTGTGTTGACAATTGGAGTAAAGGGCATAAACCATTTGAGGAGTCTGGCACAAAAAAATAAAATTAAAAAGTAATGAAAGGAATCAAAGAAAAAAACAGAGATTGCTTTAAGACATTTTAGAAGAACTTAAATGAGGGCTTGAATGATAAAGCACAGATGAGAAATGTTTAGTAGTAGGAATCAGTGAATTTTGGTACAGCACATTCTCTTTTTTTTTTTTTTTTTGGCCATGCCATGTGGCTTGCAGGATCTTAGTTCCCCAACTAGGGATCGAACCCAGGCCCCCTAGTGGAAGTGCAGAGTCCTAACCACTGGACTGCCAGGGAATTCCCAGGCTATTCTTGAAAGAAAGAAATGAGTTCTAGAGGCAGATAAGCTCCTCCTTAGACATGACAGATCAGACACATGCATAGAGAATGTTGACATGAAGGATGAGATCATTAGTGATAAAAACTGCATGAATGTAGATTTAATAAGAACATAGCTACTGTGGTAAGTAAGCCACAGAATTGATGAGGGGCATAGAGTATGGCTGGCAAACTTTATTTTAGCATGTATATGTAGTTTATTAAGTGCTGTTCCATTCTTCTAGGACTTCATAGCGTTATAGGCAAATGAGGGAAAAAGACAAAATCATTTCATAAAATAGAACATGCAGAACATTTTCAAAGAGCAATTTCTTTACTTACTAGTCCTTTAAAGAAAATCTCATACTTTCCTTATGGAATAATTTTCTTCCTCTTAAAGTGCATTCTTCAGAAGTTCCTTTAGGGAAGTTATGTAGGTAGTGAAGAGAGAGGAAAAAAAGGAAGCTAGGCATAAAACTGCAGATTGCATATTTTGTCTTAGTATTTGAAGATATTGTTGTACTTGTTTCTTAAAAAATATAACTGTTATTTGTGAGTTATATTTTAGCTACTTTTAATATATTCTATTAGCTTTGGACATTCTACAGTTTCTCTACATAAGGCTAGGTATATATTATGTGGTAATTACGCATTTGGGCTTTTCTGTATGTGCTCCCTGAAACTGAACATTCTGCTCTTTCTTCAGCTATCTACTACCTTCAAATAGTATTTTTCCATTCACTCTTCTTTTTGCTACTGGGACTCCTATTATGTACATGATTTCAAGAATGCCTAATGAATCAGAAATGTTTTAAGATATCAATCTCAGTAAATAATTATTATATACTCTGAAACTATGTCATAAAATAAAAACTGTTCACCTAGAAATGAAAATAACTTATTTATTTTTAAATTTTAGTGCTAAAAATTGTTTTGCTTCATGTCAAAATAACTGAATTTCAGGACTCTGATCTGACTAAGTAGTCACTTGATTCAATACAAATCATTGGCTAAAAACAATATAAATATTTTGGAAATTCTTACTGCACAAATATCTGATATTCCATGAAAAAAAATAAGCATTGTGCATGTATTTTGAGTGTAAATGGAATTTTTAATGTTAATTGTTTATTATTTTATGATATTAAATTCTGTAGATTTAATGAATGCAACAGGGAGAGGGAGAGAGAAAGGTACCTCTATCTATTAACAGATAAATAGACAGATAAATAGATTTACCAGCATTTTCTCCATCACTTTAAGGTGATGGAAAAAACTTGTATATACATGCATGAGTGTGTATTATAAATCTTTTTCCTTTTAACTCTGAATGTTTAGTCTCTCTTCCTAGGATTCCCTGTGAGAATCTTTGAATAATGTTGCCCTACATTTTCACATAGCTAGGACAGCCTCATTACCCCTCAGAGCATGATTTCTAATAAAATGCTTGGAATCATGAGCCATATTCTGGTTTGACCCAGAAAGCTTTGACATTCAAAATCAGAATGGTCTGAATGGCTCAGTCAAGATACAAGCCTGAATTAATTGGGGAATTTGATTATATTGACCCTTGAGGAAAGGGATAATGTACTGGACTTTTTTTTGAAAATGTTACCTATATAATTTAAGTGAATAATTATTAACAAAATAGCTAAAACTAAAACCTGTTCAGGTTAAATAAAGTAAGTAACCTCTTCAGCTGTTCTCATGATACAATAGAGACAATTGCTTCTGGATTGAATTGGGCTTAAAATCATTGACCAAAATAATTTACACATGTGTAATCACAGTTCTTAGTATAGTGCTGAGATAAGTATATAGTTATGGAATAAATGCTAAGTTGTTTTATAAGCTTTTAGTTATATATAAATTGAAATAAATAGCTCAGATACAGACGTGTCATCAGCATGCCTCGTGATATTTAACATTTATGATTATACTGAATTGCATAGATATCTTTGCTTTTGTTTCCTAGGATATTACTGAGTATACTGTTAAGGGTCTAACTTTGCTTCTTGTTCCTATACAGCACATCAGGGTCAAGAGATTTAAAGAATTATAAAGAGGTAGGATTGTAGTTCTTTGCAATTGCCACTCATGGTTATAGATCAACATTACAATAAACTACTTGATAATATTTTGAAGGTAAATGGTTTAAGTGTAAAAAATCATGTGATGTTTGCAAATTCTTCAAATTATATCTGGTTTTTATGTAAGAATATTATTTATTTATTTATTTATTTAATCATTACATGCACACACATTCTAAATTAGTCACTGGACTTAGAGCAGATAATAAGACATTCCCCCCGCTTGCCTTCATGAAACTCATGTTTTAGTGATAGAACAAATTTAGCATTCATTATGCAATTAAGAATTTGATTTCAGTTCTGATAAATTCTATCCACCTGGAGATATTGCTATGAAAGTGTATAACTGGAAGCTGTTCTTGAGGAAACAATATTTTAACTGAATATTTAAGGAAGAATATCAACTGAGCCCACAGAGAAAAGAGTGGATGAAAACTTGCAAGTTATAGGACACTGACTCTAAAAAAGTCCTGAGGTGGTTAAGAGCGAGCATGATGGGGAAAATGAATCAAGGACATATGGCTAGTAAGGAGATTAGTAGGTGGGTATGAGGCAGTAAGAATCAGCTAATCCAGATCATGCTGAAACATGTAGGTTAATTTAAGGATTTTATCTATTATTTAAATAATAATGGAGAATTAATGAAGACTTTGAAGCAGGAGAGTGACATACTCCTACATTTCTTTGAAAAATGTCACTTTGCTGTGGAAAATGTTTTGAATGAGGGTAAGAAGAGACCTGAGAAGACTGGTTAGGAAGGTCTTCATTGGTCCAGGTGAGCTGTGGTAATTTAAACTGGATTGACATAGTAGAGAAGCAGGAAAGTGAGTTCAATAGATAGTTATGAAATGGAATGTGTAGGACTCTGTGATAGATGAAATATGGATGATGAAGGAGAGGGGACAATCAACAATTATTCCTAGTTTTTTACTTTAAAAAACTAATATCATGGTGTAGGATGTTAACTAGACTTGTTTTTATTTCACAATATATACAAATATCAAAAATTACATTTTACACCTGAAACTGATATAGTGTAATATGTCAATTATACCTCAATAATAATCAAATCATAATCACCTTTTTATTATGCATTGAAAAAAAACTAATAATGTTCACTGAAATATGCAGCCCTGGAAAAGGGGCAAATTTAAAAGGTTGGGGAAGGGACTTCTCTGGCGGTCCAGTGGTTAGAACTTCGCCTTCCAGGACAGGGGGTGCAGGTTTGATCCTGGTCAGGGAGCTAAGATCCCACATGCCTTAAGGCCAAAAAACCAAAACATAAAAAAACCAGAAGCAATATTGTAACAAATTCAATAAAGACTTTAAAAATGGTCCACATCAAAAAAAAAAAAATCTTAAAAAAAATAAATAAATAAAAGGTTGGAGAAGATGATGAGTTTAGATTTAGGCATGTTAACTTTGAAGGGCCTCTTCATACTCTCTAGTGTGACCAAAATAAAAAAATCAGATAAGAACAAGTTGTGGTGAGAATGTGGAAATATCTGAACTCTCTCATATGCTACTGGTGGGAATGGAAAATGGTGCAACCAATTTGAGAAATACTCAGGCAGTTCTTCAAATGATTTCACACAGAGTTACTGTATGACCCGGTAATTCTACTCCAAGGTGTTTACCTAAGAGAAATGGAAACATGTTTACACAAAAACATGTACATGAAAGTTAATGGCAGTGCTATTCATAATAACCAAAATGTGGAAACAAACTTATTGTTCAAGTGAAAAATGCTGAAAAATAGTGGTATATCCATACAATGGAATATTATTATTCAGCCATAAAAATGGAGTTATGATACATGTTACAACATGGACAAACCTTAAAAATATTATGCTAAGTAAAAGAAGCCAGTCGCAAAAGATTACATATAATATGATTCCCTTTCATGAAATATCCAGACTCTACAGAGACAAATAGTAGATTAATAATTTTGTAGGGCTGGAGTATACATGGAGAAATAGGAAGGTTTTAGCTAAAGGGTATATGGGATGTGTTTTTGAGATGAAAACTGTTCTAAAATTAGATTGTGATGATGGTTGTTCATATATGTGAATATAACAAAATCCATCGACCTGTATACCTTAAATGGGTAAATTATATGATATGTGAATTATATATTGATAAAGCTGTTTTAAAAATTTGAGATATCTGTGAGAATCTCAGTTTTCGGAAGACCTCAGAGAAGAAGTCTTGACAGAAGAAATATATCTGGGGTCATTTGTGAATAGATTGTAACTGAAATTGTGGGTGGGGATGAGGAAATATGGATTAAATATGGCTAAAGACCAAACTTGCAGAAATTCTAATATACATTGCTTGGGTAGATGAGAGTGAATCAGCAGAAGAGACAAAGGAGTGAAGAGACATGAAGTATAAATGTGGTCTCAAGGAAACCATTAGTGTTTTAAGAAAGAGTGTGTGTAAATAGTTTTGAATGAAATTGAGTCAAGTAGGATGTGGTATAAAAATATCCATTAGATTGAGTGACTCAGAAGTCGTTATTACATCAGTTAGAGCCATTTTGTGCAGTGGTGGTGGAAAAGGCTGCTGAAAAAGACATCAGGATTCACTGAGCAGTATGTGAAGGGGAGGATGTAATGATAGTGGCAGGAATATTTCTTCTCTGAAGTTAGGTATGATTTTAGGGGGATAAGTCAGGATGAGGAAAATTATTGTCTTTAAATTGGGAAGATTTCAGTATAATTAAATGTGGATTGGAAGCATCGCATAGAGGTGTGTGTGATGAAGATCCAGGATATATAAGGAATAATCAGTATTGGAAGATTCCTGAGAAGGAGATAAATGATTTCGTTTAGATCACAGGTTAAGTCTTGATCTTAAGTTATAGTGCTTACATACTAGAAAGAAAAACCTGAACATAGCTCAAATGGTCGTTGGTGAAACAGGGTTATACTGAGCGTGTAAATACATACATACACATTATGATTAAAAACAAAAACAATAACCTTTGTAAGGGTCATCACTAAGGATAAAATGGTAGAATACTTTCAAAAGAGGAAGTATAGGTACTCCTGTACGGCATTACAGTATATACTCCTACTTGCTATGAAATTAATTGTTTCTTATATGTATGGATTAAAGAAGCCATTAACTAGAGAGAGTTTTCTATTTTCCTAAGAGTTTCCCAGGAGTCAGCAAAAGACTTTAATAGTGAAGAAAATTGATTGATGGTAGTCTTTACCGGTATTACAGTAATTTACATCATAGTAAATGAAATTTCTACTAGGAATTGTCACATATAGGTAAAACTTTCCTTTTTCCCTGGTGAATTGTATTTGGTTGTTAATCTAAGGACAGCTATAATTATATGTTGATATTATATATAATTTGGTATAGATATGTTTCGGTTAACTATTTAGTATACTACATACAGTTTATTGCATAGACTGGATTTTTTGGAGGTTTGTTTTTATTTTCAAATATGTGTTCTGTATGTCTCTTTTGAAATTCCAGAGTAAAGAAAAATCTCTCATATACTACTAAAAAGTATCTACACAGTTTCAAACTGTCAGATAATTGTAATCAGAGTGGTATCTGGAATAATTTTTGTGGAATAATTTCTGATTAAGGACTCTCCATGTGGGCCTACTAGTGGTTTCAAAGGCAAAACAAACCTCACAGTTTAAAAGACAAAATGTTATTTGTCAGATTTTTATCTTGAAAGCTTTTGTGGATGGGTTGCACCTCTCTGGAGATAGAAATGGTTTTCCCATCTGGAGTAATTTTCAGAGGAGTTAATTAATTTTTGAAGGGGTGAAATTCTACAAAGATACTTTCCTTTCCCCAACAATTGGTGAAACAAAAAAATAGACTCAGGACAATTTTTATTAATTGGGTATTATGCTAGTAATGAGAATGGAATTACTTTCCCCAAATTGAGAAATAAGTCTGTAGTGAGTGCGTGAACCAATTAAACCAGACAGGAAAGACCATGTATAAAGGCTCATTATATTACATATGTACTACTTATTCAATTCAGCCTCTTGTAATCCTGTTAGTTGAAAATATCCTTCCCATTAGACAATTTATTTGTTATATCTAGTCAACATTATTATTGAAACACGAGTTAAATGCAAAGAGAGTGCATTTTCAGCAAGATTTTAATGTAATTCTTTCTATGGAAGAATGAAAACCACATATATTACCTGCTACTGAGTAAATTAAAGTATAATTAGAACCTAATGGATTTGCTAAAGCATTTAATGATGAATAACATTTAATTTTGCATACTGTGAAAGGCATCATATTGATATACTTAATTTTAGTAGTGAAATGAATACACTAATATAAGGTAACATTTAAGGATTGTCATGCAAACCACCAATAGTATGATAATTCAAGATAGATTGCATATGCCCACATGGTCTTTTTACTTATACTTCTATAATTTAGAATGAAAACTATGATTCCTAGAGTAGAAAGTAATATAATCTATCTTAGGATACCCGGAGGTTTTATGGCAAAAACATGCTTTCTAATCCTAGGTTAAAATGTTTATTAAAATCATTTAATATCTTCATTACAGGAAGCCTGAAATTATTTGTAATGCTTGTTTTATTATATTTTTGTTAAAAATTATAAATATCATTTAGTCATGAGTTATAAATGAAAAAATACATAAAATACAGAAAAGTAGGTACTGTAGGTTTGCAATTTTGCAGTGTGAGACATTAAACATGCAAAACTACTTCACAATATGTTTCACCTGACAATAAATTGAATGAGTTGATGTTTTATGCTAATGAACATGAGACAAAGGAATGAAAAAGAGCATAGTATTTGGAGACATGTTTCTCCAATTTCATTTATTAATATTATTTTATTGGAATTTTGCTATCAGAACCTGAGCCATGCATATGATACGTGCTCCATGTAAAAGGTGACCTGCGTGGAAGTTGTTGCTGTCCCAAGTGCTCAGTCAAAATTAAATGAGCATATGGTCTCTGTATGAAAAACACCTCATGGACTGTCTTATATTCTGCTTCCCCACATGTTGCTGACCTTCTTTGCTTCTGACCTTGTGAGTAATGTTTCTACCTGTGATCTTAATCTACCTAAGGTCCTGTTGCTTATCATCACTTTTTTGTGTTGTGAACTTTGGATTCTACCATGAACATATTTCAGATTTTACAATGCCATGAGCAAATATCACATTTAACTTAGCTGTAGCCAGGATGTTATGTCTTGATCAAGACCTTGTGAAGGATTTTAGCCCTGTGACACATACTTGGACAACAAGTGGATCAGTAATTTAACTAAGGCATATCAATGATGAATGGCCAGGAGTTAGAATCCACTAAGAGACGTGGAAAAAACACTCAGGTATCCTAGAGATTTATTTTTCCCAGCCCTGATACCAACTTTAGCAAAGTAAAAACTGATGATTTTCAGCAACTTTCAAGAAATATTTGTGGTTCGACATCAACAAGTTGTAGTTTGGCTTTCTTTATGTGTTTACTTCATAAATACATACTGGGTCTATATTATGAAGAAGGTTCTGTGGTCGTTTCCAAATAATATGCCATACTTCAGACCCAGAAAATATGGCTTAGATATGATTTTCCCTGCCCTTCCCTGTAAAGTACAATTATAAGGCCTGGAAACAATGTAAGAGGCAATCAAATGAGATTTCTGAATGACATAAAAAGAAGGTAGGAAAGATTAGGTACCACAAACTAGAGGAACAACACAGCAGCAGAGTGCCTTCCAGCTCAATAAGGTGACCTAAACTCGGCCTTGTCTGCCCTTCAATCTAGCAAGAGAAGGCAACCCAGATAGGCTCACTTCTGTCTCAGATCTCTTAGGAGTACTGTTGACAGCACCAGACAAACCTGGCAACACCAGCAAGGGGAATCATGTGGAAGTAACAAGCAGTTGGGGAAGAAACTCTCACTCTTCACCAGGACTGGCACTCCCTTTCCCTACTGAGATAAACCAAGTGGCTGGGCAATGTCCGCTATGGGAATTCCAGCCCAAGATGCACCCAGACTAGGAAGTCTCTTGTTCCCATGCACCTTAGAGCATTCTTCCTTCAACCAAAGATACCAGGCAACTGGGTGGCAAGAGTAAGGGGAATCCAGCCAGGAAAAAAAAAAAAAAAAAAGAGAAAGGTCCAGCATGGGAAACCTCTTTGTCTCAATGGAATGATAATTTTCTTCCCCTTCTTAGAGGTTGTATGGCCTGGGGAAGCTCTTTCTGTTCTTTCAGACAGCACTAGAAGTAATGGATGTCCCAGAGACACCAAATAAATCAAGCAGACCAAAAGAGCCCCAGAGGCTCTGAAAATTAAGCTGTCATTTGAACAACAGTACACAAAAGTAGACCAGGACAGTCATGCTATATCTAAATAAAGTGACTGTCTTCTAATATAAAAGATTTAAATAGGAATCAGAAACTGCTGACATAATGGACAAGGTGTCCAAGATACATTGAAAATCACCCACTATACCAAGAACCAGGAAAATCACATGTGAATGAGGAGAGATAATCAATTAAATAGATGTTGAAATTATCTGACAATAATTTTAAAGCAGCCATCATAAAGGAGTCAAAAAGCAGTGACAAATTATCTTGAAAAAATAATAGAGAAACTTATGAAAATAATAAAAGTTATTAAAAAAACAACATGAAAGTAATAGAACTAAAAAAATACAATAATATAAATAAAAAACTTGCCAGATGGGCTTAATAGTAGAGTGGCAGTGAAGAGGCACTGACTCTTTACTAAAGTAGAGAGGCAACTAACTGATAGAAGAGGACAGAAAAATGAATTTAATCATTTAATCAGAAGAATAAAAGAAAACTAGATTTAAAGAAAAGAACAGGGCATTAGGGACAATAACAAAAGATCCAACATTTCACTATCAGCATTCAAGAAGGAAAGGAGAAAATAAGTGAGGTTAAAAAATTATTACAGCAATAGTTACCGAACACTTCCAAAATCTGGTGAGAGACATAAACCTACAGATTCAAGAAACTGAGAAGACCCTAAATAGAACAAGCACAAAACACCAAGAATCATTACACTTAAACTTTGAAGAGCTAAACACAATGCAAAAAAAAAAAAAAAAAAAAAAATTGGAAAAAGCCAGAAGGAAATAACGCAGTGGCTACAGTAGAAAACCAGTTTGAATTAGCAGATTTCTCATCTGAAATCATGGAAGCCAGAAGAAAGTGGCATATTTTTCAAGTGCTGAAAGAAAATAATTATTTGTTGTCAATTCTATATCCATGTGGTATATGGAAAGGAAATTCAGAAAAGAGGAGATATATATATGTATAGCTGATTCATTTTGCTGTACAGTAAAAACTAACACAACATTGTAAAGCAACTATACTCCAATAAAAATTACTTTAAAAAATACTATATCCAGAAAAAACTATCCTTCTTGAATGAAGGAGAAAAAAAGAATAAAGAGTAAGTATTTAGTAAAATTAAAAAAAATGAAAGCCAATAAAATGATTTCCTATTGATATATCTAAGTATTTTATTATTTATTTATTGGCTGTGCTGTGCAACTTACGGGATCTTAGTTCCCTGACCAGGGATTGAACCTGGGCCCTTGGCAGTGAAAGCACTGAGTCCTAACGACTAGACCACCAGGGAATTCCCAATATGTCTAGGTATTTGAAAGGAACTTTTTCTTTCTTGGAGTAAAGACTATAGGACTGGTCATACTCTTTTTTTTTTTTTTTTTAAGACATATTTCTAATGACTCTGGTCAAGCTGAAATCTTTGTTTTCTTTAGTTTTGAGAAACTAGACCTAAAAATCTGTCATATAAGATAACTTTAGTTTCTACTAGTATGTTTTGGTAGGAGAGAGTTCTATGTCCCTGTATATGATCACTGGTAAACAACAGCAGTAAGAACATTAAAACTAATATTCATAATGATGATAATGACAGCTATATGCTATATACATAACATAAAAGAGAATGTATTACAGAAGTGTTGGGTAGAGTAATATCTCTTCCATCCATGTTAACTGGATGATGGTCTTTGAATGTTGGATGAATTTTGCAAGTTGGAAATTATAAATGAAATAGAAATCCAGGTAGAGTGAAATCTGAGGAAAACTGGATTTGAGGTATAGTGATTTATATAGGTTATTTAGTCTGAAGTGAATATTACAAAAGAAGAAGTGGTCAAAGTTAAGAGTGAAGTGGAGACAGGATATTAAAAATCAAGACCTGATCGTTTATAATTTAGAGAATGCCTAACTATTGAACAATCCTGAGTAGAAGAGTGACATAATCTTTATGGTATTTTAGGAAGATTACCTAGGCATAAATATGAAGCAGGAAAATAAATAAGAATTTCTAGCAGGTTGGATAGAAGCTATCAGAAAAGTTACAGAATAGTCCATGGCCTGTAAAGATTCTCTGAAGGGGAGAATGAAAGATGCACGTGAGGGCTGTTGTGGTGGTTGATTCTGACTTTTCAGGGGTTTTTATTAAGAGAAACAGAGAGGTAATTCTTATGATTGACTCCTGGGTTTTAAATCTTAATGGATGACGAGAGTGCTATCAGAAACAGGTAGTGCAGAGTTTGTTTTGGGAAGAAAACGAGTTTGCTTTTAGCTGTGCATTGGAGATACCTACAGTATATTCAGTTAGCGTTGTCTGTGGCAGGGTTTCTCAACTTTGGCGTTATTGACGTGTAAGCTGGAGTATTCTTTGTTGTTGAGGTCTGTCATGTACATTGTAGGATGTTTAACAGGACCTCTGGCCTCAATCCAATAGATGCCAATAGCACCCCTCCCCTTGTTGTCCAGTTGTGATAACCCAAAATGCCTCCACACATGGCCAAACGTTCCCTGAGGAGCAAAATCCACTGCACTTGAGAAACCCTGGTCTAGGAGGGATGTTGGCAATTTATGATTCAGTCTTATCAGTGACTGGATACATCAGAGTAAATTGCTTAGTATTTGCTAATGATATGTAAACCTTTCACTGATACTTACTTTTCAACATCGGCCTTGAAATATTTGAGTTCAATAATTTAAAATTTGGGCCATTCAATAGTTTTCCTCATAGGTACATGTTCAAATGAAAATACACCTTTTAAAAAGATAAACTAGGTAAGATTGAATGGCTCATAAGCTCTAAAATAAAAAGGTAATTAACTTTAAGAAGTCACTCCAGATCAGAGAAGAAAAAATATATTTGACAACCTAATTTCAAAACTTATAAAGTTCAAGAAAATGCAAATATCTGGGACATTTTCATGTCCTAACTTTAAGGTAGTTTGCATAAAAGTATATTCCTAAAATAATTTAAATATTCCCTTTTTGGTAGCCCTTAAGGTAAAGGAAAATTATAATAATGCAATGTAGACAATATTTAAACCACAGTTAAAAAAAAATTAGTTTGTACATAACTTCTTTCCATAACTTCTATTTTGCTTACCATTATTTATTATGAAAGAAAAATTGTTTCTCCCCGAAAGATAATTAATGTATTCTGAATTCATGTTACCTGAGCTGTCATGGATTTGAAGTATTTATAGCTTTAGATTTATGAAATGTGGAAATACATTTCAAAAGAGAAAAGCTTGTATAAACATTCAACATTGTTAAGCTTTCATAATTAAGGCACAATACCATTATACATTTTAAATAAATGGACTGAATTTTATAAAGTGTGTTACAATGAATACTGGCATATTTAAAATATTGAACTTGGGAACATTTTCTTAAGGAGACAAAGGATCGAAGCTTCTTTCATAGTCCCTTGGGGTTCTGCTGGTCAGTGGAACAATAGCCTCACAGTTCTACCAAAAAAAGGGGAGGGTGGAAACTACTTTAAACTAAATCCTCCTTTCAAAGTTACATGGTGTAAATTAGTATATTAGCAGCTCTGAGAAGTTTTACAATAAAGGAATCTGTTTAACTTTGCTCAGTACAGTTTGTTGAATTCTTTACACACAACTCTAAGATTCCGATGCACTAATATTATACATATATACATACATACATATACATACCTACCTACCTACTTGGCATCTAGTTGTGTGTTATTCCTCTTATATCTCTTTGCACAGAAAGTATTGCCTCTTACAGTGCTCTGCAATTAGTGAATGCTCTATTACTGATGGTTTTTCATGATAACTGAAAGCAATTAACAAATGCACTTACCGTTTTGTATTTAATATATCTGTTTGTATTTCCTCAATAGACAATGAACTTTTTCAGAGTAGGAGTCATCTCTTATTCACCTTTTTTTTTTTTTTACACCACTCTACCTCATAAATGCATGTGGTAAAGTATTATTCAGACATAAAAATATCTATAGCTGCCACAGAGAATTCAAAAAGCATCTTTACCTCACCAGTGACAAAAGATTTCCAAGGTCTTTCATTTTTTCAGTAGATTGGAAGACTGGTAGATTGAAGCATATAATCTTTTTTATGCACGTGGAAGACTAAAGACACTCAAAATTACTATTTTTTAAAAAATTTATTTATTTTTATTTTTGGCTGTGTTGGGTCTTCTTTGCTGTGCACGGGCTTTCTCTAGTTGTGGCGAGCGGGGGCTACTCTTCATTGTGGTGCATGGGTTTCTCGTCGTGGTGGCTTCTCTTGTTGCAGAGCACGGGCTCTAGGCGCACGGGCTTCAGTTGTTGTAGCATGTGGGCTCTAGGCGCAGGCTCAGTAGTTGTGGCACACAGGCTTAGTTGCTCCACAGCATTTGGGATCTTCCTGGACCAAGGCTCGAACCCATGTTCCCTGCATTGGCAGGCGTAGTCTTAACCACTGTGCCACCAGGGAAGCCCAAAACAGTCAAAATTATTACATTAGGGAATGGTGGTGAAGATAGCACAAAAGTGTGTGTGAGCGTATGTGCTTGTGTGTGTTTTCTTGGTGCTATCACTCAACAAATTGCTCAATCTTGGCTGACATGAGTATCATTATTAGTATTATTTTTAACGTTTTTACTGTTGTTTACCGGTGATCACATACAGGGACATAGAACTCTCTCCTACTGAAGCATACTAGTAGAAACTAAAGTTATCTAATATGATAGATTTTTAGGTCTAGTTTCTCAAAACTAAAGAAAACAAAAGATTTCAACTTGACCAGAGTCATTTGGAATATCAGCCCTAAAAAAAATGAATACGACCAGTCCTATAGTCTTTACTCCAAAAGAGAAAATCTCCTTTAAAATACTTAGATGCATGAATAGAAAGTCATATTATTGACTTACATTTTTTTAAAATTTTAATGAAATATTCAATCAAAGAACAATATAAAATGTTCATCTAGGAAAGAAAAGTAGTAAATTCACTAGAAATAGACTTAAAAATTAATAAACTTATTACAACAATGATATATCTATAGACATATAATGTTTTCAATGAGGTTATAAACTATAACATTCAAAGCCAATGCTAACAGAGTAATTAATTGCTTTTATAACACAGAATTTTGTATTTGTCAGTGTCATGTTTCTGCATTTGCAGTTTTCATGTTACTTTAGTTGCAGTTTCATATTTATTTCTATAAACACATATTTCAAGTAGCGGGTGGAAATTAAGGCAGCCAGATGGCTCAATGAGCTAAATGAAAGAATAGAAACTCAAAGATACAAGTTCCTTGTTTTGTCTGTCTTCCACATAACCTGAGATATAGGAGGATGACCTTAGTTTTGTTGGTTCCTGTTCGGTAACTTTTCTAAGTACAGGGTTTCTCCATGAAATCAGTGTAGTTATTTAATAAATATAGATAAAAATGGTGTCCGCTCTATATATTTTAAAGAGAGTAACCATGAGTCATAGATCTACATGTAGATGACCCAGCACATCACCAACATCATTTAAACGCCTCTATTTATGTGATTCCAAATTTTCCATTCAGTTCAGAAAAAAATTATGTAAACCTGCACAGGTGCAGAAGCAGTTGGTAGCACCAGGTTGCAAATTAGCAGGGCAAAAAGGGCAGGACCAAGAAAGTATAAACATGGATTTCTCAGAAGGAGTTTCCATCCAGGAGAAATGAGAACAGACACAGAAAGAGGCAGATTCCATGGCAGATTGTATGGAAAGCTATAAAAGACTGTCATTACCCTTGAGATATACAGAATGTCTTTAAAGTTCAAGGCTAGGGCTTTAATCTTACTTCAGTGCACAATTGTAGGCAAGGCTTTTAAATTTTGGGGGCTTCTGTTTCTTTTTCTGCAAAACAGTTAAAAGGATACATGATTCAGAGGATTGGTGCGAGGTTTTTAATGAGATAACATACTTGATGGAGCTGGGACATAAGTTCTTAGAGTATCAACTCAGTGGATATATTTATGTGCCAGATACTCTGCTAGATGATGGGACACAATACTGAATATCTCTCTCCCCTTATTCTTTAGCAGAATAATTCCTGGGTTTTAGCTGGGTTTATAGCCTCTAGGAACACAGAGAGCCTTTCTTTGTCTCTTGCTCCTTCTGCTAATAGGAATATGAACATGATAGCTGGAGCTCACGTAGCCATATTGGACCTTTAAGTGTATTATATGTACTGAGAATGGCAAAGCAACAAGATAAAGAGACTTGGTCCCTGCAACCTTTGAGAAGCCACTATACCAGTCACGCACAAATATGACATGAAAGTATTCCAAAATGTGGAAGAAAAATACGCTACCGTTTTAAAATATTCTGTGTTTTCTCTCACTGTTGCTAAAACCCACCTTACTTGAGGCCGTGAAACAGACAGAAACACCCCCTCTCCTCATGGAGCACATCTGATGAAGAAAAAGGAAATAGAATAATTCATCTGACCTATTTCTAGAGCCCACACTTCTGTATCGTCTGGAGACCTGTATTAGATCCTGTACTGATGGTTAATAAGGCTTTTTCCAGGACCCTTTGGTTTCAAAGGGACTTCTAGTCCCTTTGAAACCAATCGTTTCAGAAGGGGACCTCTGAGATTTTGAAATTTTCACAAGAGGCCAGTCTCAAGCCCCACGCAACATGACTCTCTGCTGCCTCCCTGGGTCTCTGAGTGAATGGACTTTTGCAGTTCATCCTACAAAATACCACAGATTGTCTGTTCCATGTGATAATAGTATAGTGTATGCAAGGACTGGTGGTACTTAAAGCTGTGAAAAGTAGTTTTGGATCAAACTGTGAAATGCTGTGTATTCTTTTAAGAAGTTTAAGGAGTAGGCAGAAATTAGTTATGTTGGTAAGTGGTATAGTCAGAATGCTTTATTAATTGAGCAGAAATAATATGAAATGGGACAGGAGTGGGGTTGCAGGAAGCAAATAAAGAGGCGGTTACAGCGCCTTCTCAGTGCCACCTTTGATGGATCTCTTTCCCTTGATTTTATAAGGGTCAACCACCAAAACGAACTTCTAGAAGAAAACAAATATATGAAAAGTAATAATCAACTTTGCAGATAGTCATTGTAGTTAATTCCAGGAACGAAAACAGTACCTAATAAATCCTAGATAGGTTGTTCCATCGAACCATAAAAACATACCAACAAGTAAACACAAACCAGTGATCTTTCAATATGGAAAAAGTAATGATAAAAGCAATTAGACTACTAGAAACTAAAGGAGAAAGCAATCACCAAACATCTAAGTCAAAGCTTATATTGAAAGCTTTAAAAGAGACACGAGCTTTGTAGGACATGGGTGAGGTAGTGATCTGCTCAAATTTTAGGCAATCAATTTCTTGATGCAGATGACAGATTTCTGAGCCCAGCCATCAAAGGAATCCATGTCTTCATTCAGAAAAGGACAAATTGCTCAAAAAGTCTTTCTGAACCTTTATTTTATACTCTAAGGCCTAGAAAGAGAAAGGATGCTATCACTAATTCTCTTTTTAAAAATTTCTAAAATGATGATGGAGGTAGGTACCCAAATATTAAAAATAGCAACAACAAACAACTATTCAATGTAAGATTTCCAATTGCTTCTCAACCTGATTTTGTACTTTTTTCCCCCTCACTTACTCTTCTCAATCCATTTTTCTTTCAATTTTTCAAATCTGCAAAGCTCTTTCTCAACTTACAGCTTTGCACAGGCTGTTCACTCTGCCCAGAATGGTTCTTTCTCTGATTCTTTCCTTCATTGCCTCATCTCTTCACTGAAGCTTTTTTTTTTTTTTTTTTCCCCCGGTACGCGGGCCTCTCACTGCTGTGGCCTCTCACTGCTGTGGCCTCTCCCGTTGCGGAGCACAGGCTCCGGACGCGCAGGCTCAGCGGCCATGGCTCACGGGCCCAGACGCTCCGCGGCATGTGGGATCTTCCCGGACCGGGCACGAACCCGTGTCCCCTGCATCGGCAGGCGGACTCTCAACCACTGTGCCACCAGGGAAGCCCTTCACTGAAGATTTAACTCACCTCCTTAGCATTAGCTCATTTCCATCCCTCTATTTCTCTATGCTATCTCTCATTCTCCTTTATTGCCCCAATTTGATTTTTTTTCCTTCCTCATAGAACATAATATTCTGTGTGTTGTCTTCTCTTCATGTGATTTTGTTTCTCTCAGCACTGCATACTCAGGACCTAGCACAGTCTGCTGCAGACAGTAGCCTCCTGATGATATTGGGTGAATAGTGAATAAATAAAACTCACTACAGTTTTCCCTTGCTTAGCTTGCCTTAAAATATATTTTCTAGACTACAAAACCATTTAGTATATAGTCAGGAAGAGGACTTCCTGTAAAAAAAATATATTAATTCTATTGGAAAACGGTCATGATGATGATCCTAAGGTGCTATGCAGCAGTCAGTATCTTTTTCTCTTTTTTGAAGAAACTAATAATACAACATTTTTTTCTTAAAATAATGAAAGAATGTACAGTTTATATCCAAAAATGTAGTACAGTCTGCCCTTGAACACAGATTAGACCACCCTCCCTAACCCTCCACAGTTGTCAAGGGTCAACTGTATTCTCTTTAAAGAATGCCTGCAAAGCATCCTGTTTACAATTTGACACTAATACAGTTTATTTCTAAATACTGAGGTAAATGGTTTATTTTCTTTTTTGATTTCTTGACTTCAAATAAACCTGTAGGCAGGTGAGTGAAATAATATTCTGAAAATAATTTTCTATCAGAATGAATTTAGTATGTTCACTCTATAGATCAAGTGATTTTCATGCAAGTTAAATACATATTTCTAGTAATGTAGCTAATAAAGTCAGATGCAAGGAAAATGTATGTGGTTGATAAATGTTATTAGAGAAATTAAAGTGACCATATAACATTCATAATGGTTCTTTAATGTTGAAAATCGGTATAGGTGAAAATTGATTTTATATACTACATACATGATGATAAATGTGATATAGCAAGCCAGTTGGAAAAGTATTCTAAAATTTCTTTCTTGGGGAGATCCTCTTATAGCTATATCACCTAACATTCCACAAAATTCTTTAACTTGGGATAATGGAATCATCTAGATAACTAGATGTTTAAAGAAATCACTACATTTCCAGAAGTGTTTGAGTAATGCCCTTTCATGTTTCTTTCTCTTTAAAGATGATGATTCATGCTAACTGCATGATTGAAAGAGGGAAATTTTGTACCACCGAGTGTTTGGAAAGCAATAAGTCCTCTGGCATACTTAACAAAATGCTTTGTTTTGAAGATAATGAGGACATTACAAGCTGTTTGGGTCTTTTGTCTAAAAATTCCCACCAGAGGCTCTTTTAAGCCACTGTGGTTTTCAGTGCCTGATTCCTGCAGAGCCCAAGTCTGGTTTTGCTGTGGCGTCAGCTGTTACTCATGCTTGTTGTGGCCTGTGTACCATTCGTGGGAACATACCCAAAGTTGTGAGAAATCCACTCACTTTAGGTGCTCTCCCTTGGGGGCATAGTTTTGATCATCTTTTCAAACTGAGATTCTTCCTTGTGAAATTCTGAACACAGCAACATATGTTAACTTGCCTTGCCCTGACCTGAACAGAAGTGAAACAGAACTAATAACTGGCATATGGTAATTACAGGAAAGCCCACATTAAATGAATAGCATGAGATATCATTACACTTTTTAAATTTTCAGAAGGAAAATAATGTTCCATCAGGAAAATTATAGGAGTGTTTTGACTGAGGTGACAAAGTTTAGTTTTAAATAATGAACCATAAGGGACAACTGGCTTGAACAAGGAATTCCTTTTTCTTAAACGTGTCACTGCCCTGCAATTAGATAAAGATGATATATCGGGGGGAAGCATTTCAGTGACATTGCCTTACCTATTGTACATTTGTCCAGCTGAGTTTCTGACTTGAGCACAGATAAGAGCCAATGGATTTTTTGAAAAACTGCTGGAGAACATAGAAGAAAATTACCTGAATTCTGAGCCTAAAGTCTTGAAAATAATTAGAAGGACCTATGCCATGGCTACAAAAATAGAAATAACTTGGTCTAGAATATAGGAATGGGATGGTCAATTAAATATTATATAGGATTTCCAAAGAAGACAAGAAACATAGATGAGAAATTATTTTTTCTGTGTATGTGTGCATAAAAGCTCAACTAAAATGAAGGATGCTAAGAATTAACTAAACATCTTCTAGGAGGCTGGGATGACTAAATATATACAGGAGAAGGGATGTGGGATCATTTTGGCAATATAGCTTTAAATTTTTTATTATTAAAACTCTTAATACATAAGAAAAAGTAGAGCAGATAGTGTAAAAAACTTTCTTGTGCTCATGATCTAGGTTCAAATGTTGTTAATACTTGGCCAGTCTTGTTTCATCTATACCACTTCCCACATAGCCCTACCTGTCCCCATATACTTTTTGACTTTTTTTAATCAGGGTAATATGATTCCAGTGACAACATTTCATTTTGGTGCTTGTTTTCTTAACAAAGGACAAGTTAGATGCATTCAATACTATAAAAAGATTTGGCATTGGGAAAACAGTATTAAAAAATGCCTTTTAAATGACTTTAAATACATAGTAATAAACATAATTATGCTCTTAAGATAATTTAATGGTCTAGCACCTGCTTTGTGAAGTTTGTGAACTTTTCTACTCTTAATTTGAAGCTTATATGTTGGATAGCCCTTACTCTTACAGGCCTTCTGAGGAATCCTTAATAGGATTATTCATGTATATTTTAAGTCTAGGGACAAGAAATGACCCACTTTCAAACCCTAACTTTAAATCTCAAATTGCATAGAATATTTTTGATATTTCTCGCATTTAGTAAGTTGGACAAAAGATAAAGTGAAATTCCAAATGCCAAGAAGAAGGCTAAATACAAAAACATGTTGACTGATTGGTTTTAAATAAGTTAATAAATTGATTACGCTACTCCAACCTCATTATTCTTGTGATCTTCACACTCATGGAATATATATTTGTTGAAGACTGTGGATGGGTCAGTGAAAGAAAAAAGAAAAAAAAAAACAACACTTGTGAAGCCAGTAGCTAGTCACTGGCTTAATTTATTAACATGAGAATTGCTTCTGACCAGGAAAAAAAAACTGAAGCCCATTGTTTATTCAAGATATTACTTGATTCTCTGTGAAAAGCTCTAGAAGTATCCATAGAAATCATTCTTGGTTCCACTTCCATTGAGGTAATTTTATACCAGAAAGGGATTAAAATGGAAAGAGAAGAAAAATATTGGCTTAAACTTTATAGTGACGTTGGACATGTTTTACTTATGTAGCTGAGTAGATAAACAGTATCTTGCAAAAACACAAACGTGCAGTGTGATAGATTTTTCAGTAACATAGATGAAAAACAGTGTGATCCTATTCAATGACAAGTGAAATTTTGTAATATGTAAATATTATGCTTAACTTGCCATATAGAGCATTATAATCATCTTAATGGTTTTATAAGAAACTTAACAAATAAAGAACAATTGCTTATTTCATAATTAATACTAAAGATTATGATTGCATTACCCAAAATGCCTTAAAGATAAAACATTAAAACTGTTTATAGTGGTTTCAAAACCAAAGAATTATTTAGTTCCTGTAGTAATCATAAGAATAGGAAAGGGTTTGGAAGGGAAAACTGTCTCAGATGAAGGTCAGCCAAGGAGAGCCTGCACTTGGATTAGGCTTCAGGCACAGACTGCAAATGGGATTTATGATGAAGAAATTAGAAGCAAAACATGTCTGAAGGTATTGTTTACCCTTTACTGCAGGTGGCATCCTCTGTAGCTTTGGGCTTTCGGAGAAAAAAAAATGTCTTAGTTTAATTTCAATAGTATGATAAAGAGAAATTAGTAGAGCAGAAGACAGAAGAATATTGGGAGGAGATGGGGCTGCATGAACAGAAAGAGAAAGAATTGGATGAGTGTAAAGAAAGCCATAGGGAAAGGAGCTGATGGAGGAAACTTCGGGCTTTGGCACTAACTAGCCATGTGACTCTGGATTCATTATTTATCAACACCAAAATAGTTTAGTCTCCAAAAATGGAGTCAAAAAGCTGCCTCCCAACAGTTCCATCATTAAATTAGACCATTTGCGTAAAGTACCTGTATGTAGTAGATTCCCAACAAATAGTAACTGATTATTATATACTGATTATTAGATATAATTATATATATATTCCAATATAAAACACTTTTGCATTTTTAAATGATAACTTTAGAGTTAACTAATGAGCCGTAAGGGAATTCAGTCTCATTCATTTTTAATAATAATTCATGATTATGAATTGTGTGTTTATGACATAGAGTAAAGAAACTTCATGATTTTGAGCTTTTAATTATCGATAGATAGTTTCATGTGATGATTATATGAGTAATGCTCCAAAACTTTTTGGCATCGATTATTTAGATATTTGCTCTTCAGTTGAATTTGAGAATTTATACATGCTCTTAGGATAGAATGCCTTAAGTAAGAAATTTCCTTTCCACAAACATAACTACATAAGCCATTGGTGTACTACTAGGGAATGACATAAAATATATCCATTTTTGTAAGTTGATTCTGAATCTCCAAATATCAAAATCCATATAGTTTCCTAATCATTACTACTTTAACCTTACATAATTCTGGAATAAAGATGAGGGAAATGTTCTCTTTCCCATATAGCCTGCATTCAGATAACACAATTGGAGTGCTCAGTTGCTATGGTGAGCATCACACTAGAAGTACCTTTATAGGAAGTACAATATAAGATCACCTAGCCTCTCAGCAGAATTATGAAAATTTCTCAGAACCAGCAAGTACATTAGTGATCAGGCTATGAGAACAATGCTTATAGTAAGCATATATTTAGGATTTTGCTCTGTGAATCTCTGGATTCATTGCAGTTTACAGGTCTCCAAGGAGGAAGTGTTGTTTAAACAATGGTTCTTTGTTTCACCATCTTAGGTGTTTTGTTTTCTTATTTTCTTACTCTGCTTTGAATGTTCACCTTGAGCAAACAGCACAATAGCTGGAGAGGAACGGTCTTGGTCTTTGAGCTAGCTTAGTTTTAACAGTTTTGCTCTCTCAAGTGCTGAAGCCATTCTGACTGGCTCTTGTGAGTTCTTGGCAATGAGTTAGTTTGCTGCTTGAGTCTTCAGCACCATGGCTGCCTGCTGACAGGGGCTGCATGGCTGGGTTTCGTTACTCTGTCCTAGTAGCATTGCCACGTGGAGGCCAGAAAGGATGTTTATATGGCCTAAAGATGCCAGCTCAGCCTGCATGTCTCTGGACATCTATTTTAAATAAAAATGCACTAAAATATAAAAGTGCAAGTGAGAAGAGGAGCAGGGTGTACGTATGGGTGTATGGGAAAACATGAGGGGTGTAGTCGCTAGATTACCACAGAAAAATGATCCCTTTTTTATCTTAAACTGGAAGATATGCCACAGTATGTTTATTAGGAAGTTCATGCTGAGGCATATTTTGCTTTGAAGATCATAAAAGGACTCCCCTGAGAATTGCAAAGCAGATTATATGAGGATTTCAAAAGGTTATACAATAAAATCTGGGAAAGTGTCCTAATCATTCCCTTAATGACTCACAATATTCAGCCTCTCCCTTCCTTTCTCATTGTTGCTAGTGTTCATTTTATGTAAAAACTTCAACTGGAACTAACTAGGACATCTTTAGGGTAATGTTAGTTTCTAGGCAATAGTAATTTTCAATTAAAATTGCACAGTGTACCAGTGGATTGAAAGTCAGATACAAGGATGCCATATTATGGGCTTTTTGGTTTTTCTAATCAGCCCCCCACCCCATGCCTTTCACAGAATTGACAACAAGTTTCTGGCTTGTTTTTGGTTTTATGCCACAGTGCTTATCTGTTCTCCATTCCTCTCTGTAGAGAGGAGACAAAAATCTCCCTAAGACTTAGGCTCAGGTCTCCTCAGGCTATAGTGAGGCCTGCACAGCTCAAGATAAGAGAAGAAAGCACTTCAAACAGCTAGGAATTAATCAGCCAGCCTGGCTTCAAGCTCAGTGTTATAACTGAGCAGTTCCTTCTCAGAAGCTCACTTACATTAACTGAAATTAAATGAGACATTTAATTCTTGTGTATAAAAGCCTCTTGAAGCACAGTTTAAACCAGTTACTTTGTGATGTCATGAAGCAGAGGGGCTAATTGAGCTCATTGCAAAGGGAAGGGCCCTGGGTTTGTATCAAAGAGAGACTGGACTGGCCTTTGAAACAATTTTCTTATGTCTTATTCATACCTTTATAGCATTACATTTTGTACCATCCATTATCATTTAACCAGAATGTTCAACCTCTCCTCTTGTTTCAGTGTTATTTGTAATAGAGGGAGCTCTTTAGGGAATACACATGATAGTTTAATTGTTCTGTGAACTAGTGTAACTTAAGACCTTTCTCATTGTACCTCAGAACTGCATTTCTACATCAGAGCAGCAGGATTACTTATCACGTCAACTGATTCTAGAAAACAGGCTTTTGTTATATTGATGGATTTTGATAAAGGGCTCAAAAACAAAATAAACACAGTAAACCAAAGTATTTCTCTGACAGTTTTCAAGTTTTCTAATGAGACATTTTATTTTCACTAGCAACAAAATTGTGTGTATGTATATTTCCTTCATATATTTCTATTGGAATTAATTATTTAAAAAAAATTACATAAGTGCAATATTAAATTTCATTTTCAGATTTCAAGGACATATTTACACAAAATAGAGGACTACTAATTCTCTCACAAAGTTTGAGATGGTCTTGAATCAGTTTATTAAAAAATGTTGTATATTTCCTAATTAAATGATTAGACAATCAGAATAGTCAATGTATACTAATGATATGGCTAAAAGTAAAGTCCCAAATGGGTTTAAATCTATGACTCTAAACTCAGAATCATCTGTTGTAATGATTATATCATTTGCTCTACATATCAGATGCTAGCCCATTAGCTTAGTCAGATATTGAAATTTTTTTTTCCATAGGCTGTTAGTAAAGCAAATAAAACATTTCTCTAAGTTACTGACAAGTTCTAAATGGATTTATTCATTGGACACAGTGATCCTTCAGCTAAGCTCTAGCCATGCAGAGACAAACGTTTAGCAGCCTTTGGATATCTATGGTGTTGATTAAAATATGGTCCTTCATGAAAGTTAAAGATGTTCAATACATTCCAAATATATTTTGTGTCTGGCTAACTCAGTAATAGCAGTTTAATTGTGACTCATTTAGTCATTTTCATGAAAATAAAACTGATCTTAATAAAAAGCAAATTGAAAATCCATAATACTTCGCAAAGTGGTAGTCAAGTTTTTCTTAAGTACAGTTTTATATGGAGAAATGTTACTAAATAGATGGCCAATACAGAAGGATTTAAATAGGAAAGAGAATTATGATTCAGTAACTTACTAGTGTTCCACATTAATTGAGAGTACATTGATAGAAGATGCTGACCAATCCACATGGACACATTGTGTCTAGACTTTAACTTAAATGACCTGGGTGTCACTGTGTGTAATATAAAAATTTGGAAATAGTCCAAATATTTATCAACAGGAGAAGGGATAATTAAAAGGTCATATATTCATACAGTGGAATATTATATAGCAAAAATAAAAGAAAAACATACTATAATATCATATTATATTGGAAGAATTTCAAAAATTTTTGTTGAAGGATAAAAGCAAGTTACACTTTTGTACACATAGTATGATCCCATATCTATAGACATCAAAACCAGATGAAATTTAGGAATATATTTTATAGAGATCCATACAAACACGTTAAACTAAATAGAAAAGCAAGATAGTAATAGAAAATACATCTAAAGCAGTTAGTGTATGCCAGATACTTTAGAAAAATACAATATGTATTTTTACTATTGTGATTCACATTTAAAGATGGGAAATGCCATACAGAGAGATTAAGTAGCATCCCTCAAATCAAACAGCTATAAAGGAGAAGATCCAGGATTCAAATCCAGCAGGCTGACTCATGAGGCTGTGCTGATTCATTGTGCTCTATAGCACTAAGAGAGTAACTAACAGGAAATTTACCATAGAGTTTACTTCTTGGAAGTGTGAAGAAAATGAGAGGAGCATGTGTTTGATTGGGGGGAATTCAAGAGGGCTTCACAGTAATGGCACCATTTCTGTTGGATGCTGGTTATACATTTCTCCATTTTATTATTTTTCTTTAAAATATACACATATTCTATATACAGGATTTATAGAATTTAATATTTTTATTTGTACTTACATATTTTATAATTTAAAAAGTATACCTAAGAATATTGCCAGTTTCAGCAGAATTAATTAAATTACTATGGTAATAGAAATCAATTTTGTTTAGTTTACTAAAAAATAAGTAAAATAGTCTATAAAATTAAAATATTTTGTAAACAAATTATCCTGTTATTTGAGTTTGAATAGTCCATTTTTTTAAATCCTGAGAGTTGATGAGAAGGGAAGTACTGATAAACGATTGATTATATAATAACATTGAAGGGAAGAAATGAAAGGGCGCATATTAACCTGAAAGCCGAGAGCAATACTTCACATATTGTTTCTCATTTATTTCAAAGAAGTAGTAAAAATCTGCAAAGTAATATTAAAAATATGCAAGATGATACTAAAAAATGTTATTAGCACCAAATTTTAATTGAGTACTGAATATGTAACAGGTATTGTGCTAGTTACCAGCATAATCTAATCCAGAGAGAGGTGTTTTATTATTATCCTCATTTTTTTAGATGAGAAAAGGAGGCTAGGATAGGTTTAGCAACATACTTATTTTTACCCAATTAGCAAGTTGCACAGCTAAAGTTAGAGCCCAGTTCTTTATGATTCAAGAGGTAATGCTCTTAATCGTTACCCCCATTATATTTTGGTTTATTTTTAGTCTTTTTGATATGAAAAAATTCAAACATATAACAGAGTTGAAAGAATTTTGCAATGAACAGCTGTTCTATTAAACTTCTTGGGCTGCCATAACAAAGTACCACAGACTGAGTGGCTTAAACAATGGAATTTATTTTTTCAGTTGTGGAGACTGGAAGTCCAAGATCAAGGTTCAGCAGAATTCAGTTTTTGGTGAGGACTCCATTCCTGGCTTGAAGGCGACCATCAACCTCACGTAACCTCTTTTTATGCAAGGACACTAATCCTACCAGATTAAGCCACTGCCCTTTTGACCTCATTTAACTTTCATTACTTTTTGTAAGCCCTCTCTCTAAATATAGTCACATTGGAGGTTATGGCTTCAGCATCTGAATTTTGGAGGGACACAAATATTCAGTCCCTAACACCTGTATACTCATCACTTAGTTTCTATCACTAACATTTTATATTTGTTTTATCAAATATATATGTGATTCTTTTCTTTTATCCATTCATTCGAACATTTTATTTTTGATACACTTAAGAAAGAATTGTAGAGAGCCATGAACTTTGTGGTAATGGTGTAAGTTCCAGTCCAAGGGCAGGAGAAGACTGATGTCTCTCCTGCTCACAGTTAGGCAGGTGGAGTTTCAGGCCTTCAACTGATTGGATGAGACCCACCCATATTAGCAGGGCAATATGCTTTGCTCACTCTGCCAACTCAAATGTTAATATCATCCAGAAACACCCTCACAGACATACCCAGAATAATGGTTGACCATGTTTCTGGGTATTCTGTGGCCCACTCAGGTGGACACAAACTTAACCATCACACCATTGTTAAAAAGACTTTTCTTTTCCCATTGGAGGTTTTGGTATCTTTGTTGAAAATCAGACGATTATATATGAGTGGATCTATTTCTGGGTGAACAAGATTATTATATTTGTGGGTACATTAACTCAGGGTGCTGACTCTTTCTTCTTTTTTAAGAAGTTTTTTAGTCTAATGAGGATAGCAGGCATGGTAGCAAAAAGGGTCAACTGTCAAGTAAGACTCACAAATTCAGCGATCCTGTGGAGGGACTGAATTTAACTAATAATTTAAATAAGAGGTTGGCAACAATTATTTTCTGTAAATAGCCAAATAAGAAATATTTTAGGCTTTGTGGGCCACACCTGGTCTGTGTCACACATTTTTCTTCATATTTTTTAAACAACTCTTTAGCTTACAGGCTGTTGTTTACTGACCACTAATTTAAAGGGAACAGTTCCTCACAAGCTACAGAAAAAGAATGAAGAAGTCTGAAAAACTGTATATTCCTTCACTAAAATGCACTCCAGGCCAGATTGAACATGGGGGATATCTGAGTTAATGCATGCAGGGCATCACTCACACAAAGGGGACTATTTTGATTACAAAACATTTCCATTTTATATAGTAATAATTTTATATGGGGATAATGATATAGCTGACACAGATGAACTCCCCCATACAAAGTGGGAAAAAATCCAACCTAGATAAAGTACACTTAATCTGCTAAAAACATTTTAGTAAATACTACCAAGAGGTCTGGTTAGTATGTTTGCAGAGAAATTTGCCCAGGACGTTTCTTTTTTCGTCCAGATTCTTTCCCCAGGTGTGCCAAAGATAGAGTGAATGGGTTATAGAGCAGATGCTATCCCTTCCTTCCTAGCAGGATCAAAGAAATTGGTTATTAATGCTGAGATGATCTGATGATGGAGTCAAATGATAGAAAGATAATAGTTTCAGAAACGGAGACCCGATTGAAATAAAGAGGGCTGTTTGTCAAGAATTAGGATTGGGCTTGGCAAGAAGTAAGAGTGCTTGTTAAGCAAGGATTGGTTGTGGTTCAAAGTGACTACATAGTTGGGAAGGGGGAGAACTTTGAAACTACAAGGTTGCAGCTAGCAATTGCTAGCAGATGTGCTTTGAAAATGGCTGGTGGCATCCTTGAGTTTGACACAGTTCAGAGAAAATTCAAGTTCTCAGTAGTACAGGGACATATCTGAGAGCAGATCCTCAAAGGCCTGCCCCTTGGTTTCATTTCTGTATGCTTGGACTATGATTATTCCTTTATAATTTCAAATTGTCATCAAGATCAAATCATAAATTATGAAAATAAGACCTTTGAGAATGCATGAGGTCTTAGCCTTAAATTGGAGAAGGTTTATCTTTCTTCAAAGACTGGCCAAAGGAAGAGAGGGAGTTTAAATATAAAGTGATGCTTTTACATGGAAAAAATGTGAGAAAGGTATATTTATACTGGATAATCCTAATTTGAGGAGTAATAGTGAAAATTGAGTATCTGCTACAAATGAAAAGGGAAGAATGAATATGAAACTTGAGGAAAGTGGAAAGGTTTGGAAGCACTACTGTAATGGACGTGGTAAGGCCAACAAGAAGCTATAAAAAATTAGCAGCTGTGATTATTTTATTGTAGTAATAAAATGTTGAATAGTAATCACCTAATGTGGTTGAATGCCATTAATGTATGAGACGTGTTGGGTAAGGAAATTGACAAACATTGTTGCCGAGTAAAACAAGGTAGTATAATTCACAAGTGTTAGGTTCTAAAGTCAGCCAGTAAGGTGAATATTTCAGATACTCAAATATACTGATTGAGAATTTCTAAGTAAGGACTGATCAACTGCTTCTCCTTAAATCGAATACTGTCACGTTTTCCTTCAGCACTGAAACAGACTGCAATTTCTGTTTGAAACTGAAAGCTTACATTTTGGAAATATGTTGCATGAAAAATATATTTGACTAAGAGATTAGCCAATTTATATCCCTCATGTCCTGCTTACTCCAGGGAAGTGACGGATTTGGTAGAACTGCTGATGGGATCACCCATTCCATTTACACTATTCTCTCTTTCTCAAGCAAAACTATTTCATTTTGAGTAAGTTAAAACCCAGGTAATAATGGCTTTGTGATTCACGCAAAAACTCTAAAGCTGAAGGTAACCTGATTTTACAGATGAGGAAACTGAGGCTCAGATAACTTCAGTCACTTGAGAAAGACCAAATAGTTAACAAGTAGCAGAGCTGGGATTTGAGCCCAGTTTTCCCTGAATCTAAAGCATGTTGTATGACGTCAGCACAGAGGTTTTTGTTTGGTTTTTGTTGTTTTTAATATTCCTGGCTAATATTTTTCAGCTTTTAAGTAAAATAAGAACAAATATACCGAAATGACATTGACTAGTGATTGATGAGGAGAACATAGAGACTTAAAATAACATTGGTTTTTAGACTATTCAATATATTGATGAAATGCTTATCTTAGACTCCTGACTGGTTGGGGAAAAAAGGGAAGGCAAAGGTGAACACATAGTGGGACAATTGAAAAGGTCTAGATATTAAGGTTCAATATAATTTAGTATACATAAACTGAACTCCTACTGTGTTTCAATGGAAAGTTGACAATGACTAGGGCATAGTAGCTGAACTATAGAATGTCATGTAAGTAAAGGTCAGTTTTAGTGAGATGGAGTTTAATGAATGAAGTTCAGAGCAGCTCTGTTAGTACTTGAAAAGTAGGTTCACCCATGTGGGCATTTAGAGTTGTTAATATTAGATGCTGTGGAAATAAGCCATCATTTGGTGGTAAAGGACAGAAACACTCTAAAACAAGTTAATGTGAACTAGAGTTTTAGTGAGAGGCTTATGAGGAACGTCACAGACCCCTATTACTGAAAAAAACAAAAACTTCTGAAATGTTCGTTGATAATCTCACTACATGAATGTCTATATATTTTGATGTTTGTATATATTTTCTTCTTACAAGGTGTACTCTATAGTAGATAATATTTAATACATGAAAATTCATTTCTTTGAGATAGAAAGAGATTTTTGATTGGTGGGATTTTACAAGTTGATTCAAATAAAAAGCTATGAAACAATTTGTCACTCACATAAAGGATTATAAGCTATCTTCAAAGTATTCTTTACTGACAGTTGTGCGGTAAAGGGGTATAATGCTGAAATACTTGGCAATAGTTACAAATTAAAGAAAGAATCAGAGGGGATTGTTTCTCTCTCTTCAGAGTGTATGGGGTACCGAAATATAATGTGGGTTTAGCACAGTTTTCAGTAAGACTCTAAGCTACTAAACTGAGAAAGAGATAAGAAGGACACCTCAATGCATATATTTAATATTACTAATCTGTTGGATTGCTTTATTTTAGTCAGGCTGTGTAAAAAATTGGAGAATATAGGGATGAAGAAGAGTGAATGTGTCTTTTTCAGTGCATCTCCTACCTCAAAACCATTCTAAGAGAATAAAATATATATTTCTAGTCACAGTTGAGTGTATTTTTAGGAGTGATTTTCAGAACTTGAAAGAGACTTCAAAGAAATGTAAATATCCTGCTCTGTGCTCTCTCATTCCCTCTGAGGTCAGTTTCTTGGCAGTGTTCTTTTCAGTCAAGGCAGTTGTCTTTGCCAGTACCAGTCTATTGGGAGACAATGTGTGTTGGGCAGCTGCCTTTTCAATGAGAGATGTGTCTCTTCGACAGATCTTTTTCTTGCATCTTCTCAGGTCTGAGAAACCAGTCATCTAGTTGTCACTCCGTATGCTATGCCATGTGCTAATCTGACATGAAGCTGTGTTGCAGGCAAGTTTGTTTCTCCAGGACTTCACTTCAGGAGAGTTGACAGACAATAGGGCCACATCAACAAGAGGATAAGTTTCATAGCCATGAAGTGGGCCCACTGGTTGTTTATACTATCCTCATAAGAGGTGAGATGTTTTAGGGCTGGTCAATCAGTCTTGTTTCAGAGATGATCCCTGAAAGCTAGTAATATGCTCCAGTAATAGAGGCAGTATTCACTGTCACAAAAATTTTTTGTTAGAATTTCTATTTCAAAAGAAAGCCTCCCCGATAAAAGTGGATAAGCCATTTTACAGCTTTTAGATGAACGTAATTTGACAGTGACTTTATCCAAAGTCTGCCTGTTAGGCACACTTGAGATGTCATTGTGGAGTTGTTATTTTTTTGAAAAGCATGGAAAATAAGATTTTTAATGAAAAATAAACAAGAATGCATTTCAGAAATCTTTCGAGAAATTATGCTGTTTCATCTTTACCAAAGTACTTGTGATGGTGCATCTGTGTTAGGGTAATAATGGAAGATATTAAAGGAGATGTAGAGAAAGAAATAGGGGAAAAAGCCAAATGCATACTCTCCCCCCACCTTTAGTGCCCAAAGAGTCATTAAAACAACTGAAAGCAGAATGGAGTTTTGAGAACAAGGGCTGGTGGAGCACACATAGCCTGGGCTCTAACAGTGATTGGCTCTGAGGAAAACAAAACAGCCTTCATTGTCTTACTTCCTGGGAAGAGTTGAAACAAATTGACCTATAATGGTAGAAACAAACAAACTATAACCCATAGCTTTTCCTTTCATTATGGAAATCTGGAAGAGTGGGCTATGTTTGATTTCATGGGGTACTACTAGAATGGTGAAGTTTGTGGCCATTTCTTCTGCACTGCACCTTAATTCTCTTAAGAAAATTTCTGTTGTAATGTATGTCCTTGAGCAGCTGGCCTCAGACACATTTGTACTTGCTCACCGTGCCAATCAGGCATTTTGTTACAGGAGCTTGGCATTAAAAGTCATGTGTATGGTACACATATTAGAGGTAGTGGTGTTTAAATAAAGCAGGATGATGAGGATAATGATGATGATGTGTGTGATTTCCTTAAGTTGGAAGAGGAGGGGAAGTTGGCGGGAAGGGGACTGCTGGTTTTGTTGTATGTGTTTCTACTTCAGGGACTACTCATTCTTATAGATTCCAAAATTCAATTTTTCTGAGCTCTAGCATGGCTTATAGGCTCTGTAGATTCAATGCTGACTAACCTCTCAAGGGACTAGTGATAAACGGCAATGTCAATTTATTTACAGTGGAATATCTATCTGACCTTCAGTTGCTTCTCCAGTTTTTCCAGTGGGAATATTAGCAATCCTCACTGGGAAAATGTTTACCAGAATTAAACTAGACTGCTCAATAATTTGGCCACCTAAGAGGAGGAAATACAGTCTCAGAGTACTTTTAACCCATTCAGATAAATCATGGTTAACATCATGAATACCATACTTGAAACCTTTTAAATAAAATGCTAGGAAACAGCCATTTGGCTTTGGAGGCTCTCCCATCTTTCTTACTGTCATCAGTTCTTCTCAGCTCCTCTTTCATTCATTTGTTCCTGTACCATTGGGTAATGCCTCATTCTTCAAAAGTACCCTTCCTTACTTCATCCTATGACCTGTAGCCCCTGACATTGCAACACTTAGTTTTCTCATGTCAGACTCCTGAGGGTCTGTAACTAAGTATCAGGACAGAGAGAGAGAGCTCTGGTCTAGTAACTTCTGAGGTACACAGGACTAGTAACAGCACAATCTATTTCAGATTATCTTTAAAGAGATCACTGTATTCAGGGACTTCCCTGGTGGTCCAGTGGTAAAGAATGCACCTTCTAATGCAGGGGATGCAGGTTCCATCCCTAGGGGAACTAAGACCCCACATGCCGCAGGAGAACTAAGCCTGCATGCCGCAACTACTGAGCTCGAGTGCCTCAACAAGAGAGCCCACATGCAAACTACAGAGCCAACGTGTCCTGGAGCCTGCGTGCCACAACTAGAGACAGAAAACCTGCATGCCACAACTAGAGAGAAGCCCATGCTGCAAGGAAGAGCCTGCATGCCACAGGAAAAGATCCTGCATACCTCAACAATGATCCTGTGTGCTGCAACTAAGAGCCGACACAGCCAAAATAAAATTAAAACTAAAATAAATAAAATAAATATAAAAAAGAAAAAATATTAAAAAAAATAGATAACTGCATTCAGAGGATGAAATTTAAGGTCCTTCACCTGCAAACGGCTTCTCATATTTAGGTCATGGGAGATTTTGCACAGCAACACCACACGGTAATGCTGTAGACATATGATTTCTGGAAAAAAGAAAATTGATCATTCTCTTCTACTCTGTATGGGACAAACTATAATTTGTCATTTCCTCATTTCTAGCAGTCCCACTCATTCACTTATTTAATTGTCCAAACATTAAGCATACAACGTATTCTAGACAAAGCATCAGCCTTAGGTGATGCAAAACTAAAACAATTCAGTTTGTGCCAAATATCTTACATGCTATGAAGAGGAAAGAGAGAAATGATATTAATAATAGCAAGAATAATCATGATAATAGTATCTACTTTTTATTTATTGATCATAACTTTGGGTTATGATCTGTCTCCATTCTTTCTATAACTCATTTAAACTTAATAACACCATATACTATTACTACTATTGTATAATATTAAGTATTATTATCCCCATTTTACAAATGAATCAGAGAAGTTAAGTAAATTACCCAAGGTCATGCAGCTTTTGAATGACAAAGGTTGGATGATAATTCCTATCTAACTCGGAGGCTTGTATGTACTCTTATTCACAATGTTAGAATTTTAGAAAAAAATTGTAATACAGTGTTATGTAATAGATATGAAAAAGATGCTTTGCAAGAAAAGAAGGAGGTGGTAAGAGGTTCTGTTCAGGGAATTTTTCAAACAGGAGGCATGACAGGAATTGAAGCTTTGAAGTGTCTTGGGCCAGAAGATAAGACAAGACAAAGAACAGGGGAGAGTTTATTTAACTCCTGAAGAGAACCACACAGTTCTGTAATTATGAACTGTAAGGGAAAGTAAAACATAAAAACTGGAGAGTTAGGTTAAACACCAGATTCTAGAAGCCTTGCATGTTTCCCTAAGAGGCTTAAACTTTGTACTAATAGCAGTGAGGGGACACTAAAAAATTTTAGAGCAGGGTAGATGATACTATGTGTCTAAATATAGGTCAATATTTAAAATAAGATCATCCTTTACTTTCCCATTTGGAAGATACATAAATGCAAAAAATAATTTTTTTAACATCTTTATTGGAGTATAATTGCTTTACAATGGTGTGTTAGTTTCTGCTTTATAATAAAGTGATTCAGTTATACATATACATATGTTCCCATATCTCTTCCCTCTTGTGTCTCCCTCCCTCCAACCTTCCCTATCCCACCCCTCTAGGTGGTCACAAACCACCGGGCTGATCTCCTTGTGCAATGCGGCTGCTTCCCACTAGGCTCTCTATTTTACGTTTGGTAGTGTATATATGTCCATGCCACTCTCTCACTTTGTCACAGCTTACCCTTCCCCCTCCCCATATCCTCAAGTCCATTCTCTAGTAGGTCTGTGTCTTTATTCCCGTCTTACACCTAGGTTCTTCCTGACCCTTTTTGTTATTGTTGTTCTTAGATTCCATATATATATGTTAGCATACGGTATTTGTCTTTCTCTTTCTGACTTAATTCACTCTGTAGGACAGACTCTAGGTCCATCCACCTCACTACAAATATCTCTGTTTCTTTTTATGGCTGAATAATATTCCATTGTATATATGTGCCACATCTTCTTTATCCATTCATCTGATGACGGACACTTAGGTTGCTTCCATGTCCAGGCTATTGTAAATAGATCTGCAATGAACATTTTAGTACATGACTCTTTTTGAATTATGGTTTCCTCAGGGTATATGCCCAGTAGTGGGATTGCTGGGTCATATGGTAGTTCTATTTGTAGTTTTTTAAGGAACCTCCATACTGTTCTCCATAGTGGCTGTATCAATTTACATTCTCACCAACAGTGCAAAAGGGTTCCCTTTTAAACCCTTTCCAGCATTTATTGTTTCTAGATATTTTGATGATGGCCATTCTGACTGGTGTGAGATGATATCTCATTGTAGTTTTGATTTGCATTTCTCTAATGATTAATGATGTTGAGCATTCTTTCATGTGTTTGTTGGCAATCTGTATATCTTCTTTGGAGAAATGTCTATTTAGGTCTTCTGCCCGTACTTGGATTGGGTTCTTTGTTTTTTTGATGTTGAGCTGCATGAGCTGCTTGTATATTTTGGAGATTAATCCTTTGTCAGTTGCTTCATTTGCAAATATTTTCTCCCATTCTGAGGGTTGTCTTTTGGTCTTGTTTATGGTTTCCTTTGCTGTGCAAAAGATTTTAAGTTTCATTAGGTCCCATTTGTTTATTTTTGTTTTTATTTCCATTTCTCTAGGAGGTGGGTCAAAAAGGATCTTGCTGTGATTTATGTCATAGAGTGTTCTGCCTATGTTTTCCTCTAAGAATTTGATAGTGTCTGAACTTACATTTAGGTCTTTAATCCATTTTGAGTTTATTTTTGTGTATGGTGCCAGGGAGTGTTCTAATTTCATACTTTTACATGTAGCTGTCCAGTTTTCCCAGCACCACTTATTGAAGAGGCTGTCTTTTCTCCACTGTATATTCTTGCCTCCTTTATCAAAGATAAGGTGACCATATGTGCGTGGGTTTATCTCTTGGCTTTCTATTCTGTTCCATTGATCTATATTTCTGCTTTTGTGCCAGTATCATACTGTCTTGATGACTGTAGCTTTGTAGTATAGTCTGAAGTCAGGGAGCCTGATTCCTCCGGCTCGTTTTTCATTCTCAAGATTGCTTTGGCTGTTCGGGGTCTTTTGTTTTTCCATACAAATTGTGAAATATTTTGTTCTAGTTCTGTGAAAAATGCCAGTGGTAGTTTGATAGAGATTGCATTGAATCTGTAGATTGCTTTGGGTAGTAAAGTCATTTTCACAATGTTGATTCATCCAATCCAAGAACATGGTATATCTCTCCATCTATTTGTATCATCTATAATTTCTTCAAAAATTTTTTTTTTAATTATGTTTTTCCCATTCTTGGTGAGTAAGTGTATTTTTATTAATTTATATACACGTGTATGCACTATAATATTATATTAAATAAAAAATTAACTTAGTATTGTTGTTTTATTCCACTCTATCACTTCACAACTCTCTATTCAGTATCTGTGGCCTTAATATCATCTGGATCACTTGAGATTCTTTTTGGGTTGGCTAACATACTTTTCCAGAGCATATAACTTCATTTCTATAAAAGTTGTTTGAGATGTAACACATCGTGAATCCATATTTCAAGCTGTCTTTGGTAATTATATTCTAAACTGCAAGAACCCCTTTTTTTAAAAGAAATTACCTTTAGGAAAGGATTGGAAATATAAATCAGTCTAGCTCCAGAATTTACACACTTACTTATTGTATTTTTTATGAATGGTCATAAACTGACTTGTGTACAATGGCATAGAACCCTTGTAACTGTTAGCTCAAAACCTCAAGAAACAGTATTAAATGTACCTTTTATTGAGTGCCTATTGTGTGCTCCACATTTTAAAGGTGCCTCTATACAGATTTTCTCACTATGAAAGCCCAGTCATCTTAGATTTAGGACAATCTACTATGGACTCTAGAATGTACTCAATCTTTTTTGATAGAACAAATGATTATAACAGATGTAGTTACTAGCAAATGCTATTTACTAAAATATTAATTTATCTTAATTGCATATTTTTATACTCGTCACTATGTAATATTGCAGGCTAGCAGGAAGCAGTGTATGAAACTCTCACTTTTAGCAGCTCTAGCAAAACTTGGTTCTCTTAAGTTTCATCTGAGTTTAAAACTTAGACTATTTAATGAATATGGTCTAAGTTTATGAATGAATATGGTCTAAGAACATGACATATTTCTTTATTGCTTTAATACATTATTCCCTGCTTCTAGTAATACTGGGAATATTTTTCTGTGTAAAAGTAATTTGTATTTTCTTTTCTGTGAATTTCTTGTTCATATTCTACACTCATTTTGTTTTGTTGTTTTTCCTTTTATCATTTATTTGTAGTAATATTTCATATATTTTGGATTTAGATCCTTTGCCAGTTATGTGTTTGAAATATGTCATCCCCACACTGGGGCCTCTGTTTTAACTTTGTCTACAAAGTCTTGTGCTGAAGAGGAATTTTCCACTTCAATCCAGACAAATACATCAATATTTTCTTTTGTAGATCCATCAACATTTTAATTAACTAGCCAGTTTCCAGAATCTTATCATATGGATACATATGGATAGACAAAGGTGTGAAAAAGAACATCAAGAGCATTAAAGATTAAGTGATGAAGAATTCCATATAAAGATGACTAAAAGGAGATAATATACTTTAATGGAGAAATCATGGGAAATTTAAGTGGTTTTAAGGAAGGAAGCTATGTAAGTACAAGTTATGCATTGTTAAGCAGAAGGATAAAAAATGTAATATATAGTTCAGAGCACACACATTAGTCATCCTTTTCATCTTATATACTGAGTATTGAGGTTCTTGGTTGTCTAAATGTCAGATATTTTCTTTGATGTTCTTTGACATTTTCTATAAACCTAGAATCCATCTTTTTTTTTTTTTTTTTTTAAACAGAACAAGCTTAGATTGTAGAATGTCACTTGGTTTTACTTTCTTGAAATACATGACTGAATGTAGAGTGTATCACTGGGGTGGGATAGGTAATACTGCAATGGATACTTGCAAAACATCTTGCATCAAGAGCTAATTAACTTTCCTGGTACCTAGGTAAGAGTGGTGGCCTTTTTAAAAATTCATTTCTTATACAGGGAAAATCAAAGAACAAAGAGTCTGTACTGCCAGCAGTAGAAGCAAATCTGACAAAGGTAAGAGTGTAATTCCTATTGTTATGTAAAATGAGAACGGTTTTTCTCATCTACCTCTACTCCAATAAGCTGTCTTTTATCTATGTTACAAAATTCATAATGCCTTTACATGAATTATATAATAATAATAATCATCCCCATTTTAGAGCCGGGAAAACTGAGGCTCAAAAGTTAAGTGACTTAGTTGTAGTTAAGGCCCAATTAGCTTTTAGCTGGGCACGTCCAGATTTAGTATTCAGGTCTTTGGAGTTCTGGGTCTGGGTTTGTTTTTTGTTTTGTGTTGTTTTGTTCTTCTCTTTACTTTATTTTGTTTTTTATCCTTTTTTCATGGAAAGGCATTTTATTTTAAATATAGCAGTGTACACATGTCCACCCCAAACTTCCTTTACTGTATAGATCCCTAATCGGTGTGTTGGAACCCTGATGCTCTCATGAGGGCTCATCCCTGTAGTCAACACAGCAGCCTGGTATTGATTGGTATAGGAATGCATGGTTTTAAAACAAGTAAGCAAATTCTTCGACACTATTCCCATCAAAATGTGAAGTCTAATTCCCCTCTACTTTAATATGGGCTAGCCTTAGTTAATCACTTTTGATTAATAGAATGTGGCAGAAGTGATGCTGCATGATTTCCAGGCTAAATCATAAAGGGCACTACAGCTTCCTCTTGGCTACCTCTCTCGGGACACTTGCTCTCGGAACCCATTCACCAGGCTGGGAGGAAGCCAAGCAGCCACATGAAATGCTGAGGTGGAGGAGTTCTGGCCACAGCCCCAGCAAAGGTCCAAGTCAATAGCCAGCATCAAATGCCAGGCAGGTGCATGAGGGACTCTTCAAATAATTTCAGCCTTTCAACCTGCAAGTCACACTAGCGATGCTGAGTGAAACACAGACAAGCTGGCCCCACCAAGCCCAGCCCAGAACGCAGATTCAGAAACATAATAAAAGTTGTCATTGTTTTAAGCTATTAAGTTTGGGGATGGTTTGGATACAGTGAATATAACAAACGAAAAGATTTACTCACATACATGTATTTAACACTCTTATATGCTGACACTGTGCTTGGTGCCAGGGATGAAAGGACGAAGCTAAAAAAGGGAGGGAACCAACATTTGCAGACTAAATACTATGATCTAGGCACTGCAATCTGTGGAGCCATACATATATTATCCCAAATCGCTCTCAAAATAAACTGTAGAGAAGTTATAATTATTATCTTAATTTGGCCGAGGAGAAACTGGAGGGAAACAAGGTTAAGAGATTTGCTTTGGATCACAGTATTGGTCCATAATTAAGATACAAAGTTAGTTTTTAGGAATCAGAGTTCATCCTTGGTCTTTCTCTCTGTCAAAGGGTGATTAGTGAATACTAAGGGGAGAGGGCAGAAAACATGAACGTGGGAGATCAGATTACTACTTAGGGGGATGATGTTAGAAATGAGCCAGTGAAAGAGTATGAGGAATAGGTGTTAGAAAGGATGAAGAGAAACAAAAAATACGGTTTTCTGGAATCCAAGAAAGTAGGGAGCCAAAAGTAACATAGGATGTAGAGAGTTCAGGTAGCAGGCATGCCAAAAAGTGCCCATTGCTTTTAGCACTTAGGATATGAATCTGGAAGTTAAGCTGTAGCAGAGTGGAGTTTAAAAAGGCTGAATAGATATATACCCAGGAGCAGAACTGCTGGATTATATGGTAGCTCTGTTTTTAGTTTTCTGTGAAGCCTCCATACTGTTTTCCACATTGCCTGTACCAATTTACATTTCCACCAGATATATGTACCCCAATGTTCATAGCAGCATTATTTACAATTGCAAAGATATGAAAGCAACCTAAGTGTCCATTAACATATGTAATAAAGAAGATGTGGCATATATATATATATATATATATATATATATATATATATACACACACACACACATATATATAATGGAATATGTCTCAGACATAAAAAGAATGAAATTTTGCCATTTGTAGCAACATGAATGGACTTGGAGGGTATTATACTAAGTGAAATAACTCAGACAGAGAAAGACGAATACTGTATGATATCATTTATATGTGGGATATAAAAAAATAAAACAAACTAGTGAATATAACAAAAAAGAAGCAGACTCACAGATATAGAGAACGAACTAGCCATTACCAATGGGGAGAGGGAAAGGGGGAGGGGCAATATAGGGTTAGGGAATTAAGAGGTGCAACCTGTTTTGTATAAAAAAGCTACATGGACATATTGTACAACAGGGAATATAGGCAATATTTTAAAATAACTATAAGTGGAGTATAAACTTTAAAAATTGTGAATTGTCTATATTTTAGACCTGTAAATTATATAATATTGTTCATCAACTATAATTCAATAAAAAATAATACAAATTTAAAAATAAATAAAAAGGCTGAACAAAGGTGAACTTGATACTGAGAAGGGTAAATGTAAAGAAAAAATTTCAAGAGCAGAGAATTGCTCTTATTAAATTCATGCAACTTACCTCCAAAATATAACCTATTCCCTAACATTGTTTGTTCGTTTGTTTGTTTTGTTTTGTTTTGTTTTGTTTTGTTTTGTTTTGCGGTACACGGGCCTATCACTGCCATGGCCTCTCTCGTTGCGGAGCACAGGCTCCGGATGCGCAGGCTCAGCGGCCATGGCTCACAGGCCCCGCCGCTCCGTGGCATGTGGGATCTTCCCGGACCGGGGCACGAACCCATGTCCCCTGCATCGTCAGGCGGACTCTCAACCACTGCGCCACCAGGGAAGCCCTCCCTAACATTTTTAATGCTATTGTTTGAGCTTCAGAGTGGTAAGAATATGAAGAGAAACATCAGAAAAAAGGTTTAGGATATAAGGGATTCTCTAACGATTAACTATGTATTTCAAAGAGTTCTGTGGTCTGATTTTAAGAGTTTGAGTAGATGTGCAGATCTTTATGAAATGGGAGTCCTGGTGATAAAGAATGATCTAGAAATGTGAGATTTCTCATGATGTGTTATGAACTGAATGTTTGTGTCCCCCGAAGTTGATATGTTGAAGCCTCAGAGCCCCCATGTAACTTTATTTGGAGATAGAGCCATTATGGTGTAATTAAGGTTAAATGAGGTCCTAAGGCTAGAGCCCTAATCCATTAAAATTTGTGTCTTTATAAGAGGAGATACTGATGTGAACATGTCCTGGGAAAAACTCAGTCCTCTCCTGCGCTTCTCCTTTGCTTTCACACTACTACCCTGCGCACAACACTTCTGACATGGATGGGTGCGTTTTTTTTTTCCACCAAGCAATTCTCTGCAACACCAGCTGGGTGTCCTACAATTTCACTGAATCCTGACACTACCCACCAGGAGATAGCATCAGATCCCACAGTGAAGGGCTCAGTACCACTTCCGATGCCAGTTGCAAGTCCAGGTCAACACTTGTGCTTCTGACCCATGGGCTATAAACTTGAGGTTCCCATGACCCCCCGCATTGGGTTCTGTTAATTTGCTAGAAAGGCACATAGAACTCAAAGAAACACTTACGTTTAACAGTTTTTTAAAAAAGATATGATAAAGGATACAAATGAACAGACAGATGAAGAAATGTATAGGGTGAGGGCTGGGAAGATCCTGAGCCCTGGAGCAACTGTATCTGAGGATTTAGAATATATCACCCTCCTGGTATGTGAATGTGTTCACCAACTCGGAGCTCTCTGAACCTCAGTACGTATTGTACGTATACTACATATTGAGATTTGGGGGAAAGCTTCATCAGATAGGCATGATAAATTATTAACTCCATTTCCAGCCCTTCTCCCCTCTCTGGAGTAGTGAGGAAGGTGGGACTGAAAATTCCAAGCTTCTAATTATGGTTTGTTTTTCTAGTGATCAGTCCCCACCCAAGAGCCCACCCAGAAATGTCCGTCTCTTTAGAACAAGGCACTTCTATCACTCAGCAAATGCCAAGGGCTTTAGGAACTCTGTGTCAGGGACTGTGGTCAAAGGCCAAATATTAGAACAAAAGGTGCTCCTAGAGCTCTTATCACTTAGAAAATTCCAATGTTTCAAGAACTTGGGGCAGAGAGCAATACTGTATATTTTCTATTATCTCACAGCAGGCAGGGGAGAAAAGCCAGTGTTGCTGGTGCGTCACTTATTTCGTTTTTGCACTCACTGTTCCTGTGTATGCTAACCCAGTAGATTTTTATTGCAAATGCTTGTGACTCTGTTTGCAGGGTTCTCTGACTACTGGAAAGCACTTGGTCCTGTGGGAGCATGTCAGTACTGGGATGTTAATGTTCCTAGAAGTATCTCTCATCCACTAAGTGATAGGAGGTGATGAATAAATCTACAAACTTTTTGTCCCTGAGTGAGGCACCCCTGAAGATTTTTCATGCAGTCCCCCTAATGCTCCCTGTGGAACTGAGACACAGTTATGTAAAATGATAACCTGCTCATTACTGCATCCTGTGTTGGATTCCCTTCCTCCCGTGTCTTATTTATCCACTCACCTACCGGTGCTTCCAGGGGTCACCGCTTAGGTAAACTATCTACACTCAGGTTTCACTTCTGGAGAAAGGCAATCTAAGACACCATTTTATATTAATTTCTAAGTTGTAGAAACTGCTTATCAAATGGGTGAAAAGTTGTACAAGTCATTTCCCTCTAATCTAGCCCCACCCAGTTTTATATATTAGAATTACAGGCACAGAATATTTTATAATGTCCTTCTTTGGTTAAGATACTATTAGTCTCCCATTATATGCTATAAAATATATCAGCAAATTAAAAAAGGTGCTTATAAATCCATTAAAATCAAAAACAAAAAAAGAAAAAAGAAACCCTATAATTTAGTATGCTACTTGTTTCAGAAATAATTCTTAGTTTTTGTAATAGAAATTTAATATCGATCTAACCAAAAACTGAGATATGAATATAGGGGAAGGATACAGAAATGATATGGAGTTTCTCATATAAGGTAAATTTCCACAACCATAGTAAAAGTCAATAGATGCTGCCTAAATTGATAGACTGAGAATGCCTTTTTTTTTTGATTGTCACTTAAAGTCATGGAGATATACAACAAAAAACAACCAAAAGAATTTAAAATGTCTACTTCTGAGGAGCAAGGCTGGGAAATAGTCAATGAGTATGGGAGACAGTAATTGAGCCTTTTTTTCTATCAACTTATTAGTACTCTGATTTCTGAAAACTATGGGTTTGTATATTCATGAAAAAATTAAAGTACATATTAAACATTCTCTTGTCATATTATTTGTACCTCTTTATACTGCTTCTATATGTATTTGAACCATGCTATCATAGAGAAAACAAAGTTCTTTCATGAAAAATTAAGCCTGAAAAAGGAAATGAGGGAGAAGGTGAAAGAGAGGGAGTAGAGAGGGAAAGGCGGTGGAAGAGGCAAAACAAGAATGCACTGGTCTCCTGGAGTCTTCTCATGTCTAGCATTTTTTCAGTTCTTGTCTTTCACAAAATTTATTAAGTTCTATAGTTGTTTGATATCTTTACTTCTTAGGTAGCCAACTAGATGCTATGTTCCTTCAGTCAAGGGTAATATTTTTGTTTGCTTGGTAGAGACATCATCAATAACGTCTTAGATTATTGACCTCTCTATTAATCTTTCTCCTACCTTCTTTCTTACCTTGCAAAGCAGTTCTAGGACTAGGGAAAATTTTTCTACATTGTGTTGGAACATGCACCTTTACTTTTTAGGTTATCTTGATGTATCTAGGTTGAACTATGCTTTTCCTTATGTAAGCAATTAAAGCCAGCATTTCTTTCTTTCTTTTTTATTTTTGAGCCACTTATTATCTCCCAGGTTTTAATGTCTCTTCTTCCTGTAAGACTTCTTCCTAATTATTGTCAATTTATGATATATATGGAAAAACCTTTCATAGTAATCAAGAGAGATTGCTGAAGTGCTAATGTTCTCTTACACTAATTAATGTGCTCAGCTTTAGAAATATATAACCATACTTTCAATACCTCAAAAATGCTTCAAATAACTGTCTAAAAGCAGAATTATTATTAGTTTCAGCAGATCTGCAAGCAGAATTTTCACATCACCAATGAATGGAAAGGAAAGACAGGAGAGCTTTTTCTCTTTTTCACCCTCCTTTCCATCCTCCCTCCCTCCCTCCCACCCTTCCTCCCTTTTTCTTTCTATGTTTTTGCATTCAGGACTAATATAGATATCAGCACCTCTAAATGCACATCAAGAAAACAAATATGCATTACAAATAAAATGACACTTCTGTAATCTATAAATGATTGCCAACGCATTGAAAGAAACCACTTTCTTTTCCACATTTCACTTTCTTAATTTTAAACAGGCACTGTTAGAGGAGGTTAGAAAGTTGCTTTTTTCAATTTTATCCCTGTATATATGTTACGGTTCTTGTGTATTGTAAACATTTCCTTCCTTTTTTCCATTTTGACTATGTTTAAGTATACAATTCACCGTCATTAAGTATATTCACAATGTTATATAATCATCACCACTATGAATTTCCAGAACTTTTTCATCATCCCAAACAAAAACTCTCATCCATTAAACAATAACTTGATTTTTTTCTATCAAGCTATTAAAAATTCTAATATAAACTTATGGGGTTTTGGGAGTTTGGGGAATTGCTTACATAAAAATTTGAAAATCAAAAAATTTAATTTAAGAGAATTTTTCTAATTTGTAAATTTTCAGAATTAAAACAGATACATACTGGTAATATGGCAAAGCTTTATCTTGATGATAGTTATATGAATTTTCTTATTAAGGATTTTCTTAGTAGAAGAAAGTTGGTTCTGCTCTTTAAATATCAACTTTGCATTCTTGGAAGCAATTACCATTGCAGTGCTAATACAGAAGTTCTAGGTTTTCTCAACTGACATTTTAACAGTAGCCATTAAAAGATAGATTGGAGCAAGTGGATATTCTCATTCAAGAGGACACAGATGTGGAGTTGCAAAAATGTTTAAATTATTTTCTAATTGGAAAGATGTCTTTCTCCAGCCATGATATGATTTAGAAAAATGTTTACTCTGTCCAGCAGTGCTGAATGATGTGTATGATGGTGCTTGAATCATATCCACTATTGCGCAAAGTCATTGCATTCTTAAAAAATAATCTGTGAACAGCTATCTTCCCAAACGCAGTACGTTACCTATGCATTTACCTGAGATCAGATACATGTGATAAGGATTTTTAGAACCAGGGCTTATTCCTTCCATGAAAAGAGTTTATTTCTCCTGAGTCCTATTTGGACTTAATATCAAGATACATTATGAGATTGACTGTTTCAAGGGAGCTAATGACAAGCATGGCTATTTTACCACTGAAAATGATTCATTTACTTGAAGATGTTTAATATCTTCATTTCATTATTTTTTTCTCAGTGAAATTACAGATTTCTCATTTTTTTTCCTATTAAAAAATCATAAATTATACCCAAGGTAACTGATAAAGGATGATTAGATGGAAAATGTTTTCATAGTAGCTTGAATATTAGATGCAATTACTCAATGATAAAAATATCATATATACATGTATATTATATTTACAATTATTTATATAAAATGCCTATATAAATATAATTAATAACACATATTTATATAAACAAATAAATTATTATATAATATCTAGATGGGAAGATTCTGAGAATTTTGTATTTGTAAGTCTAGGATAAGTTGTTCAGTTCCTATAAGTTGTATTTTGAAACTTCTAAATTTAGTCCCTTTTTAGAACCAGTTTTGTAATGGATGTTTCTATGAGTGCTTGGAAATAAGAATCCTAAGGTAACACCTAACCTATTGGTTGTGTATAGTACTTTATATGTTAAATATATTTTATGGATATTATATAATTTATAATATAACCTTATCTACTTCAATAGAATTAGACACTGACTATGAATGCCATTATTTGAAGGTAAAATGCAATTGATTTTAATTTAATTCTTTCAGTTTTGCATTTTGAAAACCACAGAACAGTTACTGACTTTTGCAGTTCAACACATTAGCATCTATTGCAGTTGAATGAGTACATTTTCAATAAGAAACCAATGAATTATGGAGCCTTTTCAGTAGTAACTTACAATAAGCAATAATTCATGGAATTTATATTCTTTACAATGTTTTCTCTCCTGTGAAATGTGGGTTGGTTGACATCTCCTACAGCCTGCTTAATCTTTTGTAAATATTTGCAAGTTTGAATTATTGGTATGGATTTTGATGCTGCTCAAGAAGTAAAAAGACCTCAAAGAGGAAGGGAGATACTTAAAAGACAAGTAAAGGGAAAATATATAAAAAAAAAACAGGGAAGATAGGTCATTGTGTCTTTATAGTATACCTAATGCTTTGTGTTTGAAAAGTTATATCTTGAATATAGAGTTAAGGGTTTTTAATTTTTTGTTTGTTTGTTTATTTTTAATTTAACAAGACTTTTGGAGCCAACTGAACTATTAAAAAGAAAAAAAAAACACTAACAAGCAATTATGCAATCAGTAATGTATAAGTTTCTGATCCCCACACCTTCAGTGAATTTAATAACAATTTAGATTTCATATCTGAGAAACTTGATGTACCATTTGACAAAAGTCAAATTTAATTTTGATAATGAAAACACTATTTCCTAAAGAGGAGGAATTTTGTTTCCGCTTCTGTGAGGAGCTCAGTCTCACTGATACACCACCCAGTCACAATAGGTCATTCTCTCCTGGCGCCAATATCCCATTTGAGTACATTTGGTAATTATTACATGCAACAGTCTGTAACACAATTACATTTACTCATGCCTGTGTTTTCTACCAAGGACGCCTTAAGGGCACAGACTGTTTGGTCATTCGTTTATACAATGACTATTTGCTTCCGCCTGGGTTATTGCAAACCCTCCTAATTGAGTTCCTACCTCCCACCTTGCCCCTTCTCCAACTGGTACAAAAGGAAGCCAGAGCATGTTACTCGTCTCTTCAAACTCTTTTCAATGGTTCCTCTTTTCCTTAAAACCAAAAGCCATAATCCTTATCATGACCTAAAGAACGCTTTTTAATTCCGCCCCTGTGTTTCTGTGCTCTCACTTTCTCTACCTCCATATTGTCTCCCTCACTCACTTGGTTCCGGCCACATTAGTCTTCTGGCTGCTTCTTGGGTAAGCCAGCACATTCCCACCATGTGACCTTTGCCTGAATTGTTCTTCCTCCCAGAATGCTTTTCCCCCAGCCATTCATGTGGTGAACTCCTCACTTTAAGACTTTGCTCAGATGTCATATTTTCAGGGAGTCTTCTCTCAACCACCTCATGGAATTGCAATTCCACCCCACTCTCACCCCTCCCCACTCCTTCTTACCCCCTACCCCTGCTGGTACTTCCTTTCCTCCATAGTACTTTCCATCTTTTAACAGTTATATAATTGACTTTCACTATCTGCCACACTACTAGGAACCAGGCTCTGTCAGTACAGGAATATTTTTCTTCTTTTTGATTTGTTTTGCTTTCTGACACATCATCAGCCCTGGTACATGTTGGGTTTTCCATAAATGCTTGTTCATTTATTCTGTTGGTCAGATAACATTATGACCAACAGAATAAATGACTAGAAGATATCAAATAATGGTCTCAAATGAATGAATTAACTGAAAGTATAGGAGTCAAGAACTCTAAGAAAAGTCTATATATTTTATAAAATATCAATAGTATTATAAAAAGTCTAACCTTACATAATAAAAAACTTAACATTTACCTTGCATTATGTCTCTTTTCTCTAATTTGTAATTCTTCTACAAGCTAAAAATATTCTGTCATATGTGTTGTTTTTTCTCAAGGACAACACAACCTCTCAGAGGAAACTCAGGCCCCCAGTGTAATACTGTTTTTGCCACAACAGATAATTGTGGGGAAATAAATAACTCGGGTTTCATCATTATGATAGCTAATGGCTTCAGGGATGACCTGAAAGCAGACAATATGGTCCAAACGTCATCTCCATCTGTGTCTTTCCTGTCAAGGGAAATCGGTTTACATCATTTCTTATTTCTTTCTTGGTCCGAGTGACAAGTAGCCCATGCAGTGTTCAGCCCTGAACTTCAATGACTGGTGGAAGATGATGGACTGTGAATTGATAAGTGAGCCTAACTTTCCTTCAGAGCCACAAAACACAAAGAGCTACTCTGCCTCCATAAATTGTGCTCTGTGTGTTTGCGAGTATGTGCACAGAAACACGTGTGTAATTTCCTTTGGAAACCTGTCACGATAACTTGAAATGTTGTTTTCATCCTGATTCAGAAATGATTTGGAAAACAGGAAGACAGTACATAGATAGAAATGACGGATTAATGGGCTGCCATAAAGGTATTCTATCATGAAAAGACCTTAAAGATTTTTTATGGAGCAGATGATTGCCCCAAGAAAATTGTAGACAAAGTCAAACCTTACACAATTTGTGCTTCATCCTTTGCATCGGTGTAAAATTTCAGAGGATTTTCATGCTCCAGTTCTGCAGTTAGATATGTGGCCTGAAATATCTTTAAATAAAATCATCATTATTACTAGTATCATCAGTAACAGAAATAGCTCTTTAAATCCTCAGCTGTGCATGGTGCTGTGAACGCTGCAGAGTGGTGTGGCTCTGCAATCTTAAAAAGCTACAATAAGACAAATGGACAAAATTGTACCTGCACATAATAAACAAAATGTAGTTCAAATCCGTGCTTTTGGCTGGATTGGAAGGCAGAGTAAAGGTTAATATTTAAAATATCTTTACTCTGTGTAGTGATTCATTTGCATGGCATTGGTCATAACTGAAACATAATAAAGCCAACATGTCTAATAATGTCTTACATGTCTAATAATATCCATCCATGCGTATTGTTCTGCTAATACACGATATAAATTTGATCTGACTTCATTAGAGAAAAACAATCACCATGATAGAAAGAGAAAAATGGAGATAAGGGATTCTATGCTGAGAAATGATATTTATAGAATCAACAGTTTTCATTTCCATGTAGGAAAAAATACACAGAGCAACAAACGTATTTATAAAAAATAGATTGAAAGAGTTTGGAGGTGCTGTACCAGGAAATTACAATCACACACAGTGACCTTTGTTAAATAATTTGACATGATTTCTATTCAAATAAATTGCTAGCTTAGTGGCCAAGAGGAAAAACAGTACAGGTTTTATATAACCCATTGATATGCTTCAGTTCCATATTATATATCATATTAGACGTAAGGGATTGGTTAATTAAACTTACCTCTTAGAAGGAAAGCAGTGAAGTAATATTCACCAGGAATTCCTATCCTATGGGTCTTGGATGCCCCACTGACCTTGAGTCATGGCCATGAGGTTGAGAATCTATATACAACAATATCGTGGACTGAATAGACATGACCCTTTTGATATGAGGTCCATAACCTGTTTCAACAATTCATCATTTAAGTACGGGAAATATAGGCATAAAATGTTTCAGTGATGTATCCCTGGTCACACCTCTAGTAAGTGGAAGAGTACTACTTGAATATCCACTAAACCACATATCCTCAGATAAATGCACTTATTGCTGGATCTCTTTGTGAATGACAAAGGAGCTTTTAAATGTAAGATATGTCTTGGTCAACTCAGAAATTTATTTTTTCAGAGCTCTGGGGGTTGAACATTGGAGATCAGGGTGCCGGTGTGGTCTGGTTCTGGTGAGAGCTCTCTTCCTGGCTTTTAGAGGGTCTATCTCACTATTTCCCCATATAGTGGAAAGAGAGATCTCTCTTTCTTCCTCTTTTTAGAAGGCCACAGTCCTACTGGTTTAGGGTCCCATCCTTATGACTTCATTTAACCTGAAATAGCTTCAGATACAGTACCTTGAGGGTTATGGCTTCAACATACGAATTTTGAGGGGGACACAACTCAGTACACGGCACCCCTTAACTTCTTCAACTTCGATTACATTATGTTTTGTACAAATTACTCAAAACTCCATTTTATCAGGTCTAGACAGTGGCTTAGTTTAAACTTGCATTTTCTTTCAGAGCTTAAATTCAGATTTGTTATAAACTATATTGTCATGAAGGGAGTAAAGGTCTCAGGTGTGTGTGTGTGTGTGTGTGTGTGTGTGTGTGTGTGTGTGTGTTTTCTCCCCCAGGGGTGGTCGTGACTCTTATATACAGCAATATTTTAAAAATGTGGAAACATAATTTGTCAATCTATTTGATAGATGGGTAGAGCTTTGTATAGTCTTTGGCTTGGGTCTTTTCAAAGCAGAATATTTTTAGAGACAGGTTTCTACAGATATGGTGGTAGTACATTTCTCTTGGTTAGCTATAAACACAAGTCACAAAATATTAATATTGAGACAGGAAATGCAATTACTTTCCCATCCTGAATTAATACTGCTAACATACATGAATCATATCTGTGAAACTATATTTTATAATGCTCTTTCTGCTGAATAAAAAATTTAGAGTAAATTTGGTACTCTTGATCTATAGAAATGGCAAGAATTCTAATATATGGATTTCATTAATTGTGAATTCAGAATTCCTTTTATGCTGCAAACAATTGCTGGAAAACAATTTACTCTGCTATTTGCCAAAGTAACTGAAAATATGTGGAAGAATAAGAGCACAGAAGTTTGACCTATTTAATTTACATGATGATATTGACGCTTAGGGATATAACATGATTGTACTTGGGACATTTTTGATTGTTATAAAATGAATTGAAATTTAGTAGGATAAGGGCGTTTGCATTTTTATTCTTAATAATGGATCAACAATAATTATTGCTGTGCTGATACATGGATAGTAGGATTAGAGACAGAATGAGCAAGGTATATATAATGCATGTTTAAAGCTCCTGTTAACATTCATTCAAATACAAATCAAAATCCAGTAATGAAAGATAAAATAGTAGGTTAGCTATGATATACAAGGAACAATTGTTTTCCATTCAGTTAGGTTTGGCTTGTGATCAAAGGCAGCCTTGAAAGAGAAAAGCTGAGTGGAAGGAATCTCCAAACATATTTCAAAGATTATGTTTGTCTATCAAGGAAAAGAATGGTGCTGTCACAGGTTTTTCAAAATAAATGCAGAGACACCATTACTCTCTCTGTCTTCTCGGTGCATTTCAGCTGCCCATCAGTGGAAATAATTTTCCTGTTTCCAGATACTTAATGTTCCACGTAGGCTTTCTTTACAGGTGTTGTCTGGCATAGAATATGTTGATAAGAATAGAGTTGTCACTGCTTACTATTCACTAGAAATGGAAACATATCTGAAAGCTTGCTTTTGTCATTCTTTCTGAGATTTTCTTTGAATTCGCAATTTAAAAACTATTTTAAAAATCTGCAATGTGGACGCCTCTAAAAATAGATATATATGCTATTAAATTCAACAATAAAGTATATTTTTGGTGAAGTTCATAAAAGATTTAAACAGATCCAAAAAGATCCACTGAAAAGGTAAAAACTATTTTCTAATCAATTTCCAATAAAGCAGTTTATAATTATTTTTAACAATAAATTCTGAAAACATTTTGAAAAAACGTAAAATTTTTCTGCATGCGTATTAACATCTGAGTTGAATTGTTTGCCGTCATATATGGAATTTTTAAAACTTCTTTATGGGAACATTTAGCAGTATAACACAAACTTTTTCTTCTTAATTAATTTCAGTATCATTTTTAGCTATTCAATAAAAAACGAACAAACAAAAACCCTCAAAACATCTTAGAGTAGTTTTGAAATTAAGTTGTTGACTGCCCAATTAAATGTTCTTTTTTTCTCTGATAAATTTCTTTCTTTTTAAAAAATTTTATTTATTTATTTATTTATTTTTTGGCTGCATTGGGTCTTCATTGTTGCGTGTGGGCTTTCTCTAGTTGCGGCAAGTGGGGGCTACTCTTCATTGCAGTTCACGGGCTTATTGTGGTGGCTTCTCTTGTTGCGGAGTGCAGGCTCTAGGCGTGCAGGCTTCAGTAGTTGCAGCACGTGGGCTCAGTAATTGTGGCGCACAGGCTTAGTTGCGCCGTGGCACGTGGGATCTTCCTGGACCAGGGATTGAACCCGTGTCCTCTGCATTGGCAAGTGGATTCTTAACCACTGGACCAACAGGAGAGTCCCTCTCTGATAAATTTCATTCTTCTCAATTTTTAATCAATTCAGATATGATATAGTTGCTCCATTTGTCACATGAATACAAACACATTCTCCAAATACCCTGCAGGGGGCCGGTCAGCAGTTTAAAGGAAACAGCTGTTGGTAATGGATATGCCTTTATATTAGCCCGAGAGGTCTTAGTGATTTTGAGAAGTATCATAAGTTCAGGAAATTCTGCAAGGATTGTTCAGATATAACTTTATGTTCCATTCATATTGATGATTTCCAGAAAACATTTCTCTCAATGAAGTTTTTATAGTTTGATTTTTTGTAAATTTTGTTTAAAAACACATCCAAGTTCTATTTCTCGTCCAGAAGGTATAACAGGGACCAGATATATCCTCCTATCTGAAACATCCAGAATCAAAACTTATGAAACAAAGGTTTGCAATACAATTCCATCAGGCAGTGAAGTACAGTGATCTCAGAGAGCCAAGAAATAAACTAGGTTAGTCCTATGATTGTCCCAGTTTACTGTCTTGAGATAGTTGTCAGGTTGCTCGGGGAAAAGGAACCCTGGCAGAGCACGGAAGACTCCTGATTTAAGGACAGAGCTGAGTGTTTGGGGAGACCAAGGCTACTAGAGTTCTCCAGATAGAGTATGGGAGAAGAAAGAGTAGAACAAAAAGAGAATACTGGAGCCCTGTAGAAGGGTCTTTCTTGCTTATTCAGCTGATTATTGATTAATGCATTGTATATGAGGAAAATACCCTAAGCAAGCAAGAAACAGCTGAAAGGATGAGAAGCAACAGTCCCTGGCAGGCACACAGGGCCAGCAATAGTGTCCTTTCCCAACAGCCAGACTAAAAAAACTGTACAGTTCATGGAGAATTAGGTAGAGTCCTCAGAATAATTAAATCTAAACTAAATGCTGTTCTTTCATACCTAAAAACTCTTAAAAGCAAGACCTAAAAGGATCAAATTCTTCACAATTAAATTGACTGCATCCTGGGACTTCCCTGGTGGTCCAATGGTTAGGACTCCGTGCTCCCAATGCAGGGGGCCCAGGTTAGATCCCTGGTCAGGGAACTAGATCCTGCATGCATGCTGCAATTAAAAAATGATCCCACACGCTGCAATGAAGATCCCGCATGCCACAACTAAGACCCTGCACAGCCAAATAAATAAATTAATTAATATTTATAGAAATACAAAATTATACAGCCCCAAAGGTAAAATTTACAGTGTTTGGCACCCAATCATAAATAACCTGGGATACAAAAGAGCAGGAAAATACTATCCATAATGAGGAGAATCAGTTAAAACTGACCTAGAACTAACACAGATGTTAGAATTCGCTGACAAAACATCATAACAATTATTATAATGGTTTTCTATATTTTTAGAACGTTAAGTAAGGGCAGGGAAGTAACAAAAAGACCTAAATCAAACTTCTAGAACTGAGAATTATTTCTTGCCTGACAAATATATGGGTTAGGATTAAAAAGTAGACTACATATTGCAGAAGAAATGACCAGTGAACTTGAAGACATACCAGTAGAATCTATTGAAATTCAAATACAGAGAGAAAGGAGAATTTAAAAAAAGAACAGGACGTCAGTGAGTTGTGGGTGACCTGTAGTGACCTAAAATGTGTAGATGGAGTCCCTGATCGGGGGTAGCGGTGGAGGAGCAGACAAAGTATTTGAAGAAATATTGGATGAACATTTTCCAAATTTGATGAAAACTATAAACCCACAGATTCAAGACTTAAAAATCTACAGTAATAACAGTGTGGTATTGGCATAAAGATAGACAAATAGATACATGTAACAAAATAGGGGAGGATTCCAAAATTTATGAGGACATGTTTAGAAGTAATAGTACATGCATTATCTTTATTTGTTTCATGGATTCATAAAAGCATTTCATGGGTACATAAATTTGTCAAACTGTATCACAATTTACACTTTTAGTATAGCCAGATTACTTTATGTCAATTAGATCTCAATAAAGCTGTTAAAAAATAAGACATTTCCTTAAGTGTAAAGCACTCAGAATGGTTTCAGAAATAAAGAAAAACATTCCCAACTGCTTTATAATTTAGTTCTTAAGAAGCTAAAGTTACTTAAAAATATTTTCATATCTAAATTATGCCAGGTTTTAGGCATGGGACATGACTCATTCGTGTTTTTCAGGCTCTGTGCGACCAGTGAAGAAGTATTTATTCAGCACCCATATGATACCATTGCAGTGTGCAAAGGCAATCGGAGTTCAAAAAATGACGAGATGTGCTCGCTGATATCAGTATCTAACAATTTAGTTGGAAACCCTTCATTATTATTATTTTATACTGCTTTGTCTACATACATGTGTTTTTTATACAATTGAATACATATTCGTTTGTATAACATATTTCAACTTATTTCAGTCTCTTAGAATGAGATCAGTACCTGGTTACTGAGACATTCTTTTTTGGATAAAAAGATTCTTCCAAAAAAAAAGTCCAAATTTGTTATCAAATGACTAATATCAAAGGACTATGTATACTTCAAAGTTGGTGAAGTCTGTAATTTCAAAAGTCATTCTTATTTTATTCGTGTAATCTCCATGATCCCAAATATTACCTCATATCTATGGTAATTCATTAATATGCTGATTCTCCATCATTTACACATTTTTGTTTTCTGATTTTAAAGAGAAATTGAAACATACTATGCATATTTATAGTAAACTGAACAAACATGGTTTATGTCTAAGTCAAACCTAAATATAAAAAAATAATCAGGTTCAGAATGAGAAAGATACTAAATAGAGAGGTCTCGCTTTTCTCCATGTTTGCTGGGCTCACTCTTCTATAATAAATGATTCCACAGCTTATAAGTATTCTATCTCCTGTAAGGATGTATTATGAATGCTATTTTTTTGTTATGTTAGACAAGTATTTAATGCAAAACATGCCATATTATTCACTTATTTCACTGAAATTTAGTTCATTTTGTGGTTAAGTCTTTATAACTTAAGAACAAGGGTTATCTTTTTCAAGAGATATTTATCAGCTCTGAAAAAGATATCATTTAATAATAAAGGGATTATAAGAGAAAATACAATTCTTTGAATGTGAATGACAGAGACTCTGTTTAGTGGAAAATTACTTAATATAAAAAGGAAAGTCATATATAACAATAGCTCTTATTTGTAGAGTGCTTTAGTAGTTACCAAGCACTTTCACATATTATTTCATTTAATCTTCAAAACACAGCTATATGTTAAATCTGATTTGTGTAAGAGCAATTTGATATGCAGAAGATGAAGTAAATTTCTTTCTTTTATTATTGGCACCATGTTTATTTCACAAAGGATTTAGCGTGACAAGTAAAATGATTTGCTGAAACCTCACTAGTAAGTGGCAAAGCTGGGATTTCAAGACATGTTTTCTGACTCCAGTTCATTGATTGAGGTTAACAAAGTACATTGAAATGTTTGCTTTGAATAATGCATTGCTTCCCAATGATGAATCCTGGAAGCTCAGACTTTGGGTTCATTTAATTATGAGAAAGCTGGTGTCCACGGGTACTAGAAAGTGCCTAGAAAGCAAGTACAATCTCATATGGCTGATGGGAGAAAACGAAGCTAGTATAACAGAGAAGAGGGTACAGTCATGTTGGGGTGATCAACTCCATTTCACTTACCTGGGCAGTATCAAAATCTTTGAAGGTTCAGTTGATTTCCAGGAGTATTAGTTTTTACATGATAGTGAAATTTATAACTGTACCAATTGTTAGTTTCTTTCCTCTTCAAAATATGATTAGTAATACTACCTATTCCCACCTTAATACTTGTCAAATCTATGTAATCACTTCAAATATTTGTCATTGCCTCTCCTGGAGAGCAGACGGTGATCAAATCACCAAGGAAAAAGAACAAAGTCCCTTCAAATTGGAGTCAGTGGTCTATTAGATAAGTAAAACACTGGGACAGAGGTAGACACTTGCTCCCAGACACTGTTCCTCTTCTCAAATGAATTATCCCAGCTCTCCCCAAGAAATAACCGACATTCTGAATTTGAGTTGATCATTGATTTGCTTACTTATAATTTTTACCCCTTTATTTTCTAAGTAATACTTCTTTGTGAATACTTGTTTAAAAGACAGAATTCCTAGAGAGAAATATGAAATGCAATGCATTGACTGTTTTATGAAATCACACGTTATAAAAATTCATTGTAATATATAAAATAAAATTTTGAAGTGAGAAGAGAACTTGGATAACCTTGACAAAGAAGTCACAGTGCAAGTTTATTATTTTAATTTTTAATGTTAAAAATGAAGCTATTCAGAAAGAAATGGTTAGTATTTCCCTTTGGGGATACCATTTTAGAATTCACAACTTTACTAAAATATAGATAACTGAATATTCGACTTGCAGCAGATTTCATGAAATGTGCTATTCTGTGCCAAGTTCTGATAAAGTTCAAATCTTGACCTCTGCTGAGGAAAGCTGGTTACCCTGGACAAGTTAATTTAATGATAAGTGTATATAAAACCATAAAATACTCTTCTATTGGCCACTTAGGAAAAAATATTGCAGAACAATTATTGCATATCCAAAATATAACTGTTTAATTACAATATTCTTGGCTTTTGAAGTTGCTTACTCCTTAAGCAAATCCATAGGGTGTTTTTAAAATGAAATGATAATGGTATATTCCATTTTCTTCAGTTGTTAGCACATGAATACCAGTCATAAAAATGTTTCTATGTAGTCTGCACACTTTATACCTATATGCTAAGCATTGATACTAATTGGACTTTAATCAAAATTAGTTTATTTCTCACCTGTTGATAATAACAGTAATTATACTGGGGAAAAACAAGGTGAAGATGCCCTCTGGATAGGCTAAATAAAACACAGATGCAGAGACTCATCCTTGAACTAATTGAAAATTAAGTATGTGAGAATGTCTTTTTCTAGCCAGGGATATGCAGAGCACCAAAAAAACCCACAAAAAACCTGTTCTTTCTGTATTTGACAGTGTAATGATAAAAAGGATATGCTAAATAGTTGTCCTATATTTGCTTCTTATGTATTGCAGTTACACAAAATTATACTGAGGAGTTCCTGAGGAAGGTGAAGCTAAGGGCTAATCAATGTTTCACTATCATTGCTAAATTGCTTACCATCCTATACTTTTATACAGAGTTCTTTCTGTGAAAGATAGGACAGAAGTTGTATAATAAGAGCATAGTGCTACAATGCTGTAATGTGAAACTAGTAATTCTTTTTTTGGTTTGAACCAAATTTAAAATTCTCAGGGAGAGAGAATGACCTTGAACTACCAGTTTCAGGTAATTTATTACAAATTTGAAGGCTTAAAAAGAACATATCTATGGTTGAAATCAAAATATTTTATTTTTTCTTTCTTTGGTTTCAGCCAATCAGAAAATGAGTTGATCCTTTCCCACATCTTGATGTAAATCATCTCTATGGAGCTTAAGACAATCAAGGAGCAAAACATCCACAAGAGGAGCAAAGTGTAAAGGAAGATGCTTGCAAGAAGCACAGAATAAAGGACTTTTGAGCAATGGCAGGAGCATTTGGCAGGTAATAAACCACCTGGAAGACTGACCTCTAGTAAGTCTTCTAGCCCCATCATTTGTTCAGGAACATGCTTGCACAATGGATGGAAGCCAGGATTTCCATAATCTTTGTGGGGTTGGAGGGCAGGAGCAGCACAGTCCTTGCTAATTAAGGGTACTTCCTCCTCCTTAATACATGATTTTCCCTCGGCTCCCGGGACACCACAATCTCCTGGCTTTGCTTTCACTCACTGGACATTCCTACCCAGCTACTTCTGGTTCTTCCTCTTCTTTTAGTCTTCTCAGTTCTAGTGTCCCAAGCCTCAGTCTTGGCTCTCCCCTTTTCTCCATCTACATTCAGTTCATCTTCCATGAGCTCATCTAATTCTTTATCTTTAAATAGTATATAGATAGATAGATAGATAGATAATAGTTCTCAATTTGTCTTTTCATTTTATTTTTTGCCTCTCAACTCTCTCACCTCAAATATAGATGCATGTATCCACCAATTTTCCTGCTTCTATCACTCCTACTCTGATTCAAAGCATATCATTGTTCATGTGGCTACATAGTAGCTTCTAACAGGTATCTTTGATTTGACTCTTATAAGCTATCCCCATGGCCCCACTCTTTATACTCAACCTAAGAAACCAGAGTAACTTCTTAAAATGCATAAATCAGATGATGTCTCTTCTCCATTCAAAGCCCTACAGTGGCTCCCCCATTCACTAAATGTAGAAGCTAAATTCCTCATGATGGCTTACGAGGTCTAGGTCACCTTACCTTTCTGACCATAGCTCTACCTCCCTCTCCTCTCTCACTCCATCACAGCACGTTAGCCTCTGTACAGTTCTAGGAATATTCCAGACAAGCTCCTGTCTTCAGACGTCTCCGCCAGCCCTCAGCCTGGAATTTTCTTCTGTCAGATTTCTTTTTGAATTTGAGCTAAATCTTTCATCTCCCTCAAGTTTTCCCCACAGTTAACTTTCTCAACAAAATATACTTTTATCCCTTGTTCAGCATTACAACTACACCATCAACCCATTTTTCCTGATCTCTGATTACTTTTTCCATAGCATTTATCTCCTTATACACAATAGAATTGACCCCCTAACGATGTTTATGGTTTAACATCTGCCTCTCACCATTAGAATATAAGCCAAACAAAAACAAGTATCTTTTTTTGGTGATGTCCAGGTACTAGAACAATATCTTTTGTCAGTATTTGTTAAAGGAACAAAATTGGAGAGAGAGGTAAGGAGAGACAGAACATCAGTATGTTTATAAAAGCTTTCCCATGTCAGCAAAGAAAACAAAGGAAACTGACAGAAGATTCTCATATAGGAGAAGTATTGCAATTTCAGCATTTGTGCAATTGCAATTCTAGAAACAAAAATAGTGATACTAATTTTAACAAAGTTGGTAAAGATGGTGTAATTAGGAGAAAAGGTTGAATTTTCAAATAATAAATTTCAAGGAATTACAGAGATTGAGAATTTGCCTCTCAGCATAGGACCCAAGTGGGGCACAGGTAGACATGTGTGGTGCACAGAATGAGATAAAAACAGAGAGTAGATAGAATATAACACTTGGAATGAAATAGAAGAGCATATGTCCTAGAATTGTAACAGAGATGGCTACAGCTAATCTCTGACAAGGGATATACCAATGATTTATTTGAGAGGTAGTACATCAAGAGGCTAAGAGCATAATTTATGGAACCAGGCTGCCTGGTCCAGCTACTTATGAGTTTTGTGATATTGGCCAGTAATTTCACCTCTCTGTGTTTCAGTTTTCTCATCACTGAAGTGAATAGAATAATAGCACACCAGCTTCATAGAGATGTTACTAAGATTAGAAGAGTCTATATGTGTCAAACGCTTAGAATAGTATCTGGCACATAGTGAAAGCTGTGTAAGTATGAATTATTACCAGTAGTAGCAGTAATAGTTACCCACTGTAGTGATGCATAATATAACGACATCTAAAACGGTATTTCCTGAAGGGGTCTCTACACAGAATTCCAGATTCACATATTCGGTGGCAATCAAATGTGATTTCCAGTGTCTTGGTGAGAGACACTGTTAAAGGAAGGGCTGTGGACAAATAAACTTGAGAAACATAACATACTATATGCACCTCTTTTGGAGATTCATTTCTACAAAGATCTGCCTTGTCCTGTACTAAAGAAATCCAACTAACTCTGTTTAATTAAACAGTTTCCCCAAAACATTTGATTTTGGAAACCTCAGTTATAAAACATCTACTAACATTCTATATTTATCCTTAAGAGGGAACTGATACATTTATATTTGAAATATTCATACCCTGAACAGTGACTTTCTTATATTGAATTCATACTGTTTTATTACCTTGCTAACTGACAACCTTCTGATTCTGTCAGTGTTGTTATTTATATAGAAGTGTTTGAGCCATCATATTAATCTCTTCAATGTGCTTCCACTATAAAAAATAAGTATAAATTGAAATATATTTGTGAATAAAAATAAACATTAATTATAAACAAAAATTAAAATCACTATGATAAAAAATTTTCCAAATAATACTGAGGCATTGAGGCAAAACATTAAGTATGCCCAAATGGCTGATTTTTAGCCTCAGCTGTTAATTCAAATTAATGTAGTCTAGTCTATGAAAAGAAAAAAGCAATATTAACAAAACCCAGGATGTATATTATTAAAAAGTATATTGAAAATCTGAGATTTAAAGAAAGGGTTTTTTAAGTGTTCCAGGGAAGATGACACTTTCACATGACAGCTTTTCATCCTACTTAAAATAAAAATTAAAGCCCCCATAATTAAGCCTCCTCTTATGTATTCGACCACACCTCCTACCAATCTCCCCTTCTCTTACTTTGCTGCAGTCACACCAGTCTCCTTGCTGTCCCTTGCACACGCTGGACCTACTCACACCATCAAGCCTTAGTACATGCTGAGTCTTGCGCCCACAATGCTCCTTTTTTCCCCAGTGTCCCACAGATCTCCCTTACCTACTCATGTCCCTGCTTAGCTGACCCCTTCTCAGTGTGGGCTTCTCAGGCCTCCATCTTAAAATAGCCCCTGCACTTTCATTCGTCCTTCACTATTTTCCAAACCACTCTCATAAAATCTTTCATATTATGTATCTTAGCTGTTTTTGTTTCCTAACTCTCCCCACTAGAATATTAGCTAGTAAAGGGCAAATATTCTTGTCCATTTGAACATTGATTTACCCTTTTAGACTAGAACAGTTCCTGGCATATAGAAGACACTGAATACTTGGTGAATAAATGAATGATATATTAAAGATGAAAATAAATTTAAAAATATTATTCAGATAAAGATGTTTTTCATAGTTTTAGCTGCTAAGCAGACATTTCCCCTATCTGTCCAATAGGGAATTTGTCCTAGAACCCTTCTCTCTGTGAGTAGTGCCACCCAAGTTCCCACGCCACAGTCAGGAAGGCACACTGAATCTCTCTCCCTCTGTTCCACTGCCTCTAATCATTCGTGGGGAATGCAGTATATCATCCTAAATATTTTTCATACTGACCCTTTTTTACTGCTGTTGCCACTGCTTGTCATATTTTATTCAGAATTTTATAGTAATTTACTTAATGTCCCCTCTACCCCATTCTATCTATACCACTCTCATCCCCTTAATGTATGTAACAAATATACTGGACTTACAGACCAGATCATGGCTCTTCCTTCATCAAAATTCTTCCATGGTCCTATATTGTCTATAAAAAGAAGGGAAAAAAATAAAGTATTTTCATACCATGTGAGGTCTCATACTCACTTCCTCTATATTTCTGCCCTCTAGTCATAGTGATTTATGTATGGTTCCTTGACCTTTTCCACTCTTTGTGTTTGCATATCCTGTTCCCTCTGCTTAGAAGACCCTTTCCCTCCCAGTTGTCCTAATGCTACTTCCTAACTCATACCAAGTAGCTATTCTATGAGGCCTGCTTAGAACTCACCAATGACATGCCTTCTCCTCTTATGTCAACTTTGAAGCAATGTTCATGCTATTGTAATTCCTATTTTAAACTCCTCCATTATGCTGTGAGGCCCTCAAAGACAAGGGACCTATTATATACTTTTTAAAAAATTATTTTTAATTTTTAGCATATCCTTCAATGCTTGGCTCATAATATGGTCATAAGCATTGAATATATGGAGAACATTTTAGTGCAAATGAGACTAATTTCACTCATGTTATATTTGTAAACCCTCTGGTTTATGTTTTTAAATGCTATGTAAACTTTAGTTCCTCTAATGTTCCTTGGATAATATTCATATATCTATGAAAAGTCTTGCTTTCCCTAAAGCTAAACTTTTGAAAATAATAAAAACTTTGAAATACATTTTACAACAAAAAATACCTCTTTTTCTTCCAAATCATAAAAGAGAACATGAGAAATGGAAGTTTTCCCCCCAAATATAGCTACAATTACTCATAGGGCCTCTGTGTCGGTCTCCTTAATGCCACAGCTACGATTTCAGGGAAATGCAGTGCTTTGTTTTCTGTGCTCTGTTATGAGACCACAGGGAGCTCTAGCTGCACAAAGAAGAGGATCAATTAAGAGACAGAGCATTCTTTCTTGATATTGTGGGAACATGGTCTCTACATGATTTTTAATTCTGTTTTTTAATCAGTCTTCAGAGAACATTTCATTTAGATTTATGTATTGTGGCAGCCATGAAAATGTGCCACTCAGATCTCCTGCTGTGAAGAGTATAATGGACTGTTGGCCCCAGCTGCTGCCCCTCTGGATCCAACGTTGTATTTGTTGCCAAGCCCTGCTTCCCATGGCCTGCTCCCAACCAATGACTAAACCTGCTGCCATACTAAAGCTGGCTTATTGAGTGAGATGCAGGACTCCTCTTACGGATGACTTTGGCTTGAGGACTCTGTATGGGCCTGACCAAATCTTTCTTGCAACTATGCTGGAGACATTCTACTTAATCCTCCTTCCTTCCCCCTCTCATTTCACAGGCATCAGACCTGCATTATGGCATGAAGTCTCCTTCTGCCTTCTGTTCAGTTCCCAATACATATTTTGTACATTTAATACCCTGTTGGCATTAATTTCTTGGCAGACACAGACTAATTCATATCTCGAGTAGAGTTGACTCTTTATACTGTCACAGGAAGGTGGCTACGTAATAAGATCTGTATAATATTTTGTCAAGATGATTCAGTACTTTCAGAGTATTAATTTATTCATTCATCCACTTTTCTTTCTTTTTATTGGAGTATAATTGCTTTACAATGGTGTATTCGTTTCTGCTTTATAACAAAGTGCATCAGCTCTATGTATACCTATATCCCCATATCTCTTCCCTCTTGTGTCTCCTCCCACCCTCCCTATCTCACCCCTCTAGGTGGTCACAAAGCACCAAGCTGATCTCCCTGTGCTATGCCATCCACTTTTCTTGAATGACTACAATATATAGGAAATCTTCGAGAGATTCAAGGGATCAAATTAAAAAATCCTACACTTTTCTTTACTGTCCTTTCCTTTCTACTCTCAATATTATTCTTCCCTTATTTTTGTGTTCTGATTCATCAATATTGAACTACTATCCCTCTGAACCCGTTACTATAACCTAAGCCCACACCTACGTCCAAGTTGTTCCCCTGCTTGGACTATCTCTCCTTCCTTCCTCCCTCCCTCCCTCCCTCCCTCCCTTCCTCCCTTCCTTCCGGCTGAGTTAGGTCTTTGGTGCTGTGTGCGGCCTTTCTCCTGCTGTGGCGAGCGGTGGGGGGGGCTACTCTTCGTTGTGGTGCGCCAGGCTTCTCATTGCGGTGGCTTCTCTTGTTGCAGAGCATGAGCTCTAGGCGCGTGATCTTCAGTAGTTGTGGCTCACAGGCTCTAGAGCACAGGCTCAGTAGTTGTGGTGCAGGGGCTTAGTTGCTCTGCGGCATGTGGAATCTTCCCGGACCAGGGATCGAACCCGTGTTCCCTGCATTAGCAGGCGGATTCTTATGCACTGTGCCACCAGGGAAGTCCGGACTACCTCTTTCTGCTCCTTGCTGCTCACCTAAATGTGTTATCTTTCCCAGCCTTTGCATACTTAACAAATAATTTTCTACACAGCCTCTAGTTCTCAGCTCAGATTCTATCTGCTCTGTGAAGACTTCCATAACGCTTTAGAGTGATTCAAATGCTCCTAGGACTGCTAAGTATCTAGTTTTTAAAGCAGCAGTTTAGTAAAAAGTAATCATTAAAAGTTAAGAAAACATGTAGGAATATGGTCGTTGTCAATATTTCATATCACGCATTTATTTTTTTGTTGTTCCACAATTCTTTATATAGAAGTTATTTAAACACATTCTTACAACTGCAGATGCTCTGTCTCCTACACTCCCAATGGACTTTGTATCTACCATCATCATAAACGTTTTCTAAGCATAGTGTGTTGTTTGAGTGCACAGTCGTCTTGCTGTGAGAATCTAAAGTTCTCTGATCATGGAACAGATGCCTTTCATCTTTGAATCCCTAGTGTCAAACAGCCAGTAAATAAATATGTTTAATGAATGAAGAAGTTCCCAGTTAGTGGAGGAGATGTATACATGCACAGTTATTCATCTAGACAAATTCTTTCAAAGAATATAAATTATTTGTTGTTCAAATAAAGTAACTATATGTCAGAAAAGACATCTCAGGGTCAGAGATCAGTGGAGTTCAATGTAAGTGTGTTTTTTCTCCCCCAACATCTCATTATTTTAATTATCTTTGATTTATTTTAATAATCCTTGATCTATTTTATATAAGGCTATAATGAATTGGATGAATTAAATTAGAAGTATTTGTGAAAAGAAAGGACATTTTTGTTGGAAATTTGCACATTTATTTTCTAATCATTTCTAATCATGTTGGGACATTTGCTTTGCAGATGGACAAGGTATCCTACACTTTTTAATACAACCATCTATTTATATGTTGGGATGGAAGAGTCACAACTCTTATATCTAAAAAATTTTGTAAGCCAAAAACCACTCCCTCCCATAAAATGTAAACCCTGAAGGATTCAAAAAATATTTATTATATCTATGATACTGCTTTTCCATGTTCCAGGGTATATTTTATAAACTTTCTGCAGAAGAGAAACATCAGTATTATAAACTTAAAATGATCTTTTTTTTCCTTTTTGAATAGTTTTTTTTTACTTATTTGATCCCAACTTATTTGCTAGACATCAAAACTAAATTAATTAGTTTATATATTACATATATATCTATTAGCTATATATAAATACTGTTAAATATATAATTAGTGAGGCCCTCTTACTGTGTATGTGACATAGTAATTTTTATAATAATACCCTTTTACTGGAAAGAATTGGTTAGTCACTAAACTAACATTTTCTTGACCTATTTCAAAAAACAATGGCTGCTTATTACTGTAGTATGTGTTGGGTGGAATTATAACTCTAGAAAAGCCCCTGATATACAAAGAAAAGCTGCAGCATATGTTGTTCTCTCTGTATCCAGTCCTTAGTTTGCCTTCTAAAATAAACAAAACAGCTGTGATGATCTGGAAGCCACACCTAGTTAACATCCTTAGGGTTAACGTGTAAGGTATGAGCCACCAAAACGGCTCCTGGGTTGCTGTGGATGAGGATTCTGGAAAACTGCAGTCAGAACTTTCCAATCCATTGCTTTGGGACACCAGTTCAGATCCCAGCTGACATGCCTAATGGTTTTCAGGCCTGTGACAAATCTGATTTATTTGGATGTTCTTCTTCAGCTTCCATAAAGGAACCGCTGATGTGGTGACATATTAGTCATCCCGCCTCTAGAGCAGTTTCTTCTGCTGGTAGCGGAACCTCTGTTCAGCAGGGCTATAAATTTCTTTCAGAACCAACGTCATGTTTCTGTTCTGTGCGAAGACTCTGTTAAGTCCTCTATTAAGCAAATCCCCTGCCATCCATTTTCTCAAAGTCAAGATGTCTGCCTAGACAACAATTTAGTTAATGAAGGAGAACACTTTGCAAAACGCTGATGGAGTGAGGGAGGAGGGGTGCGAGGAAACACTAGGGCTTGCAATTTTATAATTTAAGTAAAATTAGAACTGAGATGTATCATTAAGTATTATTGCCCCTAATAACATCTAAAGCAGTGTTCTGTTCTTTTCTCCCTCAAAATCTAATTATTGTACAACCAAAACTGCCTTCTCTGTAGCATCTTTTTGTAAGAAACAGTTTTATTTTTAGGGGTTCTTTCTTTCACAGTCAGAGTCCACAGTTCCCTTTAGACCACCGGGAGTTAAACAGTTGATCACTAGAATCTTTCTTTCTTTCTTTTTTTTTTTTTTCCTGAGTCTCATCATTCTTTTCCTCCTACCTTCAACTGAACTGGATCTCCCATCACATTTCACTGTGCATGTTGGTGGCAGCTCAGTAAAAATCCTTTCCTTTCCTTTTTTTTTTTCTTACCACTCTAGGCTAATGCAAATTTTATTCTTAATGTTTATTCTTATTTGACAATATTTTAAGCTAAAATATGAAAGGAAAATAGTGTTAACACCAAAATAAACACTTTGTTCTTTTCAACTGGTAGACTCTAATACACATAATTATGGTTATTGTTAAGTAACATGTTCTAGAATAGTGTGTTTTGCCATACTTGCCCTTTTCTGTATATTCAACTACTATTTATTTTTATTTTAACTGTGCTTTTACATGAACATATATTTAAAATTGAGCAAGTTGTCTTAACACTGTGAAAAGTTTACAATATTCTCTTCTTAGGCACGCTGTAATGACGGTGTTTTATCTTGACAAATATCCATTAGGTATGAACATTCAAGAAAATTATCCTGTGCCACCTTTCATATTTAATTGAATCACAGGAGTTTCCTTTTGGCTAATAACCATCAATATTATTTAATTCATAGTTAGATAAAGCTATTTTTAAATATCTTAATTTCATCAGAAGTTTAAAAGAGAAAAGAAGATGATGTTATTCTATTTTAGGGTATTTCACCCTAATATTAGTAATTTGTTCTTATGCATGAATAAGCTAGCAAAGCATGTATAATAGTGCTTGGCATATAATAAATACTAAAAGTATTATGGAAGTTATTAAAAATCATTTTATAATACAGATACCTCATGTCTTTATTAACAATTATCAATACCTTGATTCTTCCAATCAGTAGTGTATATCTTCCAGTCCCACATGGGTATAACTATGACTTACCCAAATAGGAATGGATAGGTTTGTCTCAGATACCATGCTATATGGTACACTTTGGCTGGTTGGCTTGTTCTGATTCAAGGTTAAGGATTGTAATTATACATTTAGTAAAGCTGATTCCTATGCTTAATCTTAATCTATTCATACCTGACTAAATTATTCGTTAGAAATTTTATAATAAAAACAAAAGGGGTTATTTGAAAATGACCAAACCCATGTTATGAAATGAATAATGTACAGTTTAAAAATTTGTGGAGTCAGAATACCTGTTGCTCAGCATTCTTACCAGGATTTGGTATTATCTGATTTTATATATATATATATATATATATATATATATATTATATAAATGAGATATCATCTCACATATATATTTTATATATTATATATTTTTATATATATATATATATATATATATTTTTTAAACATCCTAATAGGTGTGTAGTGGTATCCCACTGTGGTTTTAGTGTACATTTCCTAATAAAAAATGATGTTGAGTGTCTTTTTATATGCTTGTTTGCCATTCTTATAGCTTCTTTAATGGTGTCTGTTCAGATCTTTTGCTCATTTTTAAGCTGGGTTATTGGTTTTCTTACTGTGGAATTGCAAATATTCTTTATGTATTCTGAATAAGTGATTTGCAAAAAATTTCTCTCTGTGGGTTGTAGTTTCGTTCTCTTAGGAGTTTCATTTCTTTTTTTTTTTAACAACTTTATTGGAGTATAATTGCTTTACAATGGTGTGTTAGTTTCTGCTTTATAACAAAGTGAATCAGTTATACATATACATATGTTCCCATATCTCTTCCCTCTTGCGTCTCCCTCCCTCCCACCCCTCCAGGTAGTCACAAGGCACCGAGCTGATCTCCCTGTGCTATGCGGCTGCTTCCCACTAGCTATCTACCTTAAGTTTGGTAGTGTATATATGTCCATGCCTCTCTCTCGCTTTGTCACAGCTTACCCTTCCCCCTCCCATATCCTCAAGTACATTCTCTAGTAGGTCTGTGTCTTTATTCCTGTCTTACCCCTAGGTTCTTCATGACATCTTTTTTCCTTAAATTCCATATATATGTGTTAGCATATGGTATTTGTCTTTCTCTTTCTGACTTACTCCATTCTGTATAACAGACTCTAGGTCTATCCACCTCGTTACAAATAGCTCAATTTCATTTCTTTTTATGGCTGAGTAATATTCCATTGTATATATGTGCCAATCTTCTTTATCCATTCATCCAATGATGGAAACTTAGGTTGTTTCCATCTCCGGGCTATTGTAAATAGAGCTGCAATGAACATTTTGGTACATGACTCTTTTTGAATTATGGTTTTCTCAGGGTATATGCCCAGTACTGGGATTGCTGGGTCATATGGTAGTTCTATTTGTAGTTTTTTTAAGGAACCTTCATACTGTTCTCCACAGTGGCTGTATCAATTTACATTCCCACCAACAGTGCAAAAGGGTTCCCTTTTCCCCACACCCGCTCCAGCATTTATTGATTCTAGATTTTTGATGATGGCCATTCTGACTGGTGTGAGAAGATATCTCATTATAGTTTTGATTTGCATTTATCTAATGATTAATGATGTTGAGCATTCTTTCATGTGTTTGTTGGCAGTCTGTATATCTTCTTTGGAGAAATGTCTATTTAGGTCTTCTGCCCATTTTTGGATTGGGTTGTTTGTTTTTTTGTTATTGAGCTGCATGAGCTGTTTATAAATTTTGGAAATTAATCCTTTGTCAGTTGCTTCATTTGCAAATATTTTCTCCCATTCTGAGGGTTGTCTTTTGGTCTTGTTTATGGTTTCCTTTGCGGTGCAAAAGCTTTTAAGTTTCATTAGGTCCCATTTGTTTATTTTTGTGTTTATTTCCATTCTCTAGGAGGTGGGTCAAAAAGGATCTTGCTGTGATTTATGTCATAGAATGTTCTGCCTGTGTTTTCCTCTAAGAGTTTGATAGTTTCTGGCCTTAAATTTAGGTCTTTAATCCATTTTGAGCTTATTTTTGTGTATGGTGTTAGGGAGTGATCTAATCTCATACTTTTATATGTACCTGTCCAGTTTTCCCAGCACCACTTATTGAAGAAGCTGTCCTTTCTCCACTGTACATTCCTGCCTCCTTTATCAAAGATAAGGTGACCATATGTGCGTGGGTTTATCTCTGGGCTTTCTATCCTGTTCCATTGATCTATCTTTCTGTTTTTGTGCCAGTACTATACTGTCTTGATTACTGTAGCTTTGTAGTATAGTCTGAAGTCAGGGAGCCTGATTCCTCCTCCGTTTCTCATTCTCAAGATTGCTTTGGCTATTCTGGGTCTTTTGTGTTTCCATACAAATAGTGAAAGTTTTTGTTCTAGTTCTGTGAAAAATGCCATTGGTAGTTTGACAGGGATTGCATTGAATCTGTAGATTGCTTTGGGTATTAGAGTCATTTTCACAATGTTGATTCTTCCAATCCAAGAACATGGTATATCTCTCCATCTATTTGTGTCATCTTTAATTTCTTTCATCAGTTTCTTATAATTTTCTGCATACAGGTCTTTTGTCTCCTTAGGTTGGTTTATTTCTAGATATTTTATTCTTTTTGTTGCAGTGGTAAATGGGAGTGTTTTCCTGATTTCACTTTCAGATTTTTCATCATTAGTGTATAGGAATGCCAGAGATTTCTGTGCATTAATTTTGTATCCTGCTACTTTACCAAATTCATTGATTAGCTCTAGTAGTTTTCTGGTAGCATCTTTAGGATTCTTTATGTATAGTATCATGTCATCTGCAAACAGTGACAGCTTTACTTCTTCTTTTCCGATTTGGATACCTTTTATTTCCTTTTCTTCTCTGGTTGCTGTGGCTAAACTTCCAAAACTATGTTGAATAAGAGTGGTGAGAGTGGGCAACCTTGTCTTGTTCCTGATCTTAGTGGAAATGCTTTCAGTTTTTTACCATTGAGGACAATGTTGGCTGTGGGTTTGTCATATATGGCCTTTATTATGTTGAGGAAAGTTCCCTCTATGCCTACTTTCTGCAGGGTTTTTATCATAAATGGGTGTTGAATTTTGTTGAAAGCTTTCTCTGCATCTATTGAGATGATCATATGGTTTTTCTCCTTCAATTTGTTAATATGGTATATCACGTTGATTGATTTGTGTTTATTGAAGAATCCTTGCATTCCTGGGATAAAACCCACTTGATCATGGTGTATGATCCATTTAATGTGCTGTTGGATTCTGTTTGCTAGTATTTTGTTGAGGACTTTTGCATCTATGTTCATCAGTGATATTGGCCTGTAGTTTTCTTTCTTTGTGACATCCTTGTCTGGTTTTGGTATCAGGGTGATGGTGGCCTCGTAGAATGAGTTTGGGAGAGTTCCTCCCTCTGCTGCATTTTGGAAGAGTTTGAGAAGGATAGGTGTTAAGTCTTCTCTAAATGTTTGATAGAATTCGCCTGTGAAGCCATGTGGTCCTGGGCTTTTGCTTGTTGGAAGATTTTTAATCACAGTTTCAATTTCAGTGCTTGTGATTGGTCTGTTCATATTTTCTATTTCTTCCTGATTCAGTCTTGGCACGTTGTGCATTTGTAAGAATTTGTCCATTTCTTGCAGGTTGTCCATTTTATTGGCATAGAGTTGCTTGTAGTAATCTCTCATGATCTTTTGTATTTCTGCAGTGTCAGTTGTTACTTCTCCTTTTTCATTTCTAATTCTATTGATTTCAGTCTTCTCCCTTTTTTTATTGATGAGTCTGGCTAACAGTTTATCAATTTTGTTTATCTTCTCAAAGAACCAGCTTTTAGTTTTATTGATCTTTGCTATCATTTCCTTCATTTATTTTTGATCTGATTTTTATGATTTCTTTCCTTCTGCTAACTTTGGGGATTTTTTGTTCTTCTTTCTCTAATTGCTTTAGGTGCAAGGTTAGGTTGTTTATTCGAGATGTTTCATGTTTCTTGAGGTAGGATTGTATTGCTATAAACTTCCCTCTTAGAACTGCTTTTGTTGCATCCCATAGATTTTGAGTTGTCATGTCTCCATTGTCATTTGCTTCGAGGTATTTTTTAATTTCCTCTTTGATTTCTTCAGTGATCACTTCGTTATTAAGTATTGTTTAGCCTCCATGTGGTTGTATTTTTTACAGATCTTTTCCTGTAATTGATATCTAGTCTCATAGCATTGTGGTCGAAAAAGGTACTTGATACAATTTCAATTTTGTTAAATTTACCAAGGCTTGATTTGTGACCCAAGATATGATCTATCCTGGAGAATGTTGCATGATCACTTTAGAAAAATATGTATTCTGTTGTTTTTGGATGGAATGTCCTATAAATATCAATTAAGTCCATCTTATTTAATGTATCATTTAAAGCTTGTGTCTTCTTATTTATTTTCATTTTGGATGATCTGTCCATTGGTGAAAGTGGGGTGTTAAAGTCCCCGACTATGATTGTGTTACTGTCGATTTTCCCTACTATGGCTGTTAGTATTTGCCTTATCTATTGAGGTGCTCCTATGTTGGGTGCATAAACATTTACAATTGTTATATCTTCTTCTTGGGTCAATCTCTTGATCATTATGTAGTGTACGTCTTTGTCTCTTCTAATAGTTTTTATTTTAAAGTCTATTTTGTCTGATATGAGAATTGCTACTCCAGCTTTCTTTTGGTTTTCATTTGCATGAAATATCTTTTTCCATCCCCTCACTTTAAGTCTGTATGTGTCTCTAGGTCTGAAGTGGGTCTCTTGTAGACAGCAAATATATGGGTCTTGTTTTTGTATCCATTCATCCAATCTGTGTCTTTTGGTGGGAGCATTTAGTCTAGTTACATTTAAGGTAATTATCGATATGTATGTTCCTATTCCCATTTTCTTAATTGTTTTGGGTTCGTTATTGTAGGTCTTTTCCTTCTCTTGTGTTTCTTGCCTAAAGAAGTTCCTTTAGCAGTTGTTGTAGAGCTGGTTTGGTGGTGTTGAACTCTCTCAGCTTTTGCTTGTCTGTAAAGGTTTTAATTTCTCCATCAAATCCCAATGAGATCCTTGCTGTGTAGAGTAATCTTGGTTGCAGGTTTTTCTCCTTCATCACTTTAACTATGTCCTGCCAGTCCCTTCTGGCTTGCAGAGTTTCTGCTGAAAGATCAGCGTTAACCTTATGGGGATTCCCTTGTGTGTTATTTGTTGTTTTTCCCTTGCTGCTTTTAATATGTTTTCTTTGTATTAAAATTTTGACAGTTTGATTAATAAGTGTCTTGGCGTATTTCTCGTTGGATTTATCCTGTACAGCACTCTCTGTGCTTCCTGGACTTGATTAACTATTTCCTTTTCCATATTAGGGAAGTTTTCAACTATAATCTCTTCAAATATTTTCTCAGTCCCTTTCTTTTTCTCTTCTTCTTCTGGAACCCCTATAATTCGAATGTTGGTGCGTTTAATGTTGTCCCAGAGGTCTCTGAGACTGTCCTCAGTTCTTTTTATTCTTTTATCTTTATTCTGCTCTGCAGTAGTTATTTCCAATACTTTATCTTCCAGGTCACTTATCCATTCTTCTGCCTCAGTTATTCTGCTATTGATCCCATCTAGAGTATTTTTCATTTCATTTATTGTGTTTTTCATCGTTGTTTGTTTCATCTTTAGTTCTTCTAGGTCCTTGTTACATGTTTCTTGCATTTTGTGTATTCTATTTCCAAGATTTTAGATCATGTTTACTATCATTATTCTGAAATCTTTTTCAGGTAGACTGCCTATTTCCCTTTCTTTTGTTAGGTTTGGTGGGTTTTTATCTTGCTCCTTCATCTGCTGTGTGTTTTTCTGTCTTGTCATTTTGCTTATCTTACTGTGTTTGAGGTCTCCTTTTTGCAGGCTGCAGGTTCGTAGTTCCTGTTGTTTTTGGTGTCTGTCCCCAGTGGCTAAGGTTGGTTCAGTGGGTTGTGCAGGCTTCCTGGTGGAGGGGACTAGTGCCTGTGTTCTGGTGGATGAGGCTGCATCTGGTCTTTCTGGTGGGCAGGTCCACGTCTGGTGGTGTGTTTTGGGGTGTCTGTGGACTTGTTATTTTAGGCAGCCTGTCTGCTAATGGGTGGGGTTGTGTTCCTGTCTTGCTAGTTGTTTGGCATAGGATGTCCAGCACTGTAGCTTTCTGGTCGTTGAGTGAAGCTGGGTGCTGGTGTTGAGATGGATATCTCTGGGAGATTTTCGCTGTTTGATATTATGTGGAGCTGGGAGGTCTCTTGTGGACCAGTGTCCTGAAGTTGGCTCTCCCACCTCAGAGGGACAGCACTGACTCCTGGCTGCTGCACCAAGAGCCTTTCATCCACACGGCTCAGAATAAAGGGAGGAAAAGTAGAAAGAAAGAATTAGTAGAAGTAGAAAGAGAGAAGGAAAGAAAGAAAGGAGGGAGGGAGGGAGGTAGGAAGGAAGTAAGGAGGGAAGGAAGGAAAAAAAGAAAGGAGATAAAGTAAAATAAAATAAAGTAAGATAAAATATAATAAAATTATTAAAATATAAAAAAATAATTAAAAGAAAAAAATTAAAAAAAAAAAACGGGCAGATAGAACCCTAGGACAAATGGTGGAAGCAAAGCTATACAGACAAAATCTCACACAGAAGCATACACGTACACACTCACAAAAAGAGGAAAAGGGAAAAAATAATAAATCTTGCTCTCAAAGCCCACCTCCTTAATTTGGGATGATTGGCTGTCTATTCTTGTATTCCACAGCTGCAGGTACATCAAGTTGATTGTGGAGCTTTAATCCGCTGCGCCTGAGGCTGCTGGGAGAGATTTCCCTTTCTGTTCTTTGTTCTCACAGCTCCCAGGTGCTCAGCTTTGGATTCGGCCCCGCCTCTGCGTGTAGGTCGCCGGAAGGCGTCTGTTCTTCGCTCAGACAGGACGGGGTTAAAGGAGCCGCTGCGGGGCGGGCCTGCGGCGTCAGAGGCCGGCGTGACGTTGCACCAGCGTGAGGCGCGCCGTGTGTTCTCCCGGGGAAGTTGCCTCTGGATCACGGGACCCCGGCAGTGGCGGGCTGCACAGGCTCCCTGAAGGGGAGTGTGGAGAGTGACCTGTCCTCGCACACAGGCTTCTTGGTGGCGGCAGCAGCAGCCTTGGCGTCTCATGCCCGTCTCTGGGGTCCGCGCTTTTAGCCGTGGCTCGCGCCCGTCTCTGGAGCTCCTTTAAGCAGCGTTCTTAATCCCCTCTCCTCGCGCACCAGGAAACAAAGAGGTAAGAAAAAGTCTGTTGCCTCTTCGGAATCTCCAGACTTTTCCCCGGACTCCCTCCCGGCTAGCCGTGGCGCACTAACCCCCTGCAGGCTGTGTTCACACCGCCAGCCCCAGTCTTCTCCCTGCCCTCCGACCGAAGCCCGAGCCTCAGCTCCCAGCCCCGCCCGCCCCGGCGGGTGAGCAGAAAAGCCTCTCGGGCTGGTGAGTGCCGGTCGGCCCTGACCCTCTGTGCGGGAATCTCTCTGCTTTGTCCTCCGCACCCCTGTTGCTGCGCTCTCCTCCGCGGCTTCGAAGCTTTCCCCCTTCGCCACCTGCAGTCTCCGCCCGCGAAGGGGCTTCCTAGTGTTTGGAAACCTTTCCTCCTTCACAGCTCCCTCCCACTGGTGCAGATCCCGTCCCTATTCTTTTGTCTCTGTTTATTCTTTTTTCTTTTGCCCTATCCAGGTACGTGGGGGGTTTCTTGCCTTTTGGGAGGTCTGAGGTCTTCTGCCAGCCTTCAGTAGGTGTTCTGTAGGAGTTGTTCCACGTGTAGATGTATTTCTGGTGTGTCTGTGGGGAGGAAGGTGATCTGTGCGTCTTACTCTTCCGGCATCTTCCCGGAAGCCTCAAGAGTTTCATTTCTGTAGCAAAATATTTAAATTTGATAAAGTTCAATATATTATAATTTTCATTTTATGGCTCATACTTTTGGTTTTGTATGTAAAAATTCATCATCTAATCTAAAGTCACGTAGGTTTTTTCCAGTATTTTCTTTTAGATGTTTTACGGTTTCATGTTTTACCGTTATGTCTATGATCCATTTTGAGTGAATTTTGTATAAGATGTGAGGTATATGAGTCAGCTTATTTTTTTGATTTTTTGTTATGGATGTCCAAATGCCCCAGCACCATTTGGTTAAAAGGCTATCTTTTCTTCAATGAAGAAAATTCTGAAACTTTGACAAAAGTCAGTTGATTATAGTTGCATGGGTCAATTTGTGGACGCTCTATTATGGTCCATTGAAATGTCTAATCCTATAATAAGTCTTGAAGTCATGGAATGAGAATTTTTTAACTTTGTTTTTCTTTTTTAGAATTAATTTGGCCCTTGTAGTTACTTTGATGTCCCATATAAGTTTTAGATTATGAATGTCTATGTCTACAAAATGCTTGCTTGGATTTTGAATGAGATTGCGTTGAATTTTTACATCAAATCAGGAGAAAATTGTCATCTTAACAATATTAAGTCTTCCAATCCATGAATATTGTATCTCTCCATTATTTAGGTCTTTCCTGATTTCTTGTCAGTGTTTTATACTTTTCAACCTACATATGCTACATGTGTTTTGTTCATTGCTAATGCAAATTAAAAATGGTACAGAACTTTGGAAAAGAGTTTGGCAGTTACGTATAAAGTTAAACATACATTTACCATACATACCAGCAATCCTGTTCCAATTTTTTAATGTTTCTTTTTTTAAAAAAATCACTTAATTAATTAATTATGTGTGCGTTGGGTCTTTGTTGTTTAGCGTGGGCTTTCTCTAGTTGTGGCGAGCGGGGGCTACTCTTTGTTGCAGTGTGCGGGCTTTTCATTGCGGTAGCTTCTCTTGTTGCAGAGCATGGGCTCTAGGCACACAGGCTTCAGTAGTTGTGGCGCACAGGCTCAGTAGCTGTGGCTCACAGGCTCTAGAGCACAGGCTCAGTAGTTGTGGCACACGGGCTTAGTTGCTCCATGGCATGTAGGAGCTTCCTGGACCAGGGCTCGAACCCATTGGCAGGCAGGTTCCTAACCACTGCGCCACCAGGGAAGTCCAGTCCTGTTCCTATTTACTCAGTAACTTAAAAACATGTTCATACCAAAATCTGTATGGGAATGTTTATAGCATCTTTGTTCATAATTGGCAAAATCTGGAAGCAACTGAGGGGTTTGCAACCTATGGATGGATAAACAAATTGTACATCCGTACAATGGAATACTACTTAGTAATAAAAGGAGTAAAGAAGTGATTGACATAACAGGGAGGAATAGCTAAATGAATGATAGCAGATTCCAAAGACTACATATTGTATGTAGTTCCATGTATTTCATCCTCTGAAAAGATAAAACCATAGAGATGGAAAATAGTTCATTAGTTATCAAGGGCTGGCTACATATGGTCAACACAAGTGAATTTTTAGGGTGATGGAACTGTGCTATAAGAAACTTTGGTGGAGGACACAGAATTAAATGCATTTCTCAAAACCAGTACATGGGTATATCACAAAATGAGAACTTTAATGTAGTAAAATTTTAAGAAACTAAATGAGGATATTGCGAGATCCCAGGATGTAATGCAGTCTCTGAGAGTAAATCTAACTGCAAATGTGTGACATAATCTCACTGCAAAAGATGGGGATCCAATTCAGAGTACCACTTGGATTTAGTTCTCTCTCTTTTATTTTATTTTTTTTCACATCTTTATTGGAGTATAATTGCTTTACAGTGTTGTGTTAGTTTCTGCTGTACAACAAAGTCAATGTTAATTCCAAATAAAGTCTGTACTAGTTAATGATTGAAAAAAATGGGGAAAAGGAACTAAAATAAATAACTTTGGAAAACAGTGTTTTGACTGGATACTGTAAGGCCACAGGAAAAAAAATTGTATGTATTAAACACTATACTCTAGTTGATAAAATATTCTCACAGATTCATGAGTTAGCAATTCTGAAACAATTTTACATGTTCACTAGGTTTGACACAAATTGTAAGTAATGGGGTCCAGGTTTTTCACTGTTAGAGGTAGAGTTACAGAGAAAAAAAGGGGGAAACTAGGATAAACTGTGATGCTGAATTAGAGTTGGAGGTTTAAGTGTGAATACATGCTTATTTTAATATAAATGCTGACAGATAAAATACCTAAATAAATATAGATATGGATGTATCCTTGGAAACTATACATACATTACTCTCTATTGAAAGGGTCTAGCATCAGTGAAACCTCAGTAGCAAAGAGCTATTGACTAGGACTCTGATCTTAATTTCTGACTATCAGTCTCTAATAAAAGAAAACAGGGGTCACTGGAGAAATGGCTCATCCTACGAACCTAAATTTAGGCAGGGAATGTACAATATGAGCTGAAAGCATCTTGCAGGGCCAGTATGTGAGAAAGTTAGAAAAATTTTTTTTAAAGATGAGCCATATCAAAACAACACAGAAGTCAATCTGAAAGAGCTTCCAATAACTAAATCTGGAACAATTTGAACAAGAAGATAAATAATAATTGTAATGAATTGTAATCCAAGTAAAACATATATATCTACAAGCCCAAACCGATATAAGTGAAAGATAGAATAAATAAATGGGAGAGGCGGGATAAATATTCTTTTCAGAAGAATTCAAACTAATATATGTAAAAGAAATGAGAGAAACAGAAAATCACAGATGAATGCTAAAATTAGAGGATAAAAAGTAGACTGAGTATTTAAATATCCACAAAGTACCTCCCGCAAAATAATTGCTGTGGTTGTTTGAACATATGTCCACAAATCCTTTGATACTCCTCCTTCCAGGAAGCAGGGCTTAATTCCCCTTCTTTTGAGTGTGGGCTAAACTTAGTTACTCACTTCTAACAAATAAAGAAAGGGAAAAATAGTAAGTTTGCAGGGAACAAACCTGGCTGACACCAGCATCACCAAGTGACCAAGGTTAAATCATCAGTAATGAATGATTTCCATATCATATACCCCCTGATATGGTTCAGTGAGAAGAGCACGTCACCTCTGCTGTATTATTCCCCCAAATCTATACTCTCAATCAAACCATGAAAAACATCAGACAAATACACATGAGGGATAGTCTAAAAATACCTGATAACCTGATAAGTATTCTTCAAAAGTGTCAAGATCATGAAAATAAAGAATGACTGAGAAACTGTCACAAAGTGAAGGAGACTGTGGTGACGTGAAGACTAAATATAGTATGATATCCTGGATTGGATTCTGGAACAGGAAGGTAACATAAGCAGAAAACAAAGTGTATAGTTTAGTTAGTATTTTTGTATCAATGTTAGTTTCTTAGTTTTGATAAATATGCCATGGTTATAAGATGTTTTCATCAGGGAAACCTGGATGAAGGGTACCAAGCAACCGTCTGTACTGTCTTTTAACTCTTGTGCAAATCTAAAATTACTTCAAAATGAAAAGTTTAAAAATTATCTGAGGAATTATCTTTTTCATGTTCAGAATTGCTAGGCTGCCTTTAGAGAATGGCTAGGGACGTGTTTCTCCCAGATTTGTTTTTTGGGCCTTAGATTTTATTGTCTCATCAGTTTTGCACCACCTACTCAGCTGCTTCTGCACCCCATCCCCCAAATTTTGTAACTCTTCTCAGAATTATCACTTCTTTATGTTAGAAATAATTTTTAATTGCAAATAATTACTTCATTCTCACTGTGTTTTTTTTTTTCTTTTTTGGTAGAGTAGATATTGTAAATAATACTTGGAATTCAGAGATAAAAGTCATTCTAAATTATGTGATTCCTGGATTTAGTTCTGATACGTGTATGTGTGTGTAGTTAGGGACTGTGTTTGTCTGAGAGGACATGGTGCATTTTCAGACTTCAGGTAGTCTGATGAGAGAGTGGTGCAGGTGTGTATTTGCGTGGGTGGAAGTTATGGTTGGGAAAATGATCTGGGTCCAGATCTTGAAGAAGCTAGAAATCAAACTCCGCAAATAATTTTTTTTACAGTATAGGAAATAAGAAAACATTCAAGGATTTTAAGTAATGGGTTAACAATCAGAAGCATATGTTAGATAAATTCTTCTGGCAGAGTGAAGAATAATTTGCAAAAGTGTAATTCTGGAGGGCTAACATGTATTGCTTGTACTAAATAATTAGATGAAAAGTTGAAATTTTAAGTAATCTAACTATAGGTCCTTTACCATAGCAAAGGTGCATCTAAAGATGATTACTAAAAAGTAATCAGTTTTCCATATATAAATATGAAATTTCATTATGTCAGTAGTGCATAAACAAAACTGAAAGATAAGCACTAATTGGAAGTAGATTTGCCAGACATGTGGTCCAGGCTTATAGTTCTACTTTTGTTAATACATATGAAAATATATGAGAATACCAAAAGAAAAATTAGTGAAGATCATGAACTGAATGTTATGGGTTGAATTGTTTTCCCCCAAAATTCTTGTGTTGAAGTCCTTATGCCCAGTACCTCAGAATGTGACCTTATTTGAAAATAGAGCCTTTGCAGATGATCAAGTTAAGATAAAATCGTTAGGGTTGGCTCCAATCCAATATAGCTAGTGTCCTTACTAAAAGGGAACATTTGGACACAGAGACCCATGTACAGAGGGAAGACAAAGTGAAGACACAAAATGAACACCACGTGCAGATTGGAGCCATGCTGCCACAGAACAAAGAACTACCAGAAGCTAGGGGAGAGCATTGAAATCAATCCTTCCTTAGCATTTTTAATGGGAGTATGACCCTGCTGACACATTGATCTTGGACTTTTAGTCTCCAGAAGTGTGAGACAATAAATTTCTGTTGTTTAAACCACCCAGTTTGTAGTATTTTGCTATGTCAGCCCTAGTAAACTAATACACTGAGTTTACCAAAAAAAGCAATACAAATGACCAGTAAAATGTGACAAGTTCTATCATATTTACCATTAAAGAAATTCAAATCTAGGAAATAAAATTCTAATGATCAAAAATTTTTTTAAAGTATTGATAAGACTGTATTAAAATTAGCACTCTTTTATACTGCTAGCGGAAGTGCAAATAGACTTAATACATATTAAGATACACTTAATGTATTATAGCACAGTGATTGGTATATTGTAAGAACACAAGTGATAGTTACAATAAATGGTGTAATTATATATCCATATTAAAATTATACATGCTACATAATGATTGCAATAACAATAAAGTATCTCTGGATAGGAACTTGGCAAAATGTATCAAAGGTCTTAATAGTATACTCTTTGATCTATGAATTCTACTTCTAGAAATGTATTCCTTTTCTGTATTTAATATTACCTTCTCCCTGCTAAGGAAAAAAAAAAAGGAATGAGATGATACAAAAGAAATAAAAGTGCAAGGGGATAGGGAAGGACTGGGGAATGTTTGGGATGAAAAGCATGGGGGACAAAATTAATTGTGTTGTCAGGAAAGTCCTCTTTTTGAGATGACACTTGAGCAGAAACGTGAATGAGAAGCAGAAGTCAACCACACCAATATGTCTGAAGACAGAGAGATCTGTGGTCTGTGGGACCCATCAGAGCTAGGAGTTCTGATCCTGGGGCACACTCTTCGGCATCATCACGAGTGATGTGGGAAGCCTGGAGTATTGCACAGATGTGTCACTATGCCCCAAGGCACCCAGGCAAGCACTCACCAATGGGAGGGGCTAAACTAGAGATTGAACAATTGCCTTTACCCAAAGAAGTTCACACAGGCATCACAGAGGATGTGATTTTTGAGTGGGAGTTACCCAAGTGAGGATGAAAGAAGCTACTCCAAACAGAGTAAACCATACACGGAAATGTGGACCGTTTTGCAACTTTGTAAGGATTGGTAGGTCTTAGGAGCAGAGAGAAAAGAAAACTGGCTGAAATCAGACTGTGCAGAGTAATAAACAGAAATTGGGGTTGCTAAGTATTTGTAAGTAAGTATCTTGTGAAGGATTTTATATGTACAGATAATAAAATATTATAAAGGGGGCAGGAAAATTATATGGACATTACTTTCCAGTCACAATATTTTTAAATATCATTTTATAATTAAATTCAAAACATGGATTCTAAACATAACAGTGTCATGTATTGATCCAAGAAAGTCTCTGATAAAGCTCCTTCTTCCATCCAAAAGGAGTAATATCATATCAGTATAATGGCAATCCAACTTGACCTTTATAATATGAAAGTTCAGTCTCATGAAGTGAACGAATTAGTGTTCATAAACACTAGCTTATAACTTGCAGTACTGAATGATTTCATAATTTGCTAGCATTAGAATACAATATCTAGAGTCAAAGGCATCTGAAGTCATTCATTCATTCAACCATTTTATTGAGCAGCTACTCTGTGGCTCAGTGTGCCAGCTTGACAATCCATGCTCAAGAGCTCATATTCTAAAGGGGAAGGTAATTAAGTAGGAAACAGCAAATGTTGATGTACATCCTGATAAGATGAATGAACTGGTTGTAAGAAAATTAGCAATGGGGCTTATCCTGATATGAGTGAGAAAAATGTGCATTTGGCTGTTCCAGGAGATGAATTATTGTATACTTTATTACTCTTTGAAAATCTGATTTAAGAAAGTATTTCTGTTGTTTACGTCACTGTATTCAAATACTACTTCTCTTCCTACACATGTGTAGGATGGGGAGAGAGAGGGAGGGAAATAATTTTAGTTTTTCAACAAGAATCAAAGTCGTAAGCCAGAAAATAAAGCAGAATTTCTGGTATTGGTGTAAGAACTATGTTGATGGGCAGAGGTAAGAAATCTTTTCTACAATTACTTCATGAAGCTGTCTGTTTTTAAAGATATGAGGCAGACTGGCTGCAAACAAGTTCTACAAGTTCCATGTTATTTAGATCACCTGTGTACACACGGAAGGATCCCAAATTTAGTTAAGAGCATCAAAATCTTCCCTCTTTTTCTTACTGAATTTTTTCATGTTGAATTCATTTTATTCATTCCAAAATTTATTTCAAGGCAATATGCTGGAGGAATAAGACATTGTTCCTGACTTTGGAGAGCTCACCAGCTAGTGAATATTCCCCCTTTTTTTGCAGAACTTCTTGGTCCCCCATATATTGTCCTAATTCTATGTTTTTTCCTCTCAAGCATAGAATTGCTTGTTGTATTCTTACATCTTCTTCCTTCTCTTGTTTTATTCACAGAAAAACATCAAACATTTTTCCCTTAGGTACGGTCAGTAAACAGTGTGCTTAGAGGTTCCACAAACAGCACTGATAGAAACATCAGTGTTTAGTACAAAAACCTGGAGTGGGAGGTGGGACTTTGTAAGAAGCATTAAATATGCCTTCTTTTACCATAGGTTAAGTAAATGTGAACAAAGCCCTGGAAAGCTTAAGTGCTTTTCGATGGTGCTTTCTTCAGAAGATGGAGAGAGGAAGAAGAACCAAAGACGTAGCATCTTATGCAAGATGCACTTAAAATCAGATCTCTTTGTTATTACTCAGCAAGTCTTCCCAATCTTGAAGACATTATCTGGAAGATTTATGGTCCACAGAAATTGTAATTAGTCAATCTCCAACGAAATGCCTAAGGAGAGGAGAAATATGTAACAAGAAGAAATAACATAAGAATCAATTCCGAGGTATTTTTATAGATATAGATAGAAATATCTATCAAAACAGTTGAAGAAAAATAACTTTATATCAGGGATATAAGTGAAACATTATTATTACCTATTCAGATTATCTTATGGCAATTTATTTTGTCAGATTATACACAAAACAAAAAATGGTATTCAGAGTCTAAATTGAGAAGAGATAAGATGGAGTTTTGCAGATGTATACCCAAGTGAGGAAAAAAAAAATCAAGTGATTTAAGAACTAGTAAGGGACAATGTTTTCCTTTGCAAAATTTCTGGATAGATTTGTATCTTGATAATTTTTTTTACTTTCTTTGAAGCCACATTTCACCATAATGGAATTATATATATAAAAGGTACCAATGAACTCTTTGCCCTGCCAGACAGCCAGAACAAAGTTTATTAGTCATTTCTGCTCTCCCTTTTGTCCCCCAAAGTGGCTACTCTGATTGGAGTTCCTCTTCTCCTACTTCTGTTCCCAAAGCAATGCTCAGCCCAGCCTTCTGGCACTAAATCTATATTATAAAACATATTTCCTCCTTTTGCATGAAATCTAGATGTCAGCCTGAGACTCACATTAATTTTTATTATCTTTAAGCGTGTGTATGTCTCTTACCAACTGCCCACTGTGTCTTTTGATCCACTTTGTGACTTTTTTTACTCTCACTGTAAATCTTGTGTGTTGGCCAAATCAAAATCGAAGCTTTCACAACATGAAACTGTGAAGCACGTATTTATTCTGTTGGGTTGTCTGTTATCATAGTCCTTGCTTGGTAGTTTATTGTGGCTGCAACACACTGCGTTAATCTAATCATTGTTAAAATGTGTTGGTTTTAAAAAGTTTAGTATAAGGTGACTGAATGATACTTCTATTCCTTGACATACTGAAAACTACAGAAACATAGGCTCTTTTTTTTTCCAAAGTAGGCATTCTTAATTATGGTTCTAGTTCATTTACATATTTAATTAAAGCATTTGATATTGGTTGGTAGCAACGAAAAATAAATCCCAAGTTCCTTGCTGGTTCACGATTTGCCAGTGGTGAACCAAAAATATCAAGGAATATGTGGGAGAATCCATGACAGTGTCTCTCATAGTTGTAGCTTTATGGGGAAAGCATTTTAAGAATACTAAGCACAGATTTTAGCCTCATTTCAACTTCAAAATCATAAGCTGTACTGACAGCTGAGTCATTAATCTCTTCCAGTCAAAGTAAAGAAAAAGATCAGGAAATATGCTTATTTTATAACAGTGAATGTTCTATTTAAATCTTGAATATAGGACATGTATTTTATCCCACTGCACTAGAACATAAGAAAACATTTTACCCCCATCTCAAAACTCCTGTTTTGTCATTACAAGCTATCACTTTTTGTTGTTGTTGTTGTATTTGTTTGGGCATCTGTTTTCTACAACTCAATGAAGTCTAATCCTGCCTTGTTCTGTGCCATGGGCAACTCCTGGGCAAGCAGTTGCACTTCAGAAATGTCAGGCGTGATAAAAAAGGGGAAAACCACCAATGGCAACTGCTCCTATGTTGCTCTCTGAAAGGCAAGCGCTCAGGCAATTGTGCAGTTGGGGCACCTTTGGTGTTGCTGTTGGAGAGCATAGCATACAATGATTTCAATAAAGAAGTACCTCTTGTAAGTATAGAGTACTTTTGAAATGTGTTGTTTGCTTTGAAATCCATCTGTTGGGTAGAAAGGGCAAGATTTTTTTTATCTCCATTTTTTTAGATAAGGAAGCAAACACAAAAATTGTTCAGTGGATAACTAATTTACTTCTGATTTACCAGTCTGTAACAGTACCTCTCATACATCCATTGTAATACTCACCAACTACTTGCTATCAGCTCTTCAGAAGACTGGGAATGCGAGGAGCTAATTTTACATTAGTTGCACACATCTGTTAGCAGTGGACCCCAATTTCAGAAATGTTAAAAGGGACAAAGGAGACTCAAGAAACTTCTGTGTGGTAGCTAGTGCCAGCACTATAACCAGGTCTCAAGGAGTCCATGTCCAGCTTCCTTTACTTCTTGGAAATGACCAGGAATAAAACCAATATTACAAATGAATAGCAAAATAATTAAAATGGATATTCTTTTTCTAAAAATATAATGAAGAATGGTAAAACTTTTAAAAAATATTTCACGGTAAGGTTTTAACTACCTTGCATTTTTTCTTTACTACATATTGGATGGCTAATATAATATAGAATGCCTAAATACAAAAGAATAGTGATAATAAGTTTCCATAAATATTCATAGTAAAATAGAAACAGACTCACAGATATAGAGAACAAACTAGTGGATACCAGTGGGGGGAGAGAAGAAGGGAGGGGCATATTAGGTGTATGGGATTAAGAGATAAAAATTACTATGTACAAAATAGATAAGCAAAAAAGATATACTGTATAGCACAGGGAATTATAGCCATTGTAATAACTTGTAATAACTTTTAATAGAGTATAATCTGTAAAAATACTGAATCACTATGTTGCATGCGTGAAACCAATATGTAAATCAACTATACTTCAGTTACAAAAGAGTTTTCATAAGCTCATACATAGTTCTTTAAGACCATAAATGAGAAGTAGTGTCTGAATTGGATACATTCAGTTTTCTTTTAAGTTAAGACTTTGTGCTTGATAATAATGAACAGTATTCAATACACAAGATTGTTCTTAGCTAAAGGACTTTTATGTAAAGCACATTTTTTCATGGAGTCTTAAGTTCCTTTAATGCAAGTAATTCAATTTATTAAGCACCTACTGTGAGCTAGGCTTTGCTTCTCAGAGTCTTTCATTTAATCCCCACAATTTCTTGAATTTGAGCTTAAAAGGTGAAGTATTTGTCCAAGGATAAAAAGTAGAGAGTTAGTAATTGGAAAAACCAGGACTTGATTTCAGAAATGTGCCTTCAGAAGCTAAATTATTTTCTTCATCTTATTCAGTAAAGTTGTTTTTAAATTATATATTTTACAGAATGAAATTTTAAGGAGTTGGAGATATTGCAGAATAAAACTCTTAGATTTAACAACTCATTTTAAATGTGATTTCTGAATAATAATGTTTGCTGTGGGTTTGCCATATATGGCCTTTATTATGTTGTTTTTTTTGCAGTACGTGGGCCTCTCACTGTTGTGGCCCCTCCCGCTGCGGAGCACAGGCCCCAGACGCGCAGGCTCAGCGGCCATGGCTCACGGGCCCAGCCGCTCCGCGGCATGTGGGATACCCCCGGACCGGGGCACGAACCCATTTCCCCTGCATCGGCAGGCGGACCCTCAACCACTGCGCCACCAGGGAAGCCCGTAGCCTTTATTATGTTGAGGTAAGTTCCCTCTATGACTGCTTTCTGGAGAGTTTTTATCATAAATGGGTGTTGAATTTTGTCGAACACTTTCTCTGCATCTATTGAGATTATCATATGGTTTTTATCCTTCAGTTTGTTAATATGGTGTATCACATTGATTGATTTGTGTATATTGAAGAATCCTTGCATTCCTTGGATAAATCTCACTTGACCATGATGTATGATCCTTTTAATGTGCTGCTGGATTCTGTTTGCTAGTATTTTGTTGAGGATTTTTACGTCTATGCTCATCAGTGATATTGGCCTGTAATTTTCTTTCCTTGTGATATCTTTGTCTGGTTTTGGAATCAGGGTGGTGGTGGCCTTGTATAATGAGTTTGGGAGTGTTCCTCCCTCTGCAACTTTTTGGAAGAGTTTGACAAGGATAGGTGTTAGCTCTTCTGTAAATGTTTGATAGAATTCACCTGTGAAGCTATCTGGTCCTGGGCTTTCGTTTGTTGGAAGATTTTAAATCATAGTTTCAATTTCATTACTTGTGATTGGCCTGCTCATATTTTCTATTTCCTTCTGGTTCATTCTTGGAAGGTTGTACCTTTCTAAGACTTTGTCCATTTGTTCCAGGTTGTCCATGTTATTGGCATATAGTTGCTTGTAGTAGTCCCTTATGATGCTTTGTAGTTCTGCGGTGTCCGTTGTAACTTCTCCTTTTTAATTTCTAATTTTATTGATTTGAGTCCTCTCCCTTTTTTTTCTAGATGAGTCTGGCTAAAGGTGTATCAATTTTGTATATCTTCTCAAAGAACCAGGTTTTAGTTTTATTGATCTTTGCTATTGTTTTTTTCATTTATTTCATCTATTTCTGCTCTGATCTTTATGATTTCTTTCCTTCTACTAACTTTAGTTTTTTGTAGTTGTTCTTCTTCTTCTTTCTTTAGTGGCTTTAGGTGTAAGGTTAGGTTGTTTATTTGAGCAGTACCTTCAATTGAATTAGAAATTTCCAGCTCTTTCCTGATTTCCAGAGAAATGATACCTATTTGGAAGTTAAAATGTATAAGAGCAAGATATGGCTAAAGATATACTAGGATGTAAATTAAAGTAAAATGCTTGATGTTATGATGAGGGGACATTAATATTTATAGAGTGCTTGCAGTGTTGCAATAAGTTTATTTGTTTTGTGAAAGAGGCTTTATTATCCTTGTTTTACAGCTGAAAATTATAAGGCATTGTAAATATAGGCAATTTACCTGTTGCCTAGTACTCATATAAATAAGATTCCAGTACACGATTGGACTCACAATTCTTTATGCTATCCGTTACACCAAACTTCATTACCTAACAGCGTGGAAAATGTATGGTTACGTATTTCCACATACTTATAACAGCTAAGCTGTATGTTATGAATAGAGCTGACTATGTATTCCTAACCTTTAAATTAACAGCAATACCAGTTAGCTAACACTTAATATTGTAGTCAGATATTTACCATGACACTGTGGTTTAGTAGAATAGAATAAGAAGAACCAAAACTTATTCAAGTATAAATGGGACTTTTATTTGTTATATTGATGGAGTTATCTGCCAGGAAAAAAGCCTCAACTGCTTAATAACGGTGTTTGACAACTGACTAACCATTTGGAAGAATATAAAATTAGACTCAAACATCTCAGTATACATATAAATATATTTCCATTGAATTGGAGCTCAAAATGTAAAAACAATTACATAATCAAGTAAATTAAATAAAAAGCATTGGATGGAAACATCTAGGTATTTTCATAATTTGGGAGTGGATACACTCTTATTCCCAGAGTTTAGAGAGATAAAGAAATTGAACTACATTGTTGCACAAAAATGTTGATGTCTGTAAGAAGACAAAATAGGCTAGGAGAAGATATTGACAACATCCTGGGCAGAAAATATGTTCTTTTCTCTCTTAAACAAAATGATTCTAAAACCATCTAAGCAAAACATAAACAAACATCATAGTGGACAAAGGATATACTCAAAAATTTTAGAGAAAAAAGAAATGCAAAAGCCCCATAAACTTGTAAATAGACGTTCACTCTCACTAGCAGGTTCTGTTTCTTCTGCGAGCAACCAGCAACCAAGGTTCCCGCCCTGAGAAGGCCTCCTTGCTTGGTGTTTAATGCTCTGTGGCCATCATCTTGAAATTCTTAATATTTTTACTCTTGATTTGGGGTTTTGTAAGTGAACTCGGAGAGGACATTTAGAGCATGCACCCTGGCTCCCAGGAGATCCAGCCTCTTCCCACCTTCCTGCCCCCTGTTACTTCCCTCAGATGGGTTCCTCCCCTCCCTACTGGGGGCAGAGATCAGCTTGTGTGGCTGGGGAAGGCCCCTGTTTTTCTGTTGCCCTTCGAAGACCAGGGCCTTTGTGGGGTGCGGAAACAGGCGGGCCAGCACCTGCCCCAGGTGGTCCTGGACGGGGCCAGGCAGGGGTGATCCAGTCTTGGCTGCCTGCCTCCCTGCTGCTTCTGAGGATTACTTGGCAGGCCTCTCTTGCCCACCTGCAGACAGGCACCAGGTGTGTCCAGGTGTGAAGCCTTCAGTCCCTTAGAAGTCACCCATCAGCCGTGGGTTGCAGGGCTGGGTTGTGAGAAGGGGAGACTTGACTTTCTGGGTGCCGGCCGGCTGGGGCCCTGCATTTACATTGTGTCCCGGGCCATACCAGTCATGTAGCTGGCCCTGCTCACTAGTAGCTATGGTAAGGAATAAAACAACCGTATTATTCTCATCAGACTGACCAAAAAATGAAGTGGTAGCATTCAGTGACGATGAAGGAGTGAGGAAATGAGTCCTCTTCATTCTGCTGGTGAGACTGTAGAACATCATCTACGGTATTTTTTTTTTTTTTCAAATTTTTAAAAGCTCTTATGATGCCTCAGCAATTCTACCTCGGGGAATGTTTCATATGTTGTCAAAATATTATTAAATATTAATATCATTAAATTAACATAAATGTATTATGCCAAAATAAATTTCAAAGATATTTGTTGCATCATCATTTATGGAAGCAAAAAATTGGGCAAAATCTACATTTAAATCCAAAACGGAATGGTTAAATTTGTTCATTTAAACTATGGAATACTGGGAAACTAATAAAATAAAATGAAGTACACGTGGCTACAACAATCAAGTGAAGAAAGGTACAAAATGTTATGTTTAACATAATTTCATATTGTTAAAAATTTAATTAAAAACCAGTACATATGTATATATGTATTGGAAGAGGAAAATCACATCACTGATTTGTACTAAATTGACACTGATGGTTAAGTCCGTGGGGAAAGGGAGGAAGGAAGAAGCTAATGATTTTAAAATTTCCTATTATTTACTTTGTCATTTAAATGGCATGAACATACTTTATATTTACCTTTGTAAATCGTGTGAATGGAATTACATACATATATGTGTGTCTATCTTAAAGAATGCCTATTTGTGTACACATATATGGATATCTGTATACACATACAAAAGAGACACAAAACCCTAAGAATCTGAAGATCTTCTAACTGCATAGGAATTAAGGGAGGTTACACCAAAATCTGTATCTTTTTTGAGAGAGGACTAATTACAACGGTGAGCAAATTATTAATAGCCTGTGCTTTGATAAAATCTGATTTTAAATATTCAACGGGGCATCGCATTTAAGAAAACAAAAAGAGAAAGAGAGGCAAACACTTTCCTTGTATCCATTTTGTAGGACTAAGGTGTTGATTTTTTAACTTTTCGGAAGAAAATCCAGATTTTGCTGACTTTGTTGATTTTATATAAATCTGTTGGTGGTACACTTACGCACTGACCTAAATCCTCAGTCTCACTTGTGCCCCACTTCTTTAGTTTGATTCTAACTTGCTAAGCCCAGGAATAGCATCTCCTTTATCAAGGTCTATTCTAGGGCTGTCTTTGACTTCTTGCCTTAAAAGAAATCCCTGTTTTCCTAGGTTTGTATGCAGCCGTTAATGTCTTAGGCATTGTCAACAGATGCCCACCTCCTTTCCCTATCTTTTAATTACTGCTTTGAGGGACTATTTCAGAGTCTTTCCAGAAAACGGCTAATCCAGCCATTCTACAAAGAGAGGAAAAAACAATATTCTTTATCCTAGAACCAGGAGAAATAAAATGTCTCCATAAATTCACCTCTGTGCCTTCAATCTGTAATGTTTCTTAGACTGATTTAGTGATATCCTTTTCTACATTGTTTTGCTAAGGGTAGGGATAAGTTCTCCAGTTATACTATCCATTATTATCAGAGAAGGCACTTCTTACACTGCAAAATATTATCCAAATAACACTTATTGCTGTTATAATTATTATATGTGACTTGGGGGCCTGTAAGACAAATATGCTGCCTCTCTCCCATCCTCCTCCGAGCTGAGCATCATGTTTGTCACCTGACAAATTTTAAACCCATGCTTAAGTTTTGATTACTATGTAAATTTGACATCATGTTGAATAAATCACACACAGAAGGCAGAGCACTGTTTTATAACCCACCACTCCTTTGCTTTGCACCAAATCACATACCACACAATGCCCTGAGCTGTAAAATAATACATGATTATGAAAGCATGGGAGCAAGGATGTCCTCAGATGCTGACGTTGTTTACAAAATTTTTGAGCATGTTTACAGTTGTGAAGATTCAGTGGTGCTTTCCCCTCCCTGTCATGACCCACCGTAAAAGTTAGTAACTTAAAATTCCTTCTACTTTATTGCAGGTGCAATACTTAGGTGTGTTTTCAAAGAAAACTAAGCTTTCTATATGCACAGAAATAATAGTTAGATAAAGATATTACTTCTCTCTGAATAGCTAACCTTATTTGAGGGGGGCAGTCTATGACTTTCCTGTTGAGTGTGTGTGTGCCTGTGTGTATGTGTGTTGAGCCAGTGCTCTCTGACCTGGGATTTTGCAGAAGTATTTTTTGATGTTGCTTTATTCCATTAGATGTGTAAATCACTAGTCTGCATTCTGTTCTATTAAGCTCGGTGACTCACCACACTTATTCACTTGCCCTCAATCCTTCTCCCTCTTTTCTCCATTAGGTATTAACTGGAACCTGCTTTCTTACTCTGAGCAATTAAAGAAGCATAGTTAATCTTCTTAGGAGCTAAATGTAAAATGACAAAGTATGTGGTAACATCCTTTTAGCACTCCATTTATTCAAATGTAATTTCTGAAGTAAGAAAAAAATTCCACAGTTCATTTAATTAATGTATAACTACAAGTGAGATGGATTGAGAGCAGAAAAAACTCTCTTCCCACAAAAAAAAGTCGAGTTCTTATCAAACTATTTTAAAGAAGAGTTTTAGAGTATTCTCTTGTCCAAAAAAACATCGTAAGGAATGACAGCTCCCTTCCCCTCAGCTGTTGTTACTCTGAACCGGAAAATACTTTTAAAAATTGACAATCAAAAGCAATTAGTACAGGGCTTCCCTGGTGGCGCAGTGGTTGGGAGTCCGCCTGCTGATGCAGGGGACACGGGTTCGTGCCCCGGTCCGGGAAGATCCCACATGCCGCGGAGCGGCTGGGTCCGTGAGCCATGGCAGCTGAGCCTGTGTGTCCGGAGCCTGTGCTCTGCAACGGGAGAGGTCACAGCAGTGAGAGTCCGGCGTACCGCAAAAAAAAAAAAAAAAAAAAAGCAATTAGTACAGCATTCATACCTTCTTTCTCCCCTTATTTTTTTCCCCATTCTTCTTTTATCCACTTCCCTTTCCCTTGATAGTTTTTTATTTTATCGCCTCCCTTTATTTTACAGTCTCTGAAAAGACAATTTTTCTTGAGTTTATACATGATGTGACTATCAAGTGAGACTCTTTGGTAAATTTGAAGACAACAGATATGTAACATTTTATTGATATACTAGACCACTGTTTGCTAACCTCATATTTAGAACTCAGTTATTCTCCTAAGGTTCTAAACTTATAAAAGTGTTCATCTATAGACATCTTAGGGTCAAATTAATTTTAGATACAATCATTTTTCCTAGTTGAAAATATTTTCAGATATTTTTGATTTTTAGTCTGTGTAAGTTCAGTGAAAAAGTTAAGGTACTTAAAGCATTAACACATGTGGTAAAGTCTTTAAAGTTCTCAAAATAATTTCCGCAATACAATTATGTAAAGTCTAATGTTAAGGTTATAATTTAAATTTTCTCATACTATCAGATGCACCAACAGAAAAGGTTCATGGTATCAAGTCTTCAAATGATATTTAAGGAACACTTTTAGTCTTTGCAAAAATATACAATTATATGAAATCACTGTGACCAGAACTTTGCCATTTAAGGTTTTCACTTTGAGTTTAAATTTATAAGGTTTTTGCCTGGAGTTTCCAAGAAGTTTGAGATAGTTTAAGAAAATAATATATTACTAAAATAATATTCATGTTGTAATGGGAATAAAATAACAAAATTAAAACTGGAAGAGTTAAAAGAAATCATCCTAGACATCACCTAAAACAAGTCCTAAGAGCTCTCTCTGATCTGTAGAATGCTATCGCACTTTTACCCCGTGTGTGTGTGTATTATATATATATAAATGTAATATATATAGTCATATATTATCTGCATGTATTATTGTCCAGCCTAACTTTTCTCTTCTAGTTTTAATAAAATAATTATAAAAAAAGTTTACTTATTTTCTTTCTGCACTTAATTGGACCATTTTGTATATCCCCAGTGGAAATACTGTTATAGACATTGAATTTGACAGATAATTTAATTGAGTTATTCTGTTAGCTAATTAATTGCAAAATCTAGTTGGAAAATAAGCTGTTGACTCTATGTCCAAAAATTCTTTAAACATGTTGGATTTCCTGTCTAAAAATTTAAATTTCATGTATTTCTGATTATTAATCCAATAAACATATCACTCTCATTTACTGAATATCCATTAAGTACAAGGAAAGTGTGAGTTAGTTTTCTTATTTGTAGGAGACAACTCGAGGTCATATAGCTTTAAGAGTTTCTCTGTGTCCTTGATGGTTGGCTCATAAAATTAGATAATTCAATATAAGTGGATATGTTGTGTCACTGGGTTTTAAACTAATAGGAATAGAAAGGAGAAGAGGTAATGGAAAGAAATGATTCAAAAAGAACACCTCTACAGAAGTAAGGTCTGTGTCAAGGAACCTTGGCAGTGAACCAACAAGAAATCTACAAGGGCTCTTTGAGTCATGGCTTTCCTGATTTTGTAGTTCATGTTAATTCATACATTCATTCATTCAGCAGCTACTATTGAATGCCCACTTTGTGATAGGCACCATGACCCCATGCCCTCCACTCCCCTCACATAACATCCTCCCAAGTCCCAGAAGTCCATTGTCTTATGTAATTTTCACAAAGACATATTCATTCTGACAATCTCATTGCATTTATTTCACTCAGGTGCAACACGTCTGGGTTTTGTTTTTAGGTTGTGGGAGATATTTGGGAAATTAGAGCAAAGAAAGAAAGGACTGTGGGTTTGAATTACCTGGGGGCAAAAGCAGCAGCATCAGCAGGGAATCAGAAAGTTAAGGAGAATCCAAACTCAGAAACACAAAAGAATACTCTGAGATATAGAGAATGTACTGAGAATTTAAGCCAGTATTTGAAGATGTTTGATTGTTGATTTTTGGTTGTTGATCATCAAATATAATGATCAACTATTGGGAAAAACAGTTGTCTCTAATATCTTGAGGTTATTTTGCAGCATGTCTGCTACATGTAACTGTTAATAGTTATTTTCTACCAAGACATCATTTTCTCTTCTTTTTATTTACTTTTTAATTTCAAGACATAATTTTCTGAAACCAAAAAAAAAAAAAGTGAAAAGGCAGAATATTTATCAAATTCTTGTCCTATAAAATGTGTAAACTATCTGTATCTCTTCTAAAACTTTATTTGCTATAATTAAATGTATTTAAAACTTATCAGTGGTAAATCTGGATTAAATCTGAAGACCAGTAAGAAATACAATAACAAAATACTGGCATTATCGAACATTTGCAGTGTGCTAGGGATTAATCTCTGTGTTTTAGACAAACTACTTCATGTGTTCTTTACATAATCCCTGTGGAGTTATTCTATTATTAACCTCATTCTACATATGACAAAACTAAAACTTCAGAGATCCAGTGATGTCACCCAGCTAGTAAATTCTAGATCCAGAATTTAAAACACCTGGGTGGGTCTGACTCTAGATTCTTCTCTCTTTCTTAATCACTGCTACCATTTCCAGTCCGCTAACGTTTATTTTACAAATCCAAATCTTAAAAAGGATGGCAAGTTTCAATTACATTCACTAGGACCCTCCTATCCAAAATAATTGTCAATTATTTTAAAATAATTTTATTTTAAAATTAAGACCCTTAGTTGGAGGAGTCTATCAAAGGCTCAGGAGACCAATCATCTCAACTGAAAAGACAGGTTTGCATTTATCCTGCACACCAGGAAGGGACACCCATGCGGGTCAGGTGCATTCTCTTTGAGCAGAGGTGACTGCAAATCATATATAATGTTTTGGGGGAAGCATGGAGTTCAGGGATTGGTGGAGTACAGGGGCAGAAGTGGGTTGAAAACTGGGTGAGGCTGTTATTGACTTGTTGGCCTCAGAGGTGTGTTTAATGGAGTGCCTAGTCCCTGAGTAACTGAATTTCAGGAAGGACTTTCTTATTAGTCAGCTTGCAAGTTGTTGTCATACAAGGAATGGATTTTAAGCTGGTTCTGACGGCTACTTGTTACTATGGCTACAAAAGACCAGTCTTTCCTCAGAGTGTAGGAATTTTTAATCTCAGTTCCAGTTGAAACTATAAGTTATATCTCAATCTGGTTAATATTTTTGGTTTATTTCTATAAAAGAATAGAAATCTTACTTCGTTCTGTACTAACTATAATATATAAAATTCACTATGAGAATATACCTATCATTATCACGTGTTTGGTTGCCAAACATTTCAAAGTCAGCTTGTATTACATGTCATTATTGATACTTCAAATCTTTTTTCTTTTCCTTAAAACTTGAGTAAAGAATGAATTGTGGTGGACCATTTGGAATGCTTTTATAGGAAATAGTAATATTTAAATAATACCTCACTGATAAATATATCTTCTTCTTATTTACATTCATAGGAAGTTATTTCAGTAGCATTAAAATAATTAGTAAAATAACAAAATAGAATAATAAGTAACATAATAAATCATAAAATAATTATTCAAGAAATTCTTCTTGCAGAAGTTTTAACTGGTTTCTTTTTTTCTTTGCCTTCCCTGTAATTGTTATTTTATCATTATCTTTGCTTTAAGTCTTTCATACATATACATTTTAGATTATCTTTAACAGGAACATTGTCATGAAAGGTGAGAGAGTGAGTATGAATATTCATATGTACAAATTTTATAGTTTGGGATGAGGCTCCTGGAATCAGACGGTCTGTATTCAAATCCTGGCTCCACTTTTTCTCGTATGAGTGACCTTGGGTACATGACTTGACCCTTCCAGTCCTCAGATTCCTGCTTTATGAAATGTAGAGACTCTCAGACTCTTCCTCATGGGGTTACTGTGAGGAATCAATAAGGTAATACCTATAGAATTCTTCACATTTTACGTGGTTAAAAGGGAACTTTCTGTAAGTGTTAGTTGCTAACATTACCATCATTATTATTGTTTTTTACTACTGTTGAGATTTTCGACAAATTAAGTTATTGATAGATACAATATCATTTTCAATGTTTATCATTTAAACAAATTAACATATATTTTTTAAGCAGACACTATATCTGTGCATGTCACTAAATTAAATGCAGGGAAAATAATTAAAACTTAATATTATGTTTTGCTTGTCTTTAAGAAACTAATACATATGGTATAATATTGGGATTCAATTTTATAATTTTAGAGGGATAGTCACTTTGTGTCCACACCATTTGTTTTACTTTGGCCAAAACCCTATTTATTTGATTACCATTTCTTTATACTATGTTCTGCCATCATATACATTTTTTTTCTTTTCCTGATTCTTCTTCTCTTAAAATTTCTTGGCTAGTCTCAGATAGTATTTGTTATTTAAAATATGAAACATACAGACACACACAAAAAAATCGCTAAATGCAATTCCCCCCTAATATCATTTTTGAGTTTCCAATTGGATCTGCATATGCATTATCTTTTGGAAAGCTGATCTACATATGGCAAAAAATCGTTTCATATGATAGAGACACATGGTCTTCCCATATATTCAGATAATATTTTATGACATTTGATGAGATTAAATAACTTGTTTCTTCTAAGTCTTTTGCCTCTCTAACTTTATTTTCAACTTTTAAAATTTATTTGGTGTATTTATATAATTAGATTGACTTTTCCTTTTCTAAGAATAATGCTAATACTACTAATAAAGAAAGAAACAGCCTGTATAAGATATAATACTAAACTTTGGTAATTGGAGGAAAGCAAGACTAAGTTTGTAATAAATAAGTTAATTTTACAGAAATACTAGTTGTTCCAAATAGTATTCTTATATCTACAGTCATATTGCAGGATCATGTTTAACTCATTCAACTGAACCAACTATTAACCTTATTTTGTTCAGTCCCATTAAATAGAGCCAATTGTTATTTTTACATATTATTTTTCTTCTCCTATCATATTTTTAAATATGGCACTCTCTAAAGACAGGAAAATAAGGAAAATTCCTTCTCAGACGTTTTCTACTCTAGATGTTCCATAATGATGCCATCTACTAACTACTCTTTATTTCACAATTTTCTGTGATGACCTAACATTAATTAATAAATGTAGAGTGTTTGCCACTATGTGCCAAACACCGTGCTGTGTCCCAGTAGCTTACAGATGTGAGCTTATAGAATATAAGCCAGGGATGCTCTCTGCCTTCATAAATCTGAGAGTCTATAGCGGAGAATGGTACTCTTTGCAAAATGCCAGTAAATCTCTCCATCTATACACACTTAAATGGCTTCTGAATTGATTATAGATATTTTTGTCTAATCAATTGATGATGATATTAAGTAAAAATGAAACTATGACACATTAATAAAAGTGAGATAATTAGGTCACAGATAAAGAAATCTGTGCCTATGTTGCTATTACTCCGTGTTTGATCATCATGATTAGTTTACCTTATTCTTTGTCCATGATAGTAGCCTAAACACTTAAAACTAGGCAATTATTGCTAGGATGATTATTCTAGATATTGTGAATGTTTCAACACATATCCCCGTTGGGGAGAAATGCTTTTCAAGTTGACCAGTAGCATTATCTTTATCTACAGAGGGTAAGTCCTCTTCTTTAAATAAATGTTTGTTTTTTTGAAATGTATTGTCATGAGACATTTGCTTTTTTGAGGTTAAGGTACATGCCATGTTAATATTTGTCTATTATCTCATCATTTTACAATACCTATTGCAGGTAAATTTTGAAGAAAATTTACCTTAGCAATAAGCTAATTCCAACTTAGCAATAAGCAGCCCTCCTGCATAGAATTAGGATTGCTGTCTCCAACTTTGCTTTTCCAATGATGTATTTTACTACAAAACTAAATGTTACATCAACACGAAAGCAGTAATTTAATTTAATAAATATATTTATATTTACCAGGCAGTCAATACCCTCAATTATGATACATATATTCAAGCAATAAATTTTGCAAATCTCTTAAATAATAGTTTTATGCTATCATTTTTAGATGTGAATACAACAATAAAAGTGTTATATAAAATTTTGTATTCAAAATTTGATATTAAAAAACACACTGGCAAAAATGATCATAAGGTGAACATTTTATTAATAGGCACCATACAACGTTTATAAAGGTAATATAGCATGAAGAATGCATTGGTGATTTTGTATCTGCTATTATATATAAGATCACTCATTTTATAGAAATCTCTTACTCTGTTCAAGCTTCTGTTTTCCCTCCCTCTCAAATCTCTTGTGAGTTCTACCATCTGTTTTTAAAAGAGCAATATACCTGTCTAGCCTCCAGCTATTTTGCCTGTGACTCTAGCAATCAGATGAAACATTCAGTAACTTGACAGAAATGGCAGCTCTTTCTGTTCCTTAGCCCCCTCCCCAGAAAGAGCATTTTAACTCCCTACATGTGAAAGCAGTAAGCCTGTTTTCTTAGGATTTGGCATGTCAACCTAAGAGCTCTGTGAAGAGGACCTGAGAGCAGCTTATAGAAGCTGAGAGCAATGTCTGGGTGTTAGGCAGCAAGAAAACAAGGGCTTGAGTCTTATAGGAACAAGGGACTGGATTCTCCCAACTCAAATGCATCCCCTTCCCCAGAGCCTCCATCTCTGTGTTATTGGGCATTTAGACTGTTTAGGGTTTATAAATGTTTAAGAGTGTAATTTCTGAAGAAAGACTACTTAAATTTGTATTTCAACTCCATTATAAGCTTTCTGTGTGACTTTGGGAAAGTCACTTAACATTTCTGTGCTTCTGTTTCTACAAGGGTAAAATGGGTCTAACAATAGTACTTAATTTATAGGGTTATTGTGTGGATTAAATAAGTTAATATATATAAAAAACTTAGAATTCCTGGCATATAGAAAAGTCCTAAATAAATGTTAGCTATTTATACTGTATACCATGTTTTTGGTTTTTTCAACTGTTATACAAATGCCTAGATTAGAAATGTAATGACAAATAATTAAATCACTGAATCAAATCATTGCACATAATAAGAACAAAATCATTTTCTATTACAAATAGGTAGTAAATTGTAACCTATAGAGAAAATTGAAAATGAGGTAAACCTTTTTTCCCCCCATGGGAGGGAATAATTTGCAAAAATGGCAAGTACTTAATTTCTCCTACACTCTTAGAACTTGGATGATATTTGAGATGATGCTTAACCCAAATTGAGACCAATTTAGACTTCTTTGTTTCCATGGCTCAAATTATTTCTCAATTCATTTGCCTATTCTGAATTATTTTAAATTATTATTACAAACCATTAGAAGAAAGGAGAAATAAATCCCTCAAGACATTAAAAAAAATGGTGGCACATTTACTGCCATAAAATTATGAATCGGGGCTTCCCTGGTGGTGCAGTGGTTGAGAGTCCACCTGCCGATGCAGGGGATACGGGTTCCTGCCCCAGTCCGGGAAGATCCCACATGCCGCGGAGCGGCTAGGCCCGTGAGCCATGGCCGCTGAGCCTGCGTGTCTGGAGCCTGTGCTCCGCAACGGGAGAGGCCACACAGTGCGAGGCCCGTGTACCGCAAAAAAAAAAAAAAAAAAAATTATGAATCAACACAGTGCCAAGTACAAATACAAATACAAATCCCCTGGGGAATAAGAAGAGTTCTCACTCTCCCTACATTAGCTGGAATGATTGTTCTCTAACCAGGGATCTTGTTAAAATGTAGATTTTGATCCAGTAGTTCTGTCATGGGAAGCCTCTGCATTTGTAAAAAGTCCCCCAGTAATACACACGTCGTTGGCTCATAGACCCACTTTGAAGACAAAGGGGTAGGTGGAGCGTCACCATCACCCACCAGAACTGCAGGTTCATATGGCCCATTTGCCATAAGCCCAGGAATTTAATTGAAGTTAGTTTCTCTAACGTTTTGCTCAAATTTCTTGGAAGTAAAGGACAAACATTCGAAGTATATGTTTATAGAAGTAACTTACAATAATCCCCAAATCACTATGATTTTTAAAATCAGTTTTAACTGTAGAGTAGTATCATTTCCAAGATCAACATGAAAACTTTTGCCTATCAGAATTCACCCCCTGCGCTTAGCTGGTGACTTAGAGATCACATGTAGAGTCTAGGCAAGGTTACCTAGAGAATATCTTCACTATACACAAACCACTTAATAAATTAAATAGTCCAAGGACACTCAAAAAACAATATTGACTCAGAGCCCGTTGGTAATTCTTGGGTCACAGCCAATTTTACCGGAGAACCTGCTATAGAGGCATATTTGCATTGGCTTTGCTTTTAGACCTATTTTATTTACAGCATAAATTGAAATTACTAGGCAGTAATAAGCTTTATCTTTTTAATTTCCTTCTTTTAAATTCCCGTCATGATTTTGCTCTCTAAAAGCTTTTCCCTTTGTTTGATTAATTAAGCAAATTTATACACCATTTACAAGGCATTTCCCCAAGTGTTACTGGAAAAACTAAGCATACATTTTGCACTGTACGTAAAGAAGGCTTGAATTATAAAGGGTCCATCTAAATGATACATAAAATCTCCCCTTTACAATTAATATGCACACCAAGAAAACTGCAGCTAGCAGGTTAGCACCAGATTAAAGTGCTTGCACTGGATCCATCATTTTCTCAGCACCAATCTCTCACTGACTCTGCTCTTAGATAATTAAAGAAAGCTCCTATTAGGTTTAATTTCATTAAATGAACTAAGTATTTTCACTTTGTCTCCTATCTGATGACATCTTGTATAAGGAAATGGAAAGAAAGTAAGGTAAACTCAGTTTGCTGCAGTTTATGAACAAAATCACAACTGCTCTCGTTTTTTCTTCCCTGCCTAGAGCACCTTATGAGAATATACTTCCTTTGGCCTTTCAGATGGTCCTAATTTGGGTAAGGAAGTGTCTGAGATTGAGCAGTTTAGTGTTGTTTGGCAATACATGGGGAGAATTTTTTTTCATTGACAAAGCAATGAGACAACAATTAAAAGTGAATTCTTCTTTATCCATTCATCTATTGACGGACACTTAGGTTGCTTCCATGTCTTGGCTATTGTAAAAAAATGCATACATACAATGGAACACTACTCAGCCATACAGAAGAATGAAATAATACCATTTGCAGCAACATGGATGGACCTAGAGATTATCATGCTAAGTGAAGTAAGTCAGACAGAGAAAAACAAATATTGTATGGTGTCACTTATATGTGGAATCCAAAAAAAAAAAAACAGTACAAATGAACTTATTTACAAAACAGAAATAGACTCACAGATATAGAAAACAAACTTATGGTTACCAAAAGGGAAGGGGTGGGGAGGGATAAATTGGGAGTACGGGATTAACAGATGCACACTACTATATATAAAATAGATAAACAACAAGGGTTTACTGTATAGCACAGGGAACTATATTCAATATCTTATAATAAAGTATAATGGAAAAGAATAGAAGGAAGAATATATCTATATATATAGATATGTACATATACATATAACTGAATCACTTTGCTGTACACTTGAAACTAACACAATATTGTAAATCAACTATACTTCAATAAAAAAGGGAAAAAAAGTGAATTCTTCATTCTTTAGTAATAAAAGAGAAAATCCAAACATTTAGGAAAAGAAAATTAAGATATTATACAGACGAAAAGATATATGAATCCAAAATTCACAGAGATTCAGCTGCTGTTCCCTTTCTTTGTGGGAACAACTTCAGAACACATACAAAGCTAGTGGCAGAAGGAAGCAGTGACTGAGCTCTCCCCTCAGTGTATGGTTTTGTTTGAAAGAATTGAACTAAAAATCAGATTTTAAGTTTCATTTACTCCACTTTCATAGACAAAACTAATGGAAATGGCCATGGATATGGTTTTGACCCCTTACTTGTATGTGGCCTGGGGAACAGAGAAAGAAGCCATGTACGAACACACTGCCTTGAAATGCACTGATGTGACTGTCGGAAGTGCCTGACACGCGGGTCCTTCACAGAAAAGCGGGTGTCAGAAAGCGCTTTTCTTCTTCAAAAGCGAGTGAAGAAACTTCGTGTCTTCAGAAGTTTGAAAGAGCTTCCTTAGCTTTATGCTAAATCTACCTCTGTCAATCAGAATGAACTCATTCTCTTTCCTTCTAAGAGAAGAAAAGAATGGACAATTCTAAAAACATAGGTTCTTTGGGCATTTGTTTTTAATACTGTCAGAGCTTATATAACACCAGTACTAGTTATTGCTGTATGCATTTTTAAGGAAAAATGTCCATATTTGGTATGCACCAATAAAAAATGCTTATAGATTTAATATCATTTACATATCATTTTAATTATTTTGAATTATTTAAATAGTTGTCCATTCTACATTCATTAGATTGTTTTCCATATTTGTTTATTCTAGTTATAATTGTCCCCATAGAATGAATAAGGCAAATGTGAAATGATGCCTATCAGGAAAACACACTTCCAGTCCAGTTGTGTTCCTTGATTTTTCTTTTTTTATGTAGTTTGAAAATTTAGGGGGTGCACTAAACTGTTTCTTTCCTTTAAAATCTTTCCAACAACTCAAAGCTACATTAGTAATTTGAAAAATAAAGCCTCTAATATCATGTATCACATTTATTATTATAGTGGAAAGTTTTTCACACTTCAGCATTGAACCAAGAATTCTGTCATCTTGTGAAAAGATAGCAAAATTGCCTATACTGGTGAGATTTGTAAATTGGAGATGAGTGTGAAGGTAACATGATGAGAAAAGCACATTAACCAACCCAGAGTTCAATACAAGATTAACACTTCAGCCTAGACGTGTGTGAAAGGTTGCTAATACAAACTGAAGATTCAAAATTTAAGACAAGGAGGTTTTGATTACTTGTTTTTAACACGGTTAAAAACAATTTCTGAAAACAAGAAGCATAACATATCTTGCATCTGAATTAAAGATAATTTTTTATGCATTTCAGAATAGAACTTACCTTTATCCTAAATGATTCATTAAGTTACTCTAGGATGTTTTGGTGTCTCTCCTTTCATAAAAGAAAAGATTGGAGTTAAGCTGAAGTTCAGAAAGTTTGATTAACAACTGGAGGAGTAGAGAAAACGGAATAGAACATGGCCTTGGTTCTCGGTATATGCCCCCAAATTCATGCCTTTATAACTGAGCACTCATAGAGCTTGCAACTGAAGACAAGCTTCCCCCAATAATCCTATATCCAAGTTACTGTAATGGCTCCCAACGGGAGAGGCCACAACAGTGAGAGGCCCGCGTACCACAAAAAAAAAAAGAAAAAGAAAGATATTAATTGATACACTTATACCCTTCCTTTTGCTACCTGCAATTCTTGTTCTTCTAATTATCTCTTGATATCTCTGATAATTATAAAATTAGTAGTAGGTGATAGTTTTTCTTGTTTGCTAGGTTAGACATTGTGCTAAAAGCTTTACACTGATATTTATTGTCTTGTTAATATTTCCCCAACAACTTTTACCCAATTTTTCAGATGTAGAGGGTTATCTGACTCTTCTTTTGCCTTGTTCTCAATCTGTGTCTTTAGGAGATTTCATCCTCTCCATTAACAAATGTAGTCCTTTTCCCCTTTTCTTACTTTTCCCTAAGTTATCTACTCCCTTTTCTTACTTCACCATAAAATAATGTACCTTCAACTCTCTTTTCTTCCGGCTACTTATTTCCTTTTATTCCTTCAGTGAAGAAAAATTTTTTTTTTGGAACAGCCATTGGACTTTCTGTCACCAATTTTAAACTTTGATTTAAATCTGGTTCAGATCCTGCTGACTTGCTGAAACTGCTCTGTAAAAGATTACCACTACTGTCAAGTAAAATCGTCCTTAGCACCAGATCGTCTGACTTCCACATAGCAACTAATATCTCAGCCTTAACACAGTTATAAATGTAGACTCTCAAACTAGAAATCTCATAATTACTGCATTTCTCCACTGCCAGTGATTAGTTATCTATTGCTGTAATACCAACTTAGTTGTCTAAAGGATGACACATTTATTATCTCACATTTTCTGTGAGTCAGGAGTCTGGGTCTGGCAAAATTGGGCCCTTTTTTAGGGTGTTATGATGCTGTAAACAAGGCGTCATCCAGAACCTGCTGTCTCATTTAAGACTCTACTGGGAGAGGGTCCATTCAAAGCTCACTCAGGTTGTTATTGGCAGAATTCAGTTCCTTGAGGCTCTAGGACCTAGGGCTTGAGTTCCTTCCTATAACATCTTGAAACTTTGACTAATCAGCAGACTCTGTTGAGAAAGCCATTCTGAATTAATAATAACATTATTATTTAACTAATATTTATTGAGGTTTTTTTGTTGGTTTTTTTTTTTTTGCGGTACGCGGGCCTGTCACTGTTGTGGCCTCTCCCGTTGCGGAGCACAGGCTCTGGACGTGCAGGCTCAGAGGCCATGGCTCACGGGCCCAGCCGCTCCGCAGCATGTGGGATCTTCCCGGATCGGGGCATGAACCCACGTCCCCTGCATCGGCAGGCGGACCTTCAACCACTGCGCCACCAGGGAAGCCCCTAGTGAGTATTTTGTGTGTGCTAAGTAGAGCTCTAAATTCTTTCATGTTTTAACTCATCACAGAAATCCTATGACATAAATAGTATTACTTACTCTATGTTATAGATGAAAAAACTGGCACAGGAATAAGTTAAGTGAATTCCCAAGTTCATATAGCTAATAAATAATGGAACCAGGATTCACAAATAAGCCTTTGAGTTAAGAATTCACATTTATAACCATCACAACATAACAGGTTTCTTATATAAATTATTTATTCTTTTAAATTTGGAAAAGTGGAAGGAAGGCTTGTGAGAAAGTTAATGATGTTTAGATTCCCAATGAAACTGGAATTAATTAAGCAAACATTCCACTTTGTTTTCTTTTCTAATGCTCTTAAGCTTTTTTATCATCAATAAAATCAGGCTAGTCATTAATGCTGATAAGTGCTACCTTTGCCCCTCACACATTTTAATATATCAATCTTGGGGAAGATGGTTCAATCATGAATAGAGCCCTACTTAAGATAAGATAAATGAGGTGCAGTGAAGGGCAAACTGTGAAAGGAGTCAGCCTGAACACAGACTGGTGCTGTTGTCATGAATATTCTACTTATTCAGAGAGAGACTGGTATGCCTCCTTGGCTCCCCCACTAAATAAGTTACTAAAGTATGAAAGTAAGTAGTAAAACCGCCATAGTCAGTTGATGCTCCATCAGTATTGCCTAATCTGTTTCCAGTTATGGTCACACTCACCATAGACAAAGATGCCCGGACACGGGGAATATCCTGCTTTGAGACCAAGAGTAGGATAGCAGGGGAGGTCAGCTATTGATGTCACTGCTTTGATCATTGAAGTTAGGGGACAGGGGATTGAAATAAACAGCTGATTCAAGGGTATGGCTATTGTATGTGCTACCTTGGATTGTCAACATTGAGTGAATATGTTCTAGAGTCTAGAGCAGCTAGCATGCAATGCACATAACTTTATAAGCTTTGGTATCCTCATTTGTAAAGAGGAAGTAAAGAGTACTTATTTCATGTTAAATGTTAGCTTATTAAAAATTAGATAAGTTAATACTAAAAAAATAAGCCCACATCCTAGTGTCCTGGCAGAGAGTAAGAGTTAAATACATACTATTTATTAGTATTAGCCCTTGTAATATTGTATGAGAATTAAATAAGATTTCATATATATATATATAAAAAACATATATAGTACTTAGCTTGAAAAATATTTATTAGAACAATATTATTTAATTATTAATTATGATTATAATTACAGTATTATAGCACACTTTCATTAAGTGCTTGCTTTATGGCCAAATTATACACAATTCATCAAAGAGGTATTTTCCAGTAAGATCTTAGAAAATACCACATGTACTACTGGAAAGTTTGATATCATTTCCTTAAGACTGAGAAGTAAACTGAACATTCATTATTGGATTTCTGCATGGAGATGGGACACAAGAGGGACCTTCATGAGAGCAAACTTTTCCTCAAGAAGCAGTTTCAAATCTACTCAAATGAAAACATGCTGAAATATATAAAACATATAATCAAATAAAATGTGAGGTCTCATATTGCCTGTATTAGTGGATCATTGGAAGTTTCAGGGATCAGTTCCACAATCCAAATTCTTTAGGTCCTGAATGTAATTTTGCACAAACTGGTAGGGGTTTTATGACCAAAGTTAAACATCAGTCGGGATACTTTATGATGCCATTTAATAACAGAGATCGATGGAAGAGGATAGCTAGCACCAATGGCATTATATTCATATTCCTAGTTGATGCTCTAATAAGCTTCATATTAGAATATGAAAAAAATGGTTTCAATCTGGGAAAAATAAATTGTTATCTAGCAGATGTCACAACCTACAAAATGGCTGATCTTAGTGATATCTTGATAAGATGGATAAGATAAGCCAACCAGATAATATGGATACAAAGCAAGAACACTAGAAAGTACTCAGTAAATTGATTTGGTATTATCTCATTATCCACTGATCTTTGGAGATTAATGATTAGTTTTTTCTTGTATGTCAGGAATAAAACATGGACATATTCTCCAGCCTAGTCTCAGGCAAGTTTACCAGGCTCCCACTTAACCAAGGCAAGTTTCACGAAAAACATTGAAAGCAACTGAGTGATTCCTTGTTATTCCTCTGATGGAGGATATAATGAGCTTAGGGTAAGTAGAAAGGAAGATAAAGAGAAGTAAGGCCATGAATAAACCAAATTGGGCCCTCTTTTAGTATGTCAGAGTTGACTGAATATCAGTCTGATAAACACAGTTGGTTCCATAAATCCTCACAGTAGTTAAAGCATTTTATCACAGCTTATAAGACTGTGATAAAATGTATAGTTCAGTAGATGTCCTCATATATTCTGGAAATTACCAGCACCCATTTATATGGGACCTGTACTACTAGCTTTAATTAACTGAAATCATCTGTATGGAATTTTGCTCTCAATGTAGCTCACATTTCAATCTCCATAAATTCTTTCTTAGTGCTCTACTCTGTAGAATGCAAATGGGCCCTGTGCCAATCCCCAGGAATGTCTCATGGTATCAGGCAGTGGCATGTTGTTGAGCGTTCAGCAACACACAGCATGGGAGGTGCTATACTAAAGCAGCCTTGTCATATTGATTTAACGTGAAAAACAAAAACATTTTTGTTTACACTGAATTTACCACCTCTTGTTGCCAAATTAGTATTAATATTTGAATCAAAGATAGTTGACTTGACCAAAGGAAATTATATCTTCTCCATAAAGCATATAAAATAATACTTGCTTTTTTTTTTTTTTTTTTTTTTTTGGCCCAGTGGCTTGCAGGGTCTTAGTTCCCACATCAGGGATCAAACTCGCGACCTCGGCAGTGAGAGTGCAGAGTCCTAACCACTGACCTGCCAGGGAATTCCCAATATTTGCTTATTTTTTATGAAATTGTGGGTGAAATTGATAGTATTCTATATACTATAAAATATTGAATTTTTTCTATAGTATGGTATTTGATGTATTTATCCATATCAAAAGAAAACAGTATCATTAATGTATATATTTTTTGCCATATCAACATTTTTACACTTCATTTTCCTTCTGTTCCTTCTTTTACAAAATTAAAAATGAAATATTGTTGAGAAATCTCAACATTTAAGATGTCGCTATATGAAAAAAAAAAGCCTATTATGTTATATATGCAAATGATAATTATCAACTGTATTGTAAGTTAAATAATGCTTAGTATCTAGCTTTCAGAAGAGTGAACTGGGATGGGGTGAGGCAGGATGCTAGAAGTTATTTTAAACTTATTTTTATTTTAAATTTACTTAAAAATTATTTTAAAAAACTCACTGAGTAAGGTTTGTAAGTGATGGAAAGGTAGCTATTTGCCTCTTTCTTTATTGTGACCTACCAGTTCTGTGAAATAAGCAAATGGAAGGCTTTGCTGGGTTTAATTTTACAAATAGACTGAGAAAGTCAGAGTTTGATGGACTTTTATCTGACTTGTCTCTGCATGAATATTGTTTCCTTTTTGACTTCCATCATTCCAAGAATAGTTCTCTGTAAACAGTAGGTGCTTAATAAATATTGTTGGTTAACTATGCAATTAAATTGGTAGTACATATTCCTGTTTCTTTTGCTTCTTGGCAAACAGACTAAAAGAATACAATGAATTAATTTGCATCATATGGGTGAGCACAGAAAGTGTTTAATTCAGTCTAATGTTCTTCCCAAATGGTTCAATATTTCCTTGAATTGAGACTCTTTCCATGATCGGGCAGAGTGAGTAAGATACTCTCTGGGAATAAAGTGCTCATCCATGTGGTGAAAATTAACTCCTTCAGAGAACCAGGGAGTTAATGGTAAATTATTTCTTCTCTGGTACCTAAATGAATCAAATTGCCAATTAATCACTTCCCAGGGCATGCCAGACTACACGCTGCAGTTTTTGAAAATATCTTGGGAAGAGTCGGTGTCTTTTTTTTTTTTTTTTTTTTTTGCGGTACGCGAGCCTCTCACTGCTGTGGCCTCTCCTGTTGCGGAGCACAGGCTCCGGACGCACAGGCTCAGCGGCCATGGGTCAAGGGCCCAGCTGCTCCGCGGCATGTGGGATCTTCCCGGACCGGGACACGAGCCCGTGTCCCCTGTATCGGCAGGCGGACTCTCAGCCACTGCGCCACCAGGGAAGCCCTGTGTCTTCTTTTTAGCTTGCCATCTTGATGGGTCTTTGGAGTCTTTCCCCCTCCTTTGTGCTCTTTGCTTTACCCTCATCTAGACCAGTTTTTAGATGTGTATGCAGAATGAAGGATGTGAATATCTCTTGGATAGACAAACTGGCCTGTAGCATCAGCTGGTTGTCTACTCAGTAGTATTTCCCCCTTGCCATGCTGGCAGAGCCCTGCTTTTATTTCAACGTACAGGATGTTTCAATGTCAAAGTCAGAGCTCTGATTTTTGTTTTGTCAGCTAACCTGATGGCTTGAAATGGGTCATGGTGGTCTCATTCCCTTTCTCTGGGATTAGTTTAGGTGTGGGTATATGACCCAGTATGCTCTCTGGGATGTGAGGAGAAGTCTGTTGAGGATAGTCCTTGGTAAGGATTACTGATAAAGTAGGACACAAGAAAGAAGCAACCTTTCTCCTACTATAGGGTGTCTGGACCTCTAACTGCTGTAGCTATCTTGCCATCAAGAGAGCAAACAGGCTCAGGATGAGGCTAAGACTGGGGGCCATAGGACATAGGTATGGAAGGAACTGTGTCCTTGGAAAGATCATTGAGCCCTCTGATGCTGCTGGTCCCTACCTCTAAACCTTAACTCTAAGTAAGTAAGAGGAGTAAATCTCTGGCATATTATGAAACAAAATATTCCTTATTGCTTACATCAGTTGAGGCAAAGTTGTCTGCTTATTGCAAATGAAACACCTTCTTTGAACCTATCTTATACCACAGGAAATAAATATGTATTTTGATAGGATCTGGGAAGATCCCTAAAATTATTTGTTCTTGTCAAAACAAGATCCCCAAACACAGACTGGGTCTTGGTCTAAAGACATTCAGAAGAGAAGTCAGGTCTTAGAATTCTTCACTCCCCTGACAGACACAGTAGAAGTATATTTAATATTTCTGCTTATTAATAATTATTTAACTATTTCTGAGTAAAGTCAAATTTACTCGTTTTAAATCTAAAATAATATTCATATTTATTTCTAGTGTTTTGAAAGATTTAGTGGGGGAACTTAAGATCCCATTTCTAGGAGGAAACTTTTTAATTGCAAAGTATAGCCAATATTTTGCCTAGGCTTTATCATAAGGACAGAACTATTATGTACAGAGAACCCTTCCTTGGAATGGCGACCCCAAGAACAAATACACAATAAATTTGTTGGGACTAGGTAAAAGGAAAATAAAAATAAAATGGCATACTCTGGGATAAAGCATACATTCTTGAATATAAACTCATCAGGAATAAAGATAGATAGGAGGGTATAAAAGAAAGAATAAATATGTAAATGGAGGCTTCTCTGCAGAAGCCATTTTATATTTCAATAGCACCTGAAGAAATAATATGCACTCTGAATTGTTATCCAAAGATCACAAATCAATATTTAGATAAATGGTCTGACAGCTAAATATTAGGAAAGAGTAATACATATCATAATGACATTTCAGATGGGAGACAAGCACATTTCATAGTTCTAAAAATAGTAAAACATATTCATTTGAACATCTGGTCATCTCACATGAAAAATCTAAAGAGGTTGCAGTGTATATTATTACACTGAAAGTCAGAGACAAGTACTGGTTGGGAACAAAAGACTCACTTGTGTGATTTTCTACAGTGTTAGAGTCACTTAGATCATTAATTAGTGTTAGTTGACACTCATGCATATTGTTAGTTTGCAATAATGCTAAGTGAACATCCCTATGGAGTGCTCACTAACTATGATCCTGATAACCTTGACTATAAAACAGAATGGCATTTACATTTTACTTTTAGTTATCTGTAAAAATAATAATCTCATGGTCTTTCCTTAAAATAAAACAAGCCTATCTTTCATTGCTCCTAGCTGTTTGAAATACAGTTGTAATTGAAGGAGAATTTTCATAATGCTTTTGAAGGGCTTAATAGGTATAATAATTTTAATCTACTATGGAATGTTTATAATATACAAAAAGATGAATTTTTTAATGTAAGGGGATTATAAAGGCATATCATCTAATCAAGAGAATAATGGTGATACACGGATAGATGACATATAAGGGTTTATGTTTTGCAAATAAGTTTGATATTTTCCTGTACTGATTTGGCCAATGAGTCTCTTTGGAAAGGAGTTACCTAGAAAATGAGGTTCTTTTTAATGATTTATCTTAAAATTGGTTTCTTGTCTTCAATGTGATACCTACTCTAGTCTTTGGAATTTTAACTCATATCATATGAAAGGATCTCTGTAGAGAACATTGCTTTCTCTTTTTATCCTGCTTTTGATCTGACAGTATGATTTCCTCATCCCATAGTTCTAAATAACTAATAGGGAAAAAAGACGCAGTACAAGTGTCTCTGGAGTATTTTGTGAGATATTATAATCTATAATCTGTATAACATCGCTCTTCCATTAAGTGTCAAGTGGTGAATTTAGTAATTTGATATTAATTATAATAATTAAATCATTTTATGGGAAAAACTGATTTCCTTTTCAATAATTTATATTAGACTTTTCTGATTATCTTCCCTCTAGATCTAACTGCTTAGGAACCAAAGTCTTGTGTTTGCACATAGAACTGTTTATCGGCTAACTGGGTAACCTCTCTGTTGTTGCCCTTAGTTTCTTTATATATAAAATTAATATAGTAAGAATATGAAATAGAATTATCATGATGATCAAATGAGGTGATCTGTGTGAAAGTGATTAGGATATCACATATATGCACATATATATAGTGTAGTAAGTAATAAGTAATATATTTTTTAAATTATGCAATATTCCTAAAGTTTTGATGAGTCAACTCTGTTTACTCATTTAAAATGAGTTCCTTCAATTTCAAGCATCAGTATGAATGACAGTACCTTTTCCATTCTTTAAGTGCCTCAGAACTTTTTGGAAGAACTAGTGAATAAATAATTACATATAAGCATATACCTATATACATAAATACTATACACTTTTATTTATTGCTTTAAATAAAATAATAGTTTCAAAAAAACTTTTAAAAAGGTATTTAAACATCTTCAACTGTTTTTTCCTATATATAACTCCACCCACAAAAGATTTCAAGGATGTTATGTATTGATCTTAGAAGCTACCACATTTTGTGAGCAACTGTGTTTTCAGTTAGTATGTAAGTAAATGCCAGGTCAGAATTTCATATTGTTCATGTGAGATGCTGAGTTTATTGTTCACCAACACGTGAAAGTGTTCAAAATTCATTGCCAGAGAATGCAGAGGCATATGCAGTACATGAAAAATAATGCTATATGTAGCCCAAACACTTAACAAATGATTCATAAGAAGTATTCTTATAAGTCTGAGAAGGCACATGTTTTCTACCCAATGCCATAAAAGTTTACACTTAAGTAGAATGATTTTAATGGACTTTTACATGTATTTAATCTTTTTCTCCTTTCTTTTCCCTTTGCTTATTATTTAGATGCATTACTACATATTTTATGGAGGTTTTGATTCTTTCTAGAGATGTTTTAGACATTTTTCATACCAGGTCTAGTTAAGACTTTAAAGGCGCTGGCATAAGAAATCCCAAATCTACTTGCTATAGGCCTTGTAGATTATTGCTGTTTCTTCTGGTCATTTGCATTTGGCATCACTGAGACAAATGTTGCCCTAAAAGGATGCTCCGTGTAGCACATCACCCATTTCGATGAATGTATTATGTGTTTCTTTGAAATGAAGGTTTCCTTGGTTTCCTTCCTGTACTATGATGATTCTGTGAAACAGATAAGGTCTCGTTTCAAAACAGGATTGAAGTGGCTACTGAAAATGTGACTTGTAAAGATATCATGGGAGAAATAACACTGTGCAAATAAAATAAAATTACATAAAAAATGTAATAACTTCAGTAAATAAGCTAATTTATTGTATAGAATAATGCCTGCACAATAATATATACAACCCATACATTCATTTGGACATTATGTCAAGTTTTTTTGTACAAGTAGTTCACTTTTCTACATGCATTGTATATAAATATGACTTAAAAGTTATCTCAAGGACTTGCCTGTCTTGTTATACTGTTCCCATTGCCTTGAACAGTACCTGGAATATAGTAGCATTTTATTAAAATTTTTTGAACAAATGAATACATGTACTATCATAGCATTGTTCAGGGCTATCTATTTTAGGGAAAAAAAGAAATGATTTCAGATTGAAATTGCCTACTTAGATGTGTGTATTTGTCAAATGAATATGCTAATTGTTTAAACAGAAATAAAATATAAGCATTTTTTCTTCTTAAGGGCAAGCCAAACATGCTTTTTCTCTAAGAGAAAGTTCTCTGCATTGACCAAAACAGAAGCTTTCAAACTTTAGTCTGCACAAAAATTACTAGGAAAATTTATTTATTCATACTTTTTTTTTTTTTACTTTTAACTTTAAATGATTAAAAAAGAAGAAAAAAATATTTGATTACCCAAACCCGGCTTAAGAAACTGATCATTACTTTGAAGCCCCTCTGTGTGTTCACCTTAGGCCATCACTCTCTCCCCCACCAGGTGTAACCACTCTATGGAGCTCTGTGTTAATCACCCCATGGCTTTTGTTTATGATTTACCTAATATGAATGCACATAGTAGGTACTCAATTAATACTTATTGAATGAATAAATAAATGTGTGTGAATCCATTATTATTTAGATTTTCTGTCTTTGACCTTTATATAAAAAAGGGAGATTCATTTTTAAACATAGATATATGGACCCACTCCCATATATATTTTGATCTGGTAGATGTGGGATGGAGTTTAGGAACCTGCAATCCTCAAGTGATTCTGAGGTAGGTGGATTCTAGGTCACACTTTAACAAATACTGCATCAATTAATTTAACTGTTTATAAAGATAGAGATAGAAACAGATAATGATAGGAACATGGAACATGGATGTGGATCACTACAAGGACATCAATCTTTTATTTTAACAAAGACTGCCAGTTTACAAGACCCTGTGATTTACAGTGGTGAAAGCACAGGTTTTGTACCTTCTGCCTGGGATCAAGTCCAGGCTTCAACATGTATTGGCTGTGTAACCTTGAGGAAATCATTTAACCTCCATCAGTCTCAGTTTCTTCTTTAACTAAATGAATATAATACCAGTATCTACCTTACAAAGGTATTGTAGGATTAGTCTATATATGTGCAGTGTTTAGAACAGTGCCTAGCATATAGTAAACTCTAAATTGTAATTATTATTATCACTACTTATTCAGATGTCAGCTTAATAGCTGCTTTTCAGTGCTTTATCTCTGTAGTCTTCTCTGACCTTTCTTCTCTTATGTTTTTCCTTTACTATTGAGAGTAGGTTAATTTTCCTTTTAGAAGTATAGTACATTTATCTAATGACTATAAATGTGCATTTTCATATTTTACCTTTAATGACAATAAGAATGTCAGTATAAAGGGGGCATTCCTAATGTTACCTCACACTAAACATGCCCAGAACCATCCTAGGACCAAAGAGGAGTTTGTCATTAGGACCCAGACAGACTCTAAAGTCTCACAGACTTGAATATGTCTGACTGCCTTTCTTTACCCTTTTTACTTGATGAAAAGAAAAGAAAAGCAGCCACAACGACAGCATCTAAGAACAAAGTCAGGTATCTGTTGCCTTTATAGGTCCTCCACAATCCTATATGAGAGCATTTGGAAACTAAAAACCATGCTCTTCAATACATAAAATTTATTTCTACTTGTGCTTTTCACATGGGCCATGCTGTGGAATGAGAAGACAACCAGTGAGAATTTTAATAACCTAGAGGAGACATTAAAATGCCTTTATTAGAAACCTTGGAAGAATAAATTATTGGTAATTCCTCTATAAACTAGAAGTCTCTGCCTTAATCCTATATTCACAATTATTTAATAAGCACGCTTAGCTAGTCACTGTGCTAATTTCTGGGTATTTACTAACAAAGAAAACAACAGATCATAATGTTTCTTATAGAGTTTATAATCCGTTATACAGGAATTGGTAACAAACAATAAACAAATTGATAAGTAACTTTATCAGTTGTCAACTTCTCTGGAATAAATGAATTTCTCATCATACCTTTTTGTTTAAGTGGTCTGGTCAAGGAACCTTACGCATTTTTTTTTTTTTTTTTGTAGGATGTGTCAACTCTCATACAGTTGTACAATGCAATACCAGTAACTGTGGAATCAGTTAAGCTTAACACATAATAGCTAATGAAACCATTATCTCTAGTTCTGGTTCCTCAAACAAATGTACCTCCTCTAAAATTCTTCCAGAATATGAAAGGGTGTGGATAAACTCAACATCCTGCCAATCTTTGGTTCAAGCTTTAATAGTATTTGATCATTAGGGACTCTCATTTTAGCACAGTTCATCTGTATCAAAATGCTGAGGAGAAATAGTATTAGTAGAAGGTAGTAGCAGATCTTAGAATAAGATACTGTAGCAATAGAAATGAGGTTGTAACATTTGTCCAGGAGCAATTTGTCTGGAAAGGAGAAGGCAATGAATTCCAGGCCAAGAGTACGGCTTTTGATCTTCTCTGAAGAGTTTTGAGGAGAGTAGAAGTATTCATCAGGATTGAACTTCAGGGAGGTGTATTTGCAGTATTCTATAGAATGAATCATCTCCTCAAGTACTCTATTTTATCTTTTAAAAAAGCAGTTAACAACCCAACGCTCTTATACTACTGTGTATTGATCTATCATCTGCCTCCTCACATTCTATATTAGTAGGACATATGTCTGGGCCAAGCCATGTGATTTCCACATGATCTCAATCTTATTTATTCTTGAAATCAATATTAATCAGTATAATTATAGACTCAGAATGGACAGGCACCATCTATTGGTGGGTTCATCCATTAATTTCGTCAACAGCTATTTATTTATTGACTCCCTAGTGTGTGTCATGCTACTGTTCTAGACCCCGGGGTGTAAAAGTGAACAAAGTAGGCTGAATCCCTGCCCTTACTGAGCATACATTCTCATGGGGAGAGAAAAATCAATGAACAAGATAGATGGGTAAATTATACAGTATACTGAAAACAATGATTAGTGTTACTTGGAAAAATTAAGTGGGGAAGCTGAATGTGGAAGCCAGAGTAAGTAGTGAGATGGAGTTACCATTTTAAATGGGAAAGAGGGTATTTAGAAAAGTCCTCAATGAGAAGACGAAATACTTATGAATGGATTAAAATGGGGTTGTATTTAACGCTCCTACTACATATGCACATATACCTGAATATGATCACTTAACACTTCCAAATAGTTTGATGGAAACCACATACTCTACTCTCCTGCCATTAGGAATCAGAAAGGCAGATATTTTCTTCTTTCCAAATGACATCATTGCACTATCAAAAATCAGAATGCTTCTTAAGCAGCCAAACAAGTTGGATGTGATTCTCAGAGACTATCAATTCTGTGGCAGCTAGGCTAAAACTAAATTTGCATTTGGCATCATCTAATTACATGAGCCACAGTAAATAATTCTATCAAGAGTCCCTGAGGAGTATGTTTTGCAGCTCATGAACTCAAAAGGAAGCAGTACTACTCACAATCATATGTTCTAGAGAAGCCAGCTGAGATTTTACCTCTTCCAAAAGTGATCTCATCCAGAGCCTTCCCAAGCCGCATGGTACATTTCTCCGTGGGACTAAATCCTGGTTAGCAGATAAATAGCATGCTTACCCTCTTGTCCATGGCAGATTTTACTAATAAGTCATGACGGTTTTTGCCACAGAATACTGAAACTATCTAAAAATTCTTCTCAAGTTAGACTTCTGGGAAGTACCAGTTTATCTGCGATGGCTTTTAAGATAAAACAGAGACATGTCTTCAGTCGATAGAGAGTAAAAGCTCTTTTGAAACATTGATTCTACCCATAGGTCCCCTACTGTTTACTTCCATGTGGACAGGGGATGATCCTCCAAGTGGGCAAGAATATAATTCAACTCCTTAATTTCCATAACAGAATGTAACCTTGCTGCCAGACCATCTGGTATCTTTTCAATCATCAACATAGATATGTGTGTGCCAGGTACTTGCCTGAGAGCTCTATCTTGCAATAACTATTATTTAGCTGAAGGCAAAATATGGTTAGGCAAATGCTTCTCATCAATATTGATCTAAAAGACAGGGTACCAATTCATTTCTCTAGGTAGGATCAAGTTACGGCACTAGAAAACAATACAGTTGGGCTTACTTCTCCTTAGCAATGATCTGTTGCAATTGATTGTCTCGTCAGCTTTTCAATTTTACCAATATATAGTTGAACGATGACACTTTCTGCAGATATTAAAGACATAGTTAATATATTTTACATGTGATAAATTATTTCTAAGGTTATAAACAAGAAAATGTTTATTTTTCCTGAAAGCTAATTATTTTCTTTTAGGATGACAAGAAGCCATATTATTTCAGTTTGTTTCTTACATTGGCGGCCACAAATTTCAAACCTAAAAGTAAATCTGCAGCAAAAGCTCCTTCATATTTTATAATTTAGCTCTCATCTTTCCTGCTGGCTACTTGTCTAATTTGATTCTGACCTTTAAAAAATACTGTGTGAAGAATATAAGTTTTATTTCAGGCATCTTCAATATACATAGAAGTAGGTGCACGTGTATTTAAAATTTTAATATCCATTCAGACTTTGTTTTGTGGATATACTATTGTAATGGATACACATACTGCACGTCCTTTCTCTTGTCTGGGCTACTGTAGCCATCATCCAGCAGTTAAGAATATAGACCATTACCAGCTCACAGCTCTGTACTCACTGAGGATTGCCCTCAATGTCAGGGCAGGACCACCCCCAGGCTCTGTCCTTCCTATAGGAGGGCTCATGATCAATCACAGGCTGCTGCCAGGATATATAAGGCTGTGCCATTCATTTCAATTTGGAGCAACTGAAGGGCCATTCTAACACCAGAGCTCCACATGCAATCAGATGAGGCCTCACTTGCAACTGCATTGTAGATCAGCTTTCCCCCTGTTCTGTCTTGTCCCTTGAGGACAATCTCTCAAGAATACTACTAGATAAACATGTACACAACTCCTTGTCTCAGAGTCTGTTTACAGGAAACCCAACCCAAGTCACCATTTCAATCAGTTTCTTTTGCTTTTTGGTTTGTTTGTTTGTTTTGACAGGAAGAGCATTTCCTAGGCAATGCCAGTCTAAACACAATATTGATGAATTAATTCAGATGGTGAATATCATTACTTGTTCTAGTTCAGCCTGTTGTTTTACCAAATAGTAGAGTGGACCTATTAAATAAGCGTAACCTACCTATTATGCATCTGTTTTATCAGTCTTTTCAAAGCAATATTTCAGGATTTGTATAGGATGTAAGAAGATATTAGAAACAATTTCAATCATTTTGTTTGTATTGGCTAAGCCTGAAAGCCAAAGTATGGGATCTCTATGACTGGCTGCAGAATGTGGGAAGATGGAGTGTAGCTACTATAAATTTTTATAAAAGTAAAGAAAGGAGGATTTTCTGAACACACATAGCACTCTTCCGTTAATAAAATGTATATATCATAGCATTATATTAATCTTCAGGCAGGAAAATTGACTGTAAATTTAGGAAATTATACTCCTGTTTATATTTTTAGTCCCAAAGCAATCTTTAAAGTGACAGCTTGCCATTAGTTAATGTTTACAATTGATGAGTAAAATTATTTCTCCTAAATGGACTTCGTATGTTTTAGTAAAATGTGGTATGAAGGAAATTTATTTTAATGGAATAATGTATTCATAAAACAGCAGATATTATGCTATTCCTACCGTTCACTTTGAGAAAAAAATTTTTAGAGAATGCAATTTTGGACCTTTAAGTTTAAAGATATGACATACTTTTTCAGTTACAAGTACTAAGATATTTGCTAAGGATTTATACATCAATTTTTTAAATTTCTTTTATGACCTTGAAAACATTCTTGACAAATATTAGCTAGTTGGGCAAAATTGGTTAAACTCCTACATTCTTTCAGCCAAGAAATAATCACTGAAATGAATTTAAAGATTATTTATCTTTATTATTTCACCATACATGTCAGGCGGCTGACAACTTCTATATGCCTCTGAATATAATGTAATATATTTAAACAATTATATTTATTTTTTCTATTTTTATTAGTCAACAAATGTATGTCCCTTATAGAAAAAATAGCAAGTAAAGATAAACATCATTTATCTATAAAACTATCCTGAAATGAAATTATATTAATTATAATGTAAAAATTTTTTATGGTGAAATATTTCACATATACAGAAAGGAAACAAATATTGTAACATTTTGCCCCATTACCTTTAGATTTTTTTAAAAAAATATTATATTTATATATTTATTATATAAAATACACAATTGAAGCTTTTGTTTGTAGCTTTTCCTATTTCTTGTCTCTTCTTTCCTTCCCAGTGTTAATCACCATTCTAAAGATGGTGTCAGGGCAGGACCACCCCCAGGCTCTGTCCTTCCTATAGGAGGGCTCATGGTCAATCACAGGCTGCTGCCAGGATATTGTCCATGTTTACTACATAATATGTGTCTGCAAATGTCATGTAGCATTGTTTTTCATATTTTAAAGTTTTACACAAGTGCTTTCATATTGCAGGCATCATTATGCAACTTGTTTTTTTGCCTTTTAGTATTCTGTTTTTGGATTTATTCTTTTTAATTTATGTTTTATGTAATTTATGTAATACCTAGGACATTTAACTTCCTTTGTGTTCCACTGTATAAATATGGTACCACTTCTTTAATTCTCCTAGCATAATTTAGATTCTTTTTTGTTATTATTGTTTGAATGTGTGTTTAACAAATAAGATCATCCTTATATATGGTATATATGTCCAAAATTTTCTCTTGTAAATGTTCAACGTTTACCTAGAAGTGCAACTGTGAAAGATGATGCCAATTTCTTTGATAATACAAAATTAAAAACCAGGTTATTTTATATATTTACACACCCAAATTAAGATTAGAAAACTACTAGTTTCTCAACACTTATTTCTTTCAGGATCTCAAACCTACACACTTCATAGTCTTCTATTTCTTGTTTTTAAAGAATTTTTATTCCTCTTTCATGAATTTATCTTTCAATTATTATCATTATTGTATTTCTACGCATTAGTTTTCTTTGCTTTTTATTCGTTTATTTTCATTAAGTGACTCATCCTGACTGGGAAGTGTTCCTTGTCTGTCTCTTTTATCTCCCTCTCTGTCATCTCCTTCCATCGTCTCCCCTCCCGCCTTACTGTCTCTGGTCTATCATTCGCTCTAGATTCAGCCCTGTTTGTCTGTTCTGCAGTTACTTCCATTTCTACTTTTCAGGATTGTCAGTCAATAATCAGATTTTATAACACAACACTTTAAATCAACTATAGTTCAATTTAAAAAATAAAAGAATCAGATTTTATGTATCTCCTCAGAGATATCAGAGAATTCAGTCACCTACTAAAAGGATTGGCTCAATTCTCTCAACTTTATCCTTTCTGTTCTCCTACTCCCCAGACATGCTGCTTCATTTAATCTGAAAACCCAGGCAGCTGCTGGAAGATGTTTTTTTCTTTTTTTTCTTCCAGACTCCTTTTATAAGTGGGAGAACCTCACTCAGATCCTGGTCATGCAACCATCACAGGGCACTTATAGTCCCTTTACCTCAACATGAACGAGGACCCAGTAAACACACAGCTTCAGGCTTGTTCTCTGTTTGACATTTATGTTTTGGTACATGGAAATATTTCTCTTCTTTTGAGTCCAGTTATATCTTTTTAAATTTCTGTTTTTACAATTTACCTACAATTGCTAAAACTTGGAGTGGGAGGTGAAGGGGGAGGAAAATCCTACATTTACAATACTATCCAGAGTTCATATTATCTTGATACCTGCTTTTCAGTTTATATGTCATAAATACATACTTAATTCAATACACCTACAACTGTATTATTCTTTCGGTGACTCTGTAATAGACTTTCATATGGCCGTACCATACTTTATTTAACTAATGCACTGTAGATCAGGATTGATTTATTTCTACTTTTTTGTTACCATAAAAACACTTCAGTGAAGACCTTTTAATACCTATCTTTGATACATTTGCTCAATTTTTCTCTTAAGGTAAATTGCTACGGGTAGAATTTGTGGGTTAAAGATGTATATCTTTGAGACTGGAAAATGAAATGCAGAAAAAGTTTTCAAATACATTATTTTATCTTTAAAACTGGAAAATAAGATTTAGAAAAACTCAAACATGTAACTAAATCATTATTTGGAATTCAATCTCAGAGAATAAATTGATGATATCGCAATTAATTAATAAGAAGTGGCAAGTGTTTATTCAGCACTGTATTATATATTATAGATATTATAAGAAACTAATTCTGAAACTTTTGGTTTCCCCAGAACTTCTTTACATTCTTAAAAATTATTGAGGACACCAAAGTGCTGTTTTAAATGTGGACAGTATCTGTCAGTATTTATCATATTAAAATGAAAACTGAGAAGCTTTAAATTATTTATATGTTAATTCTTTAAAAATAACATTAATAATCTCATTGCATATTAATATAAATAACATTTTTTAAAAAGCAAAATACTCTTTTATAAAACAAAAACAGTTAACATTAAGAGTGGCTTTGCTTTACAATTATCCAACTCTCCTTAGTGTCTAACTTAATAGAAGACATCTGGCTTCTCATAACTGCTTCTTCATTCAATCTGTTGTGAAACATTTCTTTGGTTGAAACATGTAAAGGAATCCAGCTTGCCATATTATATAGTTGAAAAAGGAAAAGCTTTTGCAGATTAATCATGGATAGTCTTTATTATTACACCAAATTCAACATGTGGTAGTTTCTTAAATGTAAACTGCATTTTGAAATCTGAAAAATTCTAGAAGAAATAATTTCTCATACTCTGTTTTGTTAAAGTCTATCATTATAGCTTCACTTTGAACAGATTTTGGGATATCATGCATTGCTTCTTTGGGGAAGATGGGTTCACTGGGTTATGTACATCTTCCAAATGTTGACAGATTCTATTATTTAACAACAACAACAAAAATCATATTTGTTACTGTCACACAAATCTCATCAGAAAAGTCTTTAGAATTGGAAAGCTGTCAAACTCACCTTGGTGAGTACAAGTGTTCCACAATTATAATTTTTACTCCTGATTTCAAATTTTATCATTGGAGAAAATGTGCTGTCCATTGTTTTTCTTAAAATGATGGGCACATACCACATTCAGTATTAGGTCACTACTAAATGCCTGTCATTTTTGATGCAAGCTCAAGTTTAGTTCAACTATATGTGTGTGCACCCTTTTGTCTACTTTGACTGAAGATGTAGATTCTGTGTTTGGTATAAGGATAGCTTGCACCTTAGCTAATAGGAAGCATAATTCTGCCTTGATGTGTGACAACTTAGTAATTTGTTTTTTGAAAGTTGCCCTCGGCTAACACTTAATATATGCCACCAGTTATTTAAGATGTGTTGAGTCAGATTTCCCCAGTGTTTGCATAATAATTAAGCAACTTCTGAAAATGTTTTGAGTTAAAATTTTAATATAGCTTTCAAAGATATCTAATTTAGGATTGGCTACTGGAAGAATCTGACTCAGTTTACTATATAATTGGTGGTGGAAGGGCATTATAAGCAATACCATGGTGTGAAAATGGAGCACTGGTGTCATAAGAAAACAATAATGAAGCTGTAATAGACAGGTAATTCACCTATCTTGAAATGAAATAACCAATCAAAGTTAGATGTTTTGGATTCTCCATCATTCCCCCCAAATACCACAACAATCCATGCATAGTAGAAAATATCCAGACAGCTCACAAACATCATCCCTCCCTGACTTTCCTTCCTATGTTTTTCTAATATTTCCAGTAAACGTCACCTCTCTTCTATTTCAGCAACTGTGGCAATTAGGCCACTTTGGTTGAAAATACCAGAGACTCATCCTTTTATTTAACCTTAAAAAATTAATGGCATTGGAAAAACTGGACACTATGGACTAAAGAATCAATCTGGATGACTTTCTCACTCCATATACAAAAATAAACTCAAAATGGATTAAAGACTTAAATGTAAGACCTGAAACTATAAAATTCCTAGAAAAAAACATAGGCAGTATGTTCTGTGACAGTGGTCTTAGAGATATGTTTTTTTTGAATATGCCTCCTTAGGCAAGGGAAACAAAAGCAAAAATAAACAAATGGGACCTAATTAAACTAAAATGTTTTTGCACAGTGAAGGAAAGTATCAACAAAATTAAAAGGCCACCTACTGAATGAGAAAAGATATTTGCAAGCAACATATCTGATAAAGGTTAATATCCAAAATATAAAAAGAGCTCAAGCAACTCAACATCAAAAAACAAACAACCCCATGGAAAACATGGGCAGACGACCTGAATAGACATTTTTCCAAAGAAGACATACAGATGGCCAACAGGCACATGAAAACATTCTCAACATCACTAGTCATCAGGGAAATGCAAATCAAAACCACAATGAGATATCACCTCACACCTGTTAGAAAGGATATCATCTAAAAGACCACAAATAGCAAGTGCTGGAAAGCATGTAGAGAAAAGGGAACCCTTATATACTGCTGGTGGGCATGTAAGTTGGTGCACCACTATGGAAAACAGTAGGGAGGTTCCTCAAAAAAATTAAAAATAGAACTACCATACAATCCAGCAATTCTCTCCTAGATAAATATTTATCTGAAGAAAACAAAAACACTAAATCAAAAAGATACATGCACACCTATGTTCATTACAGTATTATTTACAATAGCCGAGATATGGAAGCAACCTAAGTTCCCACTGATAGATGAATGGATAAAGAAGATGTGGTATAGATAGATAGACAGACATAAAGATAGATATAGTGGAATATTACTCAGCCATAAAAAGGAATGAAAACTTGCCATTTGTGAGAACATGAATAGACCTAGAGGGTATTATGTTACGTGAAATAAGTCAGACAGAGAAAGATAAATACCATATGATTTCACATATATGTGGAATCTAAAAGGCAAAACAAACATAAAATAGAAACAGAGTCATAGATACAGAGAACAAACAGGTGGTTGCCAGAGGGAAGGTGGGCAGGGGGATGAGAGAAATAGGTGAGGGGGATTAAGAGGTACACAGTTCCAGTTACCAAAAAAAAAAAAAAAAAAGAGTCATGGGTAGGAAATGTACAGTGTGGGGAATATAGTCATTAAATATCTCTGGCAACAGATGGTACTTATCGTGGTGATCATTTTGTAATGTATGGAAATATTGAATCATTTACGTTGTGTGCCAGAAACTACCACAGTGTTGTACGTCAATTATGCTACATAAACAAACAGACCAACAAACAAACTCATAGAAAATGACATCAGATTTGTGGTTACCACAGGAGGGGGCTGAGGGGAAGGGGAATTGGATGAAGGCAGTCAAAGGGTACAAACACCCAGTTATGAGAAAAATAAATACCAGAGATGTACTGTACAACATGATAAATATAATTAACACTGCTGCATGTTACCTATGAAAGTTGTTAAGACAGTAAATCCTAAGAGTTCACATCATAAGGAAGTATGTTTTCCTTTTTCTTTTCTTTTGTATCTATATGAGGTGATGGATGTTCATTAAATTTACAGTGGTGATTACTTCATTATGTAAGTCAAATCACTACGCTGTACACCTTAAACTTTTGCAGTGCTGTATGTTAATTATATCTCAATGAAACCAGATAAAAAAATAATGAATTCATTGGAGAGATGTTTGCTAAAATAGAAAAAGGTAAATCTACTCTGAGGCTTACAAGATGTATATGACTTAGTTTGTCAAATTTCAGGTAATTTAAAATTCTATTCCTAATAAATAACATAGGGGATTAGATACAATTGTATCAATAGTCATCTGATCTGTGCCCATTATGGTAAACTATTCTGGGAGCATTCTACATTGTTATTTCTTTTGGGTAATAACAGCTAGAAGACACACTTTAAAAAAGGACTGACAAAACAAACAAGTTGATGACTGAACAAGTTGTCATTTCAACTATTGACAGTGCTTCATGATTCTGGCATGATGAAGTGTCCCACTATTTATAAGCTAGTCATTATCTCCACACTCTAAATAAAGATACAGAATTCAGTTTAATAAGCATTAATTGACTATGTTCCTGGCCCAAGATACAGTGCCAGGAACTGAGGGTACATAGCTCCTGGCACAAAGGAGCCCTGAATTTTGTTAGGGAAAGAGTTGTACAAAGCAAACTCTAATGCCAGGCAGTCTGTGATAAATACTGTAATACAAATTTAAGGATGTTTGATGGGAGATCAGAAGAAAGAATTATCTTTGGCTGGGAAGAGAAGCTGACGTCTTCACATAGAAGCTGCACCTCAAATAAAGGCTGTATTTTGACAGCTGAGAATGGTGAGGTAAACATTTTGAGCACAAGACAAACTTAGTCTCCAATACCTGGTCATGTGGCCATATTATTAAAAAACACAGCAGTCTGGGGATACCCGGCAGGTGGTGCACAAAGGTACTGGGAAGGTGAGGAGAAGTATCAATAACAATAAAAAGGCAGGAGCACATTCAAGTGAATTCTGAAAATTCTGTTTCTTCCTGTGACTTTTTGCTTGGATTTTCAAATGCAAATAAGTTACTTTCTCCCCATAGATCCAAAATAGATTCTGGAGAGAGAAAATTGATTCGTCCATTCATACTATCTTTCTCATTGAAAAAGAGTGCAGTTGCTAAAAGGGAGAACAGGGCTGAATTTCTATTTTTAAAATTTATTCAACAAACATTGGTGATTTAATATGAGCGAAAAAGTGAGCTGAGAGCTAAGGGTACAATGGTGGAGAGAATAGAAACAGTTCTACTCCATACAGAATATATGATTCATTTGGGGAAATGGACATTAAATAGCCATAGAAACATTTAATTATAAATGGTTATAATGCTCTGAAGGAAAGTTAAGAGTATGATTAAAGGTGATTTCAGATATTTCTGATTTATATCATAAGTCAGGTTGGTGTTTGTATTTCTCTCAGTGGTAGACATGGATTTTTACAGTAAATGATTATTTGTATATACAGTTTATCTTTCATAATAGCGATGTTCAGGAGTATGACCTTTGAAGTATGTATTTGGTTAAACTTCTGGCTCAGCTAATTATCACCTAGTTACTGTTACCTGATTCTGTTTTTCTGTAGAGACAATAATTACCACCTTATAAGGTTGTAAAAAATTAGAATAAGCATAAGCTTATAAGAATAAGCTTATTCTAATACAGATAAAATTTCTTAAATTAATTAATAATAGAATGATCAACACCACCATGGAATTTCAAGCTAACACAGGTTATCATTCAGAAAACACATCTCTTAACCTGTATCAGCTAAAATATTGACAAGCTAATAATAAATGGTTGACAGTGTTAGTTTTTAAAGTTGGTATTTAATTAAACACTCTCTCTCTTACCCCATCCCCATCCCCTGCAGTTAAGAACTAGTTGATAAACAGAAGAGTGTACCTCTAAATACCAGTTGTATTTCTGGAAATGCTGGAATGGAGAACATGACTGGAATCTAAAGCCAAATTGGTTACCAAACATTATCTGTACCCCGCCCCCCTCCCCCAGTCTAAATATTGAGGTGATTCATCTGAGGAAAAGTATGTCTACCTAAACAGAGATAGATGAGGGTAATCATTCTGTCTTATCTTTGAAGTCTGATAGGAGGAGTCTCGTGAAAAAAATGTCTCTAAGACCTGCCTCTTAGAAGTTAGTCTGGCCTGACCAAAGTCTGCTCTACAGGTGGAAGCAGACACACAATAGAAGGCACCTAGCGGTCCAGGGATGAAACTATTCTTAAAGAAGCACAGAGCGACACTGAGATGCTCACGTTCAGTTTCCTTCCCCCAAGTCAGGAATGTCACCATGGTACACATCCCCCAGGAAACACGATGACAGGTACATACAGCCATCACAGAGATCCATCAAGTGCAATGATAACGAGGGCAGTCTAGGCCAGGGATACATGGAATTACCTGCACAGAAAGGTGAATATGAAGTGGGGCATCAAGAACAGATTCCATCAACTTTACACTGTGGCCTAACACCACTTATCGCTGTGTTATTCTGAAATAAGTTTGCTCACCACCTTTGGCTAGTGGCCAGTTTGTCTCTACATCAAGGGCTTGCTTTTTCTTATCAAGCATATTCACACCATATTCCACTCGACCTATAAGGTTATATCTCTTTGTAAAATCATTTCCTAGGACTGTGATAGATTCATGTCATTAATTTGAAAAATTCTGAAAATAGTTTTCTTATACAAAAATCTCAGAAATAAATAAAACATAAATATGACAATTCTATAGTTGTTAGTTTAGTATTTTGATCTCTTGACATCTAAGCACAGGAAGATAGCTCTCAATGAGTACAGAAACTCCATTCATTTTTATTTTATTTGAATATTCATATATCCACTCATTTAATTAGAAATAGACATGCTGTGGGGTAGGAGGCAAATTGAGAGAAAAGGGAAGTGTGTGTGTGTGAAAAGGAGATGGATATTGAACAGATACTTTAGTTATGGGCAGCAAAATAGAATTGTTGAATGACAAACATTAGAAAGTATTGCTTTCAAGTCTTTTTTTTAAAGATGAGTGAACTGTGACCCAGAAAAAACAGTAGCATAGATTCTAGGCAACCTAACCCTTGATCCTGAGCTTTATCCATGTGACGACACACATTCCCACCTGTCTGCCCCCCACCATGTCCCATGATTTCCTGCCACAGAGCTTCAGATTACCTTGCTTAGAATCCCCCCTTTAAATTAGAACACTGAAATATCCTGTGGAAATCCAAAGGATAATAATGCTTTAGAACGATTTTATCAAATTATGTATCTGTATTCTCTGAGAAATGAAGTTAGGAGGGAATGGGTCCGAAGCACATCTCAGTGGTGTCAGAGTAACAGTCTTAGGCACAAGGCTTGTCAGTCACAATGACAAGGCTGCCTTTCATTGTGAATGAAACGTATGAGAAGCACTGAGCCATATGAAGGGGATATGAAGGACTTCACTTACTTAACAATTTCGTTATAAAACCAGGCATACTCAGATTGAAGACTTAAGCTTTAGAGCCTGACCTATACCATCTTGATCCTGTAATCTACCATGTGTATCTTGCCTTTCCAACTAGTTTAGCAAGTGCACTGGAATAAGAACTGGTTTTCTACATCTGTAGCTGATGTGAAACTCAGCCCACAACTCAGGAGCACAAGAAATATTCATACCTTTTAAAATTTAGATTGGAGGTAAAATTGACTCTTCCTATGATCTCACCAAATTGGTAGCTATTTAATTTTGGAAAATTTTAGATCATTCTTTTTTCCTACATTCACACTAAATTCAGAAGTCCACTGGTGTTTAGGAAATGGATGAAAGGTCTCTAAATCACAAGGCCATTTTGTTCATCTCTCACCAAATGGTTTCTAAATCACCACTCTCTTCCAGGACCTGTCCACTGAGGGCTTGTTAATCTCAGGAAGTTGATCCCTTCACTAGCATTTAGTTTTCCTGAAAGACTCTTACCCCATCTTGTTGTGTTCTTTAAAGGGGTGGCCTTTACAAGTGTGTGGTCTCTTTAAAAACTTCAAAACTTAGGGAAGAAAAGAAAGCCCTATTGTCTTTAACAACTTTGGAATTCCATTTATGATACAATCCTTGAGTCAAGGAGGTGCCTGCTTGAGTTAAGAATAACAGCATCTGTGGAGACCATATCCAAAGTCTTTACCTGCATCATACACACATCAAATCCCACCCTTGTGTTATTTCTTGCTTTCAAGGCTACTTAGATATTTAATCTAAATTTTATCTTTATAAATATGATAGTGGTAGGAGAGAAAAACACAACACAACTTGCACTATGGCATTCTAAAGTGCAAAGCATAAAGCAGCCACATGTGAAAGCTGTTTTAGGCTTCCCAGTTCACAAAGAAGTTAGCCTGCACTTCTGACTAGAGTCCCTTGAGGTCTCAGGGATTTCTGACTGTCTTCCTTTTAAGGTACAAGACATGACTTGTACCATGCCACTAGTGTTTTCAAACCCCTTTTCTGCCAGGTGGTAGTATTTGTGTGTTAGTGTGTTGGTTCTAACCATAGTGTTTTTGACACATCAAGTGATAAAGCAACATGATCCTTCACTATAAACCTCTGGTTCATTTTATCTCAATGACTAACTTTTTCCCATGCAGGCATCAATTTCCTTTTCCCCTCCCACCTCCGAAGGAACTGCCTGATTTAATTAGGCTTCTCTGCTCTTTCCAGCCTTGGTGAGCCCTACAGTCAGTAATAGGAACTAAACATTAATAGGAAGAGTAGGATATAATCTGTAATAGGGGTTCCCTTCATTATGAAACATCTCCTATTCATTATTTATATTAATGCATAATTAAGTAGCTGTCTCTTTAAAGCCTTTACTTATATCAAAGATGTATCTCCAGAACACCTCATTTTCCCTGAGAGAGAGTGAGAAAGAGTCCCTATAGTATTCGCTTTTTAATGTAACTATTAAAAATGCAACACAGGAATTGAAAATGTGGCTAAATCGTTTAGTAACCTCTTTTGACATTTTCATTACATCTCCTATTACTGGAATCAAAATGAGAATAAGATTATTTCAGAAGTTTAAAAGGAACCCTCCATGGCAGTCTATGCACTGTGATATGCAGTGTAGAATTTCATATTGTTGAATTTATCGTATTTAATAAAAAACAGGAGAGAATACAGGCAACTTTTCTTTTTTCTTCCCTGGGGACCTCTCTCTTGAATATATTTGGGAACAGGCTTCTCACCAGTGGCTATGGGAGCTGAGTACCCTTCACTGAGGATGTTATAGTGAGGATTCAAATGTGCAGTGAGAGACTAGATTTATTATCATTAATAATAATTATTATCAATAATTCTAATATTCTGTGATTTACTATGGTTACACAACTAGCAGGTAGCCTTTTAGAGGGAGTTTTCCTCTTTGTCCTGTCCTTCTGAGACAGATACATAACCACAAAATAAGTGTGAAGCGAGGACTTTTAAAATGTTCTGTGTTTTCTGCCACCAGCCAAATGATATTTTTCTCCCAGACGTTGGGAGAGTCTCACTGTTGTGGCCGTGAGCCTCTAGCATTAGTGTCCAACAGCCAAATAGTTCCTGTTTACAGAACTCTTGTTATGTGCCAGACATGGTGTTTACTGTCTTACTTACATTATCTAAATTAAATTTCACTATAATCCTAGGATTTTAATACTATTAGTATCCTTTTGAGAAAAGCAAAAGCCTTACTTAAGTAGTCCTGTTTCTTACTAATGCCAGGGGACAGTGTGAAAGTCGTTGGGCTGGTGGAGGGTGCACAGTGTAAGCCAAAGATCTGACTTCTTACCGTGGCATCAGTGGGGAGGAGAGGCGGGCTATCTCCTCTTGCTTTGTGCGCAAAGGCATGCACCAGTAGTCTGTGTTCAGCTGGTGAGGCATTCCACCATTTATACTGTTATTCGTTCATGTATTCATCCATTCACCAATATTTATTCATTGTCTTCCAAGTGCTAAGCATTGTGCTCGTTGATAGAGATAACATAAAGAATAAGACAGACATGGATTGTGCCTGGTAAAGTGTAGAAGTAAATGAGAGACTGAGATCATCCTAGATTAATGGTAGGGAGTTGGGGTGCTAGGAGGAGGGAGTAGCTTTGGATAACCTAGTCAGGGACCATATCATAATAAATACTATTATATTTATTTGTCAGGAACTTCTCAGGGGTGATTTATCAAATAGTTGACGTCAGAAACACAGTCCTTGATGTTGTGGGGAAAATCTAATCCTCTCATGATGTGATTCCTCGGTCTTGCCCAAATCATCTGGCTAAGGCTCTCCTTTCGCCAGACATCACTATTGCTTAGGGAGTGGCTGAGAAGATACCTTTAGGCCAGCGGGCTACCTCTCTTCTCCATGTGTCAGTTTTGTAATGAAGCTGTCAGCCAAGGTGATTTATCTTTGTATCATGTGGTCCTTTAAGAATTTCTTTCTTGGATAATTGAATGTCACTCATCCAGGGAAGCTCCTACTTCCTGCATTAGGATGTCAGGGGATGCATGGCAATCACGAGCCGGATGGCCACATATGGCAGCGCACCATACCTTACAGGAGTGCATTTGCAAGGCTGATTATCTTGCGGGGAGAAGCAGAGCAGCCTACCAGCTGGAGACCCCAGAGGACTGCAGAATGTGCAGAAAATGCCTTTACCTCACTAACTGTAAATGCAAAATTATAAAGTTAAATGTTGAGGCATGCCAGAAGAGTTACTTTTGCAGTATCCTTGCTGCCCTGACATGCCTTCACTTCAGTGGACTACAAACAAATAGAATGTTGAAAGGAATAAAGACCCTTCATTTGTATCATTGCACTGGTTTTTACTCCCATCTTGCTTGCCATACTTTGTTGTGTCCAGATACTTGAAGCATTCTCCAGAAATTAATTTTAGGTGATGCATGTAAGTCAGTATTTTATTCGATAGAAAAGGTCTGAGAGGAGAGTGAGTTAACAGTGATAACCTTTGGATGGTGGGATTATGATATATTTTACTGTTCTTTTTTGGCTTATCTGTAGTTTTAACTTTTTGCAAGTATGTATGAGTTACTTTTGTGACATAAACAAAATTAGTTTAAGTTTTTTAAGATTTGTCAATTGAGAAGTAAATTGAGAAGTAAATTGAGAAGAAAGTATGTTATCTAAATAAAATAAATAACCAGTTATCACAAATTCCCAAATGTTGGGATCAATATTCTAACTATGGAATATATGATATTAATTAATATTACTTACATTTTGTTTGTCTTTAGACCACAAGTTGGAAAAAATGGGATGCTATATTGAAAGTAGCAGAAACTGATTTTTTAAAAACCTTACAGTTCTAAGTAATGAATTTTCCCCCTATTTTGGCATTTCCTTTTCTAAAATACCTCTGCTTGTTATCATATTCAAGTTTTTTTTTCATGAAATAAATTTGGTATGCAAGTTCTGGGGTGTCTATTCATTAACATCCTCCTGCTGTTCACATTTTATTGATGAAACAACCCCGTCACCCGCCTACCAGCAGACACTTAATTCCTTCCCAGAATCCATCTGCTTTTCATGGGCTTCAGAAGCCAAATTCCTTTGCAAAATCAACTCTAACAAAGGCTTAATTCCACGGGTCAATTAAATACCAAAGATAGTTAGCTATTTTGCAATATCAGAAGCTCTGAAAGTGTGTTTTTGCTGTGATTATTACTAACTTGATTGGTGGGGGGTGGTGATTAGGGAATCCAGGTGCTCCCTGTAAAACTAGCCATTCAAATTCTGAATACAGACCTGGCAAGTTTGGCTGCTTTCATCCATCAGTTTTGCTGTCCTTCCTTCTTTCTCTCTTTTTCTCTCCTTCCCTCTCTCCCTTCATTTCCTTCCTCTCCCCTTCCTTCCTTCCTCCCTGCCTCCCTCCCCCTTCTTTCCTTCCTTCTTCTTAATGATAAATGTAACAAACATCTTATTGGCCCATTTATAACTTACTTGTATCAATATCAGACAGCTCTTGTCAATCAAAGTTAATCCAAGTGATCTTCAAAGGAGGAACATTTATAGAAGTTACATGAAATGGAATGTTGCCGTGTTATTAATTTTGAGAATCCAGAGTTCTGAGAAAATTTAAACCTGTACTGAGGCGAAGTTCAAATGCATTTTAAACTTGTAGTCTTCTGTGTTATGTTATATATATACATATATATCAGCATTTTCTATATGTGTTAATATCAAAGTATTATAAACACAGTTTAGCTTCTGCTCTCTGTTTTTTTACCTTTTCATATGTGACACATTACATTTATTATCTAGCAAATGAAAAAATGCTCAACTGTTGATCTAGCTTAGCCCTGGCACCCTTTCTTTTCCCTCTCCCCAGTTACTGCTTTATTTCATCTATCTAGCCTCATGCCTTTAGGTACTAATTGTACTTGGATCACACCAAATTTATATCTCCAGCGTAGATCTCTTCTCTGAACTCCAGACACATAAATCCAATTGCCAAACTGACATCTCCACTTAGATGTCAAATAGGCATCAAATTGAACAGGTACAAAGCTGTCTCTATCCATAATCTAATCTTCTTCTACTACAGCCTTGCCTTTTCAATTAATGGCAACTTTATCCTTCTGGTTATTCAGGTCAATATCCTTGATATCATGCTGGTTTTCTGTCTATTTTTACATCCCATAACTAACCACCAAGAAATTCTATTGGCCAGACTAAAAATATATCAGAATCCGGTTATTACATAATCTCCAACACTTTTTACCTCATCCAAGGAATGATAATCTCTCATCACCATTACTGCAAATCTTCAGACTGGTTTCCCCACTAGTGGTCCTGTTTTCCTACTGTCTATGGTCTGTTCTCAACAGAGTAATCACAGAGATTAAAATAGACTAAACATGTCCTTTCTGCTCAGATCTCTCTCCTGTTTCTCTATTTCCCTCAGAGTAAAAGTAAAATGTTTACGTGATCTAGTGCCTCACTACCTCTCAGACCTCACTCCTGTTACCCTTCCTTTGTCTGCATTCTACACCAGCCACACTGGACTCCAGACGGTTTTACAAACAAGTTAGGCCTTTATTTCTTACCTATGTCTAAAATACATTTCCTTCAAATACCTACATGGCTTGCTCTCCTGCTCCTTACATGTCTTTGTGACGTGAGAAGACAGGCTGAGTGAGTTAAAGGCAACGAGCCTGGAGCCCAGCGCCCGGCTACCTGTGTTAAGTCCCGTTCTGCCCCTTTCCAGCTTTATGAATCTTGGGCAAGTTGTTAACCTTTCTGTCCTTCCCTTTCATTTTCTATACTATGGGGTTAATAACAGTACCTCCTCCTCAAGAGTTGTCATGAGATTTAAGTGCGTTAATATTCAAAAAGCAGTTAGCCTGGAAGACGGTATTATACAAGTGTTTTTGTAAATAATACAGGAGGTCATTTACTTTTTTTTTTTTAACATCTTTATTGGAGTATAGTGCTTTACAATGGTGTGTTACTTTCTGCTGTATAACAAAGTGAATCAGCTATATGTGTACATATATCCACATATCCCCTCCCTGTTGACTCTCCTTCCCACCCTCCCTATCCCACTTCTCTAGGTGGTCACAAAGCACGGAGCTGAGCTCCCTGTGCTATGTGGCTGCTTCCCACTAGCTATCGATCTTATATTTGGTAGTGTATATATGTCAATGCTACTCTCTCACTTCGTCCCAGCTTACCCTTCCCCCTTGTCCTCAATCCATTCTCTATGTCTGCATCTTTATTCCTGTCCTGCCCCTAGGTTCTTCAGAACCATTTTTTAAATTCAGATTCCATATATATGTGTTACCATATGGTATTTGTTTTTCTCTTTCTGACTTACTTCACTCTGTATGACAGTCTCTAGGTCCATCCACCTCACTACAAATAACTCAGTTTTGTTTCTTTTTATGGCTGAGTACTATTCCATTGTATATATGTGCCACATCTTCCTTATCCATTCATTTGTTGGTGGACACTTAGGTTGTTTCCATGTCCTGGCTATTGTGAATAGAGCTGCAATGAACATTGTGGTACGTGACTCTTTCTGAATTATGGTTTTCTCAGGGTATATGCCCAGTAGTGGGATTGATGGGTTGTAGGGAAGTTCTATTTTTAGTTTTTTAAGGAACCTCCATACTGTTCTCCATAGTGGCTGTAACAATTTACATGCCTACCAACAGTGCATGAGGGTTCCCTTTTCTCCACACCCTTTCCAGCATTTATTGTTTGTAGATTTTTTGATGATGGCATTCTGACTGGTGTGAGGTGATACCTCATTGTGGTTTTGATTTGCATTTCTCTAATTGTTAGTGATGTTGAACATCCTTTCATGTGTTTGTTGTCAGTCTGTATATCTTCTTTGGAGAAATGTCTATTTAGGTCTTCTGCCCATTTTTGGATTGGGTTGTTAGTTTTTTTTGATATTGAGCTGCATGAGCTGCTTGTATATTTTGGAGATTAATCCTATTTCAGTTGCTTTGTTTGTAAATATTTTCTCCCATTCTGAGGGTTGTCTTTTCATCTTGTTTGTGGTTTCCTTTGTGGTACAAAAGCTTTTAAGTTTCATTAGGTCCCATTTGTTTTTATTTCCATTTCTCTAGGAGGTGGGACAAAAAGGATCTTGCTGTGATTTATATCATAGAGGGTTCTGCCTATGCTTTCCTCTAAGAGTTTTATAGAGTCTGCCCTTACATTTGGGTATTTAACCCATTTTGAGTTTACTTCTGTGTATGGTGTTAGGAGTGTTCTAATTTTGTTCTTTTACATGTAGATGTCCAGTTTTCCCAGCACCACTTATTGAAAAGGTGGTCTTTTATCCATTGTATATTCTTGCCTCCTTTATCAAACATGAGGTGACCATATGTGTGTGGGTTTATCTCTGGGCTTTCTATCCTGTTCCATTGATTTATATTTCTGGTTTTGTGCCAGTACCATACTATCTTGATTACTGTAGCTTTGTAATATACTCTGAAGTCAGGAGCCTGATTCCTCCAGCTCCATTTTCTTTCTCAAGTTTGCTTTGGCTATTTGGCATCTTTGTGTTTCCATAAAAATTGTGAAATTTTTTGTTCTACTTCTGTGAAAAATTCCATTGGTAGTTTGATAGCGATTGCATTGAATCTGTAGGTTGCTTTTGGTAGCACAGTCATTTTCACAATGTTGATTCTTCCAATCCAAGAACATGGTGTATCTTTCCATCTGTTTGTATCATCTTTAATTTCTTTCATCAGTGTCTTATAGTTTTCTGCATACAGGTCTTTTGTCTCCTTAGGTAGGTTTATTCCTATGTGTTATACTCTTTTTGTTGCAGTGGTAAATGGGAGTGTTTCCTTAATTTCTCCTTCTGATTTTTCATCGTTAGTGTATAGGAATGCAAGAGATTTCTGTGCATTAATTTTGTATCCTGCAACTTACCAGATTCATTGAATACTTCTAGTAGTTTTCTGGTAGCATCTTTAAGATTCTCTATGTATAGTATCATGTCATCTGCAAACAGTGACAGTTTTACTTCTTCTTTTCTGATTTGGATTCCTTTAATTTCTTTTTTCTTCTGATTCCTGTAGCTAAAAATTCCAAAACTATGTTGAATAATAGTGGTGAGAGTGGGCAACCTTGTCTTATTCTTGATCTTAGTGGAAATGGTTTTAGTTTTTCACAGTTGTGAATGAAGTTGGCTGTGGATTTGTCATATATGGCCTTTATTATATTGAGGAAAGTTCCCTCTATGCTTACTTTCTGAGGGAGTTTTATCATAAATGGGTGTTGAATTTTGTCAAAAGCTTTTTCTGCATCTATTGAGATGATCATATGGTTTCACTCCTTCAGTATGTTAATATGGTGTATCACATTGATTGATTTGCGTATATTGAAGAATCCTTGCATTCCTGGGATAAACCCCACTTGATCATGATGTATGATCCTTTTAATGTGCTGTTGGACTCTGTTTGCTAGTATTTTTTTTTTTGAGGATTTTTGCATCTATGTTCAACGATATTGGCCTGTAGTTTTCTTTTTTTGTGACATCATGGTCTGGTTTTGGTATCAGGGTGATGGTGGCTTCTTAGAATGAGTTTGGGAGTGTTCCTCCCTCTGCTATATTTTGGAAGAGTTTGAGAACAATAGGTATTAGCTCGTCTCTGAATATTTGATAGAATTTGCCTGTGAAGCCATCTGGTCATGGGCTTTTGTTTCTTGGAAGAATTTTAATAATAATTCCAATTTCAGTGCTTGTGATTGGTCTGTTTATATTTTCTATTTCTTCCTGGTTCAGTCTTGGAAGGTTGTGCTTTTCTAAGAATTTGTCCATTTCTTCCAGGTTGTCCAAGTTATTGGCATATAGTTGCTTGTAGTAATTTCTCATGATCCTTTGCATTTCTGCAATGTCAGTTGTTACTTCTCTGTTTTCATTTTTAATTCTATTGATTTGAGTCTTCTCCCTTTTTTTCTTGATGAGTCTGGCTAATGATTTATCAATTGTGTTTTCCTTCTCAAAGAACCAGCTTTTAGTTTTATTGATTTTGCTATTGTTTCCTTCATTTCTTTTCCAGTTATTTCTGATCTGACCTTTATGATTTCTTTTCTTCCACTTTCTGGGGGTTTTTTGTTCTTCTTTCTCTAATTCCTTTAGGTACAAAGTTAGCTTGTTTATTTGAGATTTTTTTGTTTTTTGAGGTAGGATTGTATTGTTCTAAACTTCCCTCTTACAACAGCTTTGGCTGCATCCCATAGGTTTTGGGTTGTCGTGTATTCATTGTCATTTGTTTCTAGGTATTTTTTGATTTCCTCTTTGTTTTCTTCAGTGATCTCTTTGTTATTTAGTAGTGTATTGGTTAGCCTTCATGTGTTTGTATTTTTTGCAGATTTTTTCCTGTAATTTATATCTAGTCTCGCAGTGTTTTGGTCAGAAAAGATACTTGATAAGATTTCAATTTTCATAAATTTACCAAGGCTTGATGTGTGACCCAGGATATGATCTATCCTGGAGAATGTTCCATGAGCACTTGAGAAGAAAGTGTATTCTGTTTTTTTTGGATGGAATGTTTTATAAATATCAATTAATTCCATCTTGTTGAATGTATGGTTTAAAGCTTGTGTTACCTTATTTATTTTCCTTTGGATGATCTGTCCATTGGTGAAAGTGGGGTGTTAAAATGCCCTACTATTATTGTGTTTTGTTGATTTTCCATTTTATGGTTGTTAGCATTTGCCTTATGTATTGTGCATAAATATTTACAAGTGTTATATCTTCTTCATGGATTGATCCCTTGATCATTATATAGTGCCCTTCTTTGTCTCTTCTAATAGTCTTTATTTTAAAGTCTATTTTGTTTGATATGAGAATTGCTACTCCAGCTTCCTTTTGATTTGCATTTGCATGGAATATATTTTTCCATCACCTCAATTTCCATCTGCATGTGTCCCTAGGTCTGAAGTGGGTGTGTTGTAGATAGCATATATATACAGGTCTTATTGTTGTATCCATTCTGCCAGTGTATGTCTTTTGGTTGGAGCATTTTATCCATTTACATTTAAGGTAGTTTTTAATATGTATGTTCCTATTACCATGATCTTAATTGTTTTGTGTTTGTTATTGTAGGTCTTTTCCTTCTCTTCTTTTTCCCACCTAGAGAAGTTCCTTTAGTACTTGTTGTAAAACTGGTTTGGTGTTGCTGAATTCTCTTAGCTTTTGCTTGTTTGTAAAGGTTTTAGTTTCTCCGTTGAATCTGAATGAGATCCTTGCTGGGTAGAGTAATCTTGGTTGTAGGCTTTTCTCTTTCATCACTTTAAATATGTCCTGCCACACCCTTCCGAATCGCACAGTTTCTGCTGAGAAGTCAGCTGTTAACCTTATGGGGATTCCCTTGCATGTTATTTGTTACTTTTCCCTTTCTGCTTTTGATATTTTTTCTTTGTATTTAATTTTTGATAGTTTGAATAATAGGTGTCTTGGCGTGTTTCTTCTTGGATTTATCCTGTATGGGACTCTCTACACTCCCTGGACTTGATTATTTCCTTTCCCATCCTAGGGAAGTTTTCAACTATTTAACCTCTTCAAATATTTTCTCAGTCCCTTTTTTTCTCTTCTTCTTGGACCCCTATAATCCAAATATTGGTGCATTTAATGTTGCCCCAGAGGTCTCTGAGAGTCTCCTCAATTCTTTTCATTCATTTTTCTTTATTCTGCTCTGTGGTAGTTATTTCCACTATTTTATCTTCCAGGTCACTTATCCTTTCTTCTGCCTCAGTTATTCTGTTTTTGTTTCCTTCTAGAGAATTTTTAATTTGATTTATTGTGTTGTTCATCATTGTTTGTTTGCTCTGTATTTCTTCTAGGTCCTTGTTAAACATTTCTTGTATTTTCTCCATTCAATTTCCAAGATTTTGGATCATCTTTAGTATCATTACTTTGAATTCTTTTTCAGGTAGACTGCCTATTTCCTCTTCATTTGTTTGGTCTGGTGGGTTTTTATCTTGCTCCTTCATCTGCTGTGTGTATTTCTTTATCTTCTCATTTTGCTTAACTTACTGTGTTTGGGGTCTCCTTTTCACAGGCTGCAGTCTTGTAGTTCCCGTTGTTTTCGGTTCGGTGTCTGCCCCCAGTGGCTCTCGTTGTTTCAGTTGGTTGTGTAGGCTTCCTGGTGGAGGGGGCTGGTGCCTGTGTTCTGATGGATGAGGCTGGATCTTGTCTTTCTGGTGAGCATGACCACGTCCGGTGGTGTGTTTTTGATTGTCTGTGAGCTTATTATGATTTTAGGCATCCTCTCTGCTAATATGTGGGATTGTGTTCCTGTCTTACTAGTTGTTTGGTATGGGGTGTCCTGCACTGTAGCTTGCTGTTTGTTGAGTGGAGCTGGGTCTTAGCATTGAGATGGAGATCTCGGGGAGAGCTTTCATTGTTTGATATTACGTGGGTCCGGCCGGTCTCTGGTGGTCCAGTATCCTGAACTAGGCTCTCCCACCTAAGAGGCTCAGGGTTGACACCTGGCCAGAGCACAAAGACCCTTCAGCCACACTGCTCAGAAGAAAAGGGAGAAAAAAAATAAAATGAAGTTATTAAAATAAAATAAAAAACTTTTAAATTATGAAAAATTAAAAAATAGAAAGGTAATAAAAAATAAAACTTAAAAAAGTAGAAAAACGAAAGAAGCGAGCAACCAAACCAGTAAACAAATCCACCAATGATAATAAGTAGTATAAACTATACTAAAAAAAAAAAACGAAAAAAACCAGACAGAATCCTAGGACAAATGGTAAAGACAAAGCTATACAGAGAAAATCACACAAAGATGCATACACATACACACTCATAAAAAGAAAAAGGAAAAAACAGATATATATGAAAAAAATGAAGAGAGCAACCAAATCAATAAATCTACCAATGATAATAAGCTCTAAATACTAAACTAAGTTAAACATAAAACCAGAAACAAATTAGATGCAGAAAGCAAATGCCAAGTCTACAGCTGCTCCCAAATTTTGCCTGAATTTTGGGATGATTCTTTGTCTCTTCAGGTGTTCCACAGATGCAGGGTACATCATGTTGATTGTGGAGATTTAATCTGCTGATGCTGAGGCTGCTGGGAGAGATTTCCCTTTCTCTTCTTTGTTCTCACAGATCCCAGGGGCTCAGCTTTGGATTTGGCCCCGCCTCTGCGTGTAGGTCACCTGAGGGCATCTGTTCCCTGCCCAGACAGGACGGGGTTAAAGGAGCAGCTGATTAGGGGGCTCTGGCTCACTCAGGCTGGGGGAATGGAGGGGTATGGAATGCAGGGCAAGCCTGCGGCAGCAGAGGCCAGTATGACATTGCAACAACCTGAGGTGCGCCAGGTGTTCTCCCGGGGAAGTTGTCCCGGGATCATGGGACCCTGGCAGTGGCGGGCTGCACAGGTTCCCGGGAAGGGAGTTGTGGATAGTGACCTGTGCTTGCACACAGGCTTCTTGGTGGCTGTAGCAGCAGCCTTAGCAGTTCATGCCCGTCTCTGGTATCCAAGCTGATAGCTGCGGCTTACACCCATCTCTGGAGCTCGTTTAGGTGGTGCTCTGAATCTCCTCTCCTCGCACACTATGACACAATGGTCTCTTTCCGCTTTGGCAGTTCCAGACTTTTTCCCCGCCTCCTTCCCGGCTAGCTCTGGGGCACTAGCCCCCTTCAGGCTGTGTTCACACAGCCAACCCCAGTCCCCTCCCTGGGACCCGACCTCCGAAGCCTGAGCCTCAGCTCCCAGCACCCACCCACCCTGGCGGGTGAGCAGACAAGCCTCTTGGGCTGGTGAGGGCTGGTCGGCACTGATACTCTGTGGGGGAATCTCTCTGCTTTGCCCTCTGCAGTGCTGTTGCTTCGCTCTCCTCTGTGGCTCCAAAGCTTCCCCCCCACCCACTCCCCATCTCCACTAGTGAAGGGGCTTCCTGGTGTGTGGAAACTTTTCCTCCTTCACAGCTCCCTCCCAGAGGTGCAGGTCCCATCTCTATTCTTTTGTCTCTGTTTTTTCTTTTTTCTTTTGCCCTACCCAGGTACGTGGGAAGTTTCTTGCCTTTTGGGAGGTCTGAGGTCTTCTGCCAGCATTCAGTTGGTGTTCTGTAGGAGTTGTTCCACATGTAGGTGTATTTCTGATGTATTTGTGGGGAGGAAAGTGATCTCTGCATCTTACTCCTCTGCCATCTTGAGGGTCCTCTCCCAGAATGTCATTTTCTTAATCAGGTCTTCCCTGACCCTGTATTGAAAATTTTAAACCATCTCTCACTCCACCATTCTGCAACTCTTTCCTGTTTCTTTCTCTCCATTTTTGTACTTCTAACAATTTGCTCATTTATTTTATTTCTTACTACTCTTAATAGACTCTAAGCTCTATGTAAACAGTGATATTTTACTGTTAATATTAACTAAAACAGTGTCTGGAATATAGTAGATTATCAATAGTTATTTGTCAAAAAATATATGAAATTAGTGATAATGCCATATTTAAATGAACCTTGAAAATAAATTAAAGACCTTAGACGCATGAATCCTGCTTAGGAATCTTATACTTTGGATTCCATTCTGAGAGTTCTTTAGGGTACAACATGGTGTAATTTGAAATATAACCACTTACATTGTTTAGGCTTTTATTCTGTAAGAACAGGGTCACTGGCTCTCTACAGAGTGACATTTTGGGTTATGTCACCTTAACTATGAAACCCTGCTTGAGATAAATTTCCAATATAACTCGGAGGCAGAGAAGTCAGATTAATGCTATTTGGCTGCATTCTAAATGTCATTGTTTTTATTTCAAAAGGCCAGGAAATAACATTTTAAATACCTGTAGCACCACTATTCACCATCAACGCATTCAGCAAAAAAGGCAGAATCTGAACTATCTCTATTCAGTTTTTACCATTTTAGAAATAGAGGCTTTCTAGAAATGAAATATCTCTTGACACATAGTAGACATGGGTTTAAAATATTTAGTGAAAAAGAACACATTGATTAAATCTTGTGACTTTATGAAAGCCCACCTTCCCCACAAGAGAAAGGAGAATCAACATGATGCTTAAGCACTGTAACTGTTGATAAATAAATAAATATAAGTTTAAATAATATATATATGTATTGTTACCTTTTCATGTCTCCCTGAAGGTGGATTAACAATTACTACCCACTTAGGAATTATGAATAATAATAAATTCTTTTAATTTTTGAATTTTATTTATTTTTTATACAGCAGGTTCTTATAAGTCATCAATTTTATATACATCAGTGTATACATGTCAATCCCAATCACCCAGTTCATCACACCACCATCCCCAAATAATACATTATAATATTAATTTCCTCTCTATCAAAAAGTCATCTAGATGGTGTGTTTGATTATAAACAATGGTAAATAATTTTTTCCTAAATTTAATTTCAATATTTTGTTGGCATTGGTGTTGGGCTGGAAATGAAACACTTTGAATCATTCAAGGAAGCACACTAGGAACTGGCAGCATCTCTTCCAGAAAACTCATTCAATAAATATTTAATCTGATATGTTTCAAAGAGCATTTGATGAAGATTATATTTCACATGTTTATTTAAGAAGAAGCATTTACCTGTAGGGGGATTTGGGATATTTGGATACTAGAACCATTAGCATAAGTGATGAATAATGTAAGTTACAATAGAGAGAAGCATTGTTATTATTCCTATATAATAAATAGTTTATTGTTAAATTGATATTATAGGCTTTTTAGTTATAAAATGTTAAAAAATCTTCTGGCCAGAAATTTATAATTAAAAGGTTAATATTTTAAGAGAATGAAAAAACAAGACTATAGAAAATGTTTGCAAATCATATGTCTGATAAAGAACATTCAGAATATAGAATATATAAAGAACTTTCAAAATTCAATAATAAAACAACAAACAACCCACTGAAAAATTTGGCAATCAATTTAAATAGACACTTTTTCAAAAAGATTCATAGATGGCAAATAAGTACATGGAAACAGTTCTCAGCATCATTAGTCATTAGAGAAATGTAAAATGAAATCACAGCTACTGCCTCACACATATTAGAATGTGTAAAATTAAAAAGGTTGACTATATCAAGTGTTGCAAATATTTGAAGCAACTGGAACTCTAATAAACTGCTGGTTTGTATGTAAAATATTCCACTTTTGAAAATAGTTTTGCAGTTTCTTACAAAGTTAAACATACACCTATCACATGCTCAGTTATTGCACTGAGTATTTATCAAAGAGAAATGAAAGCTTATTTTCATAAAAAGAATTTTACATGGGTGTTCACAGATTTATTTGTAATATTCTCAAACTGAAAACAACCCAAAGTCCATCTAGATAATCAAATTATATGTATCTACACCTTGCATTCTTACTTAGAAATAGGAAGAATGAACTACTAATACATCTAAAAACATGGATGAATTTCACTGAATGATGCCAGTAAAAGAAGCTCAGCAACAAACAGTATACAGTGTATGATTCCATATACACAAAATTCTACAAAATGGAAACTAATCTCTAGAGACAGAAAGCAAATGAGTTGTTGCTTGGGAGATGAGACAGCAGGGAAAGGACAGAATGAGGAATTATAAAGGGGCACAGGAAAATTTGGTTGGAGATGAATATTTGCTATCTTGACTGTGTTGACTGCTTTACAGGTATATGCAAATGTCAGAACTTATCAAATTGTATACTTTAAATACACGTTGTATGCCAATTATATACCATATAGCTGTTTGAGAAAACACACTCACTGAAAAGAAGTAAATGTTTCATTTATATGATCATCATGGATAAATCTATGCCTCAAAGAATCTATATCACCACCTCTGTAATCAGAACTGTGGGAGATCAGCAAGAGGCAGGAAGCTCAGACCCTGCTGTGAAGAAGTGCATGATCTAGAGGAGAAGGGTTTCATTTGTGGACCAATTAAAGGAAGCTGTGGTGCCTACAGACCAGAGTAGGCCATCCTAGCCCCAAGGCTAATTCTCCCACCAGTTGCCCATTTTTATTTTGGAAAATTTTGATTCTGCTAAGAGTTTAAAGGCCAGTAAAATAATTACTTATATACTCATCGAAAAATAATAACTTAAGTAAGTGTTTAATTATTTGTACTTCAATAAGGCTTAGTATTTTGATATACCCATCCATCAAACCATTAAGTACAGAGGAAAGAAGAAGAAAGTCCACTTTTTACAGCATTTATTCAATTGAATTCAACTTTACAACTGACAAAGATCATTAAAATTTTTAAATGTAGAGGTGAATATAGATAAAATGTAGAAGCCAACTCATTTTATAAACATTTAGTAATAGGAACTGACTGATAAGTTGCAAAACAGCCGTAAAGACTTTTAAGTATTGATTATCAATTATCTTGGTTTATGCAGTGAAAAAACAGTTATTTTTTCCATATCACTTCTTCTATACCAGTATATGCATCATAATAAAAAAGCCTAATCACAATATTTATAGACCAATCTTTTTGGTAATCTACAAGGTATAGCAATAGAGATAATTATAATTTTATTAGCCTCTCCTAGTTCTGAAGCTATGATATTAGATGAAAAATATGCCAGATATTTTAATGTATAATTACAGTTAAGAAAACCACAAAGCATAATATGCTATATGCTCTGACTATAAATGAAAAGAGTCAAATCTAAATATACTTGTGTCTTTATTCAAGGTTTGAATTTTATTTATAAATTTAAACAAAGAAACGAAGACAAATAATTTTTGATAAGTAGAGGAAAATAAAAACCATCAATATGTATAACTATTCCAAAAATACACTTAGCAAATACTTAAATTTGCTGCATGTAGACTAGTGTGAGAATGTGAAATTCCTGGGGTCTGTAGTCTTAGAAGGACCTCAAAACTTCCATGGGTTTTTACCTCCAGAAATACCACCAGGTTCTCATGGTGACTATCCAAAAAAAGATCCCCTCATGGCTCTGACAGTAAGAAGGGGAGAGTAATCATTGCAAAATATTCCTAGAAAGTTCTCCACAACCCATTTCTGTTCTCCAGGGGAACAGACTTCGTCAGAGACTTATCCTAGCTGGGGTAAAGGCATTCTACCCCCTCCAGATCTCTCTGACGTCCTGTCTCACCTAAAGGGTGAAAAAATAATATAACCACTGGAGAAAAGCTTGTGAAAGTTACAAACCGGAGACACAAGCCCATTATTTAAAGACTGAGACTTAAAGAGAACCTTAAGATATTAGAAGGCTTCCTATCCTCTACACATTACTTCTATATCAACAGGGCTCCAGTATGACAGCAGTGGGTTTTACCTGCAACAGTTACAAGAAACAGGCTCTCCATAAGAAGTACTTAAACCCAAGGTCAAGAGAAGAGTCAAAATAAGAACACTAAAGGAATACAAATACAAAGTGTCTGGAACCTAGTTAAGGCAAACATTAAACACAGCCCGACTCCCAGCCAGATTAACATAAATACTCACAATAAAACCCTATTTACCTCATTTGCTATTAGTGAATACAGGTCCAGTTTTCAATAAAAATATTACAAGACATGTTGCAAAACAAGATGAAACAGTCTGAAGAGATAAAGTAGTCATCAGAATTAGACTCAGGTATGTCACAGATGATGGAATTAGAAGGTAGGCAATTTAAAACAATGATTAATAAGTTAAAGGCTTTAATGGAAAAAATAGACAACATGCAATAATACATGGATAATGTAAGTAGAAAGATGGAAGTGTTCAAGAGAAAATTCTATAAATCAAAAACACTGTACTAGAAATGGATAATGCCTTTAATGGGCTCATTAGTAGAGAAGGCACAGCTGAGGAAAAAAATCAGTGAGCTGATGAAAAGTCAATAGAAACTGTGAAAACTGAAATGCAAAGGGAAAAAAATAATTAAAAATCAAAGCTGAGCATTCAAGAACTGTGGGAGAATTTTGAAAATCTGTAACATACACATAATTAGAAGACCAGATGGAGAAGAAAGAGAAGATAGAAAATAATTATCTGATGTAATAATAAGTGAGAAATTTCCAAAAGTAATGACAGATACCAAACCACAGGTCAAGGAAGCTCAGAATAAATACCAAAAAACGACATCTGGACATATCATATTCAAATTGTGGAAAACCAAAGAAAAGTAGAAAATCTTGAAAGAAGCCAGGGAAGTGGGGGGAGGGGTGGTATAGAGACCTTACCTATATAGGAATAAGGAAAAGTATTACAGAAACCTTTGTATTGGAAAACATGCAAGCAAGGAGAAAATGGAGTGAAATGTTTAAGGTGTTGAAAGAAAAAAAACACAACCAACCGAGAATTGTAAATTCAACATAGAATTACACTTCAAAGTGAAGGACATGACCAGTTTCCAGTTCCACATGTAAGGAAGCTGCAAGTCATCACTTTATCTTAACAACAAGTAAAAAGCTGAGCAGACTGAAATATCAACAACTCTTCTTGGATTCCTAAGAGAGGCTGTGTCCCCAACAAGAGAGAGACAGGTGAATACAGAGAGTCATGGTTTACCTGAGCAGGGATTCATGAGTGGAAATCTCCAGGGGAACCAATGCTGGAGTAGGAGAACCTGAACTATAATTGACAAATTGCCGGAAGCTCAATGTGGACAACTCTAAGAGTTAAAAACTCCAGGGTGAATCCAGCCACTGGAGAGTCACTGCAACTTTGTGAGATTTACCTCTAGAGCTCGGCCAGGTTCTCACAGTAAATAGTGGAGAAATATCCCTTTGGGCTTCCTACAGGAGGAGTGGAAAAGGAACAATTTTGAAATATGCCAGAGGACTCTCACAGTGCCTATCCTTAGGAAAAACAAGTTCACCAGAGGCTAACCTAGTGCAGTATTGTCAGAGCCTAACTGACCTAGGGAAAGGAAGTATCCAACTCTAGTCAGCTCTAGCCTTGCAAGTGGGAGAAAGGAAATACTCAATTCTAGCCCAATCCAAATAACCTCTCTCACCAAAGGAGGGAGAAAAAAACTGAGAAACACATGTGTCAGGTTCAAAGTCCAGAGGCATACACTCACTAAAGAATTGAGAATGAAGTAATGTTGGATTATATCCCAATGTATAAAACAAATATACATGAACTTATGCAGATACAAATATATAAATAGGGGAGAATATACAAACCTGTGCAGAAGAATTCCAAATAAATTATATAGATACTCTGCCCTCAATTAGGTGAAGCACAACTCCTCACTTTTAACAGATTTTAACAGGAAATCTGCTAAAATGACTTTGGTTAGATGAATAGTTCACATTTTTCAATGGTGAAAAAAATGGTAATAACAATAAACACGGGATCACAAATTAGCAGAAATCTTTGAGTTCCTAAGCTATTTCCTAATATTACTCAGCCATAAAAAGAAACTAAATTGACTTATTTGTAGTGAGGTGGATGGACCTAGAGTCTGTCATACAGAGTGAAGTAAGTCAGAAAGAGAAAAATAAATACCGTATGCTAACACATATATATGGAATCTAAAAAATAAAAAAAAAAAGGTTCTGAAGAACCTAGGGGCAGGGCAGGAATAAAGACACAGGTGCAGAGAATGGACTTGAGGACATGGGGAGGGGGAAGGGTAAACTGAGACGAAGTGAGAGAGTGGCATGGACATATATACACTACTAAATGTAAAATAGATAGCTAGTGGGAAGCAGCCGCATAGCACAGGGAGATCAGCTTGGTGCTTTGTGTCCACCTAGAGGGGTGGGATAGGGAGTGTGGGAGGGAGACACAAGAGGGAGGAGATATGGGGATATATGTATATGTGCAGCTGATTCACTTTGTTATACAGCAGAAACTAACACACCATTGTAAAGCAATTATACCTCAATAAAGATGTTAAAAAAATGAAATATTATATTTTATGCATTTGAAGGTTCCTAAGGATTTTACTGTATTTTAGTATCTGATATGAACAGGAAGATAAATTAACTATTCCCATAACAATATATGTAAATGTGTTAATGGATTATTCTCTAATAGAGTTTTAAGATTTCTCATTCCCAGGTAATTATTTTTAAAATTTGCTTTTAAACCTAATTTTAGTATAGGATGTCAGGTAGCATTACCTACAGGAAGAGCAACACAGTATGAGCAAAGTTACACCATTTGCCAAGGTGAATATAAAATTTGTTATCTATATTATTCATTTCATGAGGTAAATGGGAAGGTAGTATCCACAGGAAATAGCTAACTACTATGTTTCATAAATAAATGGAAACAAAAGTATTTTTCTATTTCCTTTGAAATTTAGAGCAATAGACATATTAAAAGAATGCCTTTGGTCCTTTATATTTTATTCAACTAATTTACACTAAGTCAATACATACAAACTAAGTTTATACTTTTTAATCTTTAATTGCTTATTTGATTGTGAATTACATATAGTGAATCTGGATGAATGTTTAAAAACATTTTCTCTTTCCTAGAATAAATTTGCTTATATATTAATAATGATACATTAATAAAATAACAACCATGCCATGACAAAGGCTATTCTGAATTAGTAGTTCAATCTCATCTCCTGATTGACAAAAGTGCCAAATGGGAATAACTGGGTACCACTCAAAGATTTTCTTCAATAAATGAACTAAACAGAAGTTTCTCACCTTGATAACTGGACCCCAGTGACCCACATTTAGGCATTTCCAGTATCTGTGATTGTTGAAATTTCTTTCATTTGTTCTCAAATCTCTCACATATTCACTCTTGTGGACATGGCCAAGCATTCATGAGAGGGCTGGCAGCTGGAAACAGAGGGAAGCTCTTTAGGTCTGAACTGAATAGAAGTTAAGGAAAGCTCAGTTGAATTTGTATATTTATCCTCCAAAGCCCTGAAACAGCTCAATTTTAAATATCAAATAAATACCCTTACTTTATATTTCCCACGCGCTTGAAGGTTGAAAATAGTGCTTTGCATCAGGAGTCTGAGTTCCATGTCACCCTGTCAAATAGTTGTTGCCTTCGGCTATAAAAGTGCTGCCGTCTTGGGAGTGCCATGCCCAAGTTTAACTGACTTCAAAGAACATCCATTCAGTGAAGTGAAGCCTTGCGTTGGAAGGAGATTGTCCCAAGGCAAATCAATAAGGTCATTTTAGGGGCTCTAACTTTGAGAGGAAGTTTCTTCTAGTATATTCTCTCATGCATCCAAAAGCTTTTCACTTTTTTTGTGAAAAATCTAAGTCCATATTATTCCTTTCTTGCTTTGTGTAACTATAATTTAGGTGGTTAATTTAAGTGCACTGTGTGGCTCACTTTAAATGAGAACCACTGAAATCCACTTTAAGGAAGAATTTCTTTAAAATGATTGATCTCCAAAATGTTTATTGTTGTGATAAGAGTAATGTTTATTTTCAATAAGTTTGGAGTAAGTCATTATAAAATACAGATTTGTTTTCCCCCATAGTAGGCTATAGTTTCCCAAGAAATACATCTCATATTAATACGATACTTTCAGTTTTCATCATGACAAAAATCTCTTATGATGGATTTCTGGCTCTGATGGATCTCTGAATATTCACAGCATTGTATACAAATCAGTGGCTCAAACTATTTGGATGCAAAAAGACTTGTAAATTTTAAGTAAAAGGTTATTTAGATATGAAGTTTTTTTTTTTTTTTTTTGCGGTACGCGGGCCTCTCACTGTTGTGGCCTCTCCTGTTCTCTCCCGTTGCGGAGCACAGGCTCGGGACGCGCAGGCTCAGCGGCCGTGGCTCACGGGCCCAGCCGCTCCGTGGCATGTGGGATCTTCCCGGACCGGGGCACGAACCCGTGTCCCCTGCATTGGCAGGCGGACTCTCAACCACTGCGCCACCAGGGAAGCCCTATGTAGTGATTTTGATAATACAAAGTTTAGCAATTGTGAGAGACTCATTAGGAGCTATTAAATGCTAATACTGATTACTCTCCATATATAGCCTATATTCATGTTGGAGATTTTGATTAACATATACTATTTCAACAAGAAGTCTTATCATCACATATATTTATAAGACATTTAAGGAAAGAAAACCTTTAAGTAATTCCCAAACGTCCTTGCAGTTCTTCAAAGCCAAATTATTTTTCTGAGATAGTAGACTTCTTTAAAGGAACATTACAATGAAATGCTCCTCGCAATGAAAGTAGTACTTTCTACTTAGGATGTAGTGTTTTGCCCTTAAAGCATAGGTCTTAGTTATAAAATAAGGACAAGCTTGGCAGTGAGGATACCAGTTTACAGTGCAACTGAGCTTTCCCCTGCTTTGTTGTCATATTTGATTTCTTCAAACAAATGAATTACTGGTAAACACATTGTATTAAACACATGTCAATTGATGTGGTCCCTAGTGACTTACAAAGCTCATAGGATTTTGAATAATTTGACTGCTGGCTTTGTGAAGAAGCCATCCTCATTGCCTATGGGGCTGGGTATCAGAAACACTTGTAGCAATCACATCAAATTTGGTTTTGTTTTCTAAAGATAACAAACAATTCCAATAATTACTAGATTTTAATGCTATATTTAAAACTGTCATATCTAAAGAGGAAGTCATCTCTATCACTCCTCAGAGATGCCCATCATCACTGAGGTGGGACTATTCTCTTCTGATAAGGGAAGTTATGGTCTTTGTTTCAACCATTTGTTTTCCACACGCTGATAGCCTTGCCCAGGGCATGAAACTTCTAAGTTCTGTGCACTGAGTCTCCTATTTCTTCATCCTTGTGAGCTGATTCTTGCATGGGTCTAGTCAGTCCAGATGGCAACTGTCTCCCTTACTGGGACAATGACTGGTCTGTGCACATAGAGGGTATTAGTTGCTTGGGCTGTCATAACAAACTGTATGTACCACAAACTGGATGGCTTAAAACAACAAAAATTTAGTGTCTCACAGTGCTGGAGGCTAGAAGTCTGAACTCAAGGTGCTGGCAGAGCTTAGCTCCCTCTGAAACTCAGGACAGAATCTTTCCTTACTTCCTAACTTCTGATACTGGCTGACAGTCCTTGGCATTCCTGGGCTTGTAGTTATATCCATCCAGTCTTTGCTTCTGCTGTCACATGGCCATCTTTACACCATCTTCTCTCTGTGTGGGTCTGTTTAAATTTCCCTTTTTCATAAGGACATGAGTCATAGTGGATTAGGATCCACCTTAATTGCCCTATCTTAGCTTGATTAAATCTGCAAAGACTATATTTCCAGATAAGGACACATTTTGAGTTATCGCGGGTTAGGACTGCAACATATCTTCTTTTGAAGAAGAGTACAATTCAAAACATACCAGAGGGCTTCCCTGGTGGCGCAGTGGTTGAAAGTCCACCTGCCAATGCGGGGGGACACGGGTTCCTGCCCCGGTCTGGGAGGATTCCGCATGCTGTGGAGCGGCTGGGTCCAGTGAGCCATGGCCGCTGAGCCTGCGGGTCCGGAGCCTGTGCTCCACAACGGGAGAGGCCACAACAGTGAGAGGCCCGCATACCGCAAAAAACCAAACAAACAAAAAAAAACATACCAGAGAACATAGTTTGCTTATTTAAAAAAAATTATTTTCAGAGGTAAGGAATGTATTCCTAGACATAAAGAGCAGAAAGAAGAAATTTTGGTTTGTTGTTTATATGTTTTGTTTGGTTAGGAGACTTTAGTGTCTTTAGTTTGCACTATTTACATTCATTTAAGTCTACATTGTTTGGTATATGGTTTGGCAAATAATAATAATTCTAGTCATTATCATAAGACACACCATTGATTATTGAATTCCCATCATAATATATGTCATGAAATCAACAAAGCACCTGCTACTGGCTAGATCCCTGGGGACATTTAAATAGGACAGGTAGTCAACAGTCAGGCTTTAAGATTTCTTTCCCTATCATTTTCTTTATATATATATCTCAAACATTCAGTCTTTAAAGTATGTTTCTTCCTTACTCATTTCACCTCTGCCTTCTGTGCTTCCTTTTACCAAGTCCCAGAGTTTTGAACTGTGTTGATTTTTCCAGGAAACAACAGAAAAACATTTTACTTTACAATAGCATCTGTCAAAGAATGGATGTGTTGTTTTTGCCTTCCATTGGGCCATCTCTGCTTCACTGATATCTGAACATATTTTGCTGTTACCAAACAGTACCTGCACACAGAGTAATGTTTTCAGGTACCAGAAAGTGTCATTGATTTACTTGTGGCAATATAGGATTCCTTGATTAAGAGTTTGACAAATCCCCATTGAAGCTGCATAATAAATCAATCTTTTACTGGAAAAGCCTGAGAGGAGGGTAAGTGAAGATGCTATACATTAATACCTGGGGGAGAGTTACTAACCTCTGTTCTCTGGTGATCAATCACCTCGGCTGGGTTGCACTGACAATGTCTGGAGGTCATCTGGTTAATGAGATAGCACTGGGAGAGTCCTTTCCAGTATTCCATTGTATCAGTCCATCATTAACACCCATTTTAGACACCAAGATCCATTTGCTACTTTTAAAAGAAAATCCTGTGAAATATAACCAGAGCAGATTAATGATTATAAATGGATTACATAAAAAACAATTAAGAAAAATATGCCATTGCTCTTAGAGTGCCTTCATTGGGAAGAATTATAACAAAGTTGGTTTGAGGTTTTATTTGTTTTTTTCCCCAGAATCTCTCTTGAATACACGATTTTATTATGCCATAGGATAGAAAAATAACAAAAATGGATCAATAGTGGAGATATCAACATTTGATTGAGATTGTTGACATTGTTGCTAAAATGTTGATATCCAGAACATGGCTGTTTGGAAATTATCTCAGGAATATGTGTACTTCAGAAACATGGAAAAATGAACTTCAAAAGAGAAAAAGGAAAATATTTCTCTTGCACAGTTATTTTCCTTCTTTCAGGAACCTTTGGCTATTAGCTGCAGTTATGGATTAAAATGTGTACCTTTCATTTTTCTTCTGAGAAAACAAAAGTGGAGAAGGAGTTGGGCCCAATGCTCATGTAGATTTTGTTCTTAATCTCTGATAAATGAAGCAAATCACTTCATTTCTGTCATATAAATAGGAGACATCATTCATCTTTATATCCTCAGCAACTAGTAAGTAGATGCTCAAAAACTGTTTCTAAATAGTTTTTTCATTGTTTTCTTCATTACTATTTAAAATGATTCAAATCTCATACAAAATTGATATTCAGTATTAGTCTTTCTAAAGAAGAAAAAATCTTTAATTTTTACCCAATATCATCCATTTTTTCTGTGATAATGAAGTATAAGTACATATCCTATATAAATGTACATTTATATATAACTGACAGGCTAATAAAAAATACTGAAGACTCATAGCTATTAATATATGCATTTTTGTCACAGTTTTCTGCTAATTTTCATTTTTTCCTTCTTTTCAAAGTACTCAGATAACATATTTTAAAATGCCTGGTTCTATATTATATTTATCTGTTTATAAATCTACCCTTCCAACATAATTTACGTTTCCAGAGATCACTGATGCTATCATGCTCATTTAAATAGAAGTGATTTGGAACTAATCATAATTCATACGTGATAACATTTTTTGCACATCAAAATGGTTTATAAAAGCTAGCTTAATTCATAGTTTTAGCAGCTTTTACCGCACTTAAAATATTTTTACAGAGGCTTCTGTTTTAGAGATATCATTTACTTATAAGAAGTCATGAATGAACCTTAAGTTTTATAACTTTGAGTTCTTAAGAGAAGCCTTCTGGGGACTTCCCTGGTGGTCCAATGGTTAAGAATCCATCTTCTAATGCAGGGGACGTGGGTTCGATCCCTGGTTGGGTAACTAAGATCCCACAAGCCACGGGGCAACTAAGCCCACCTGCCACAACTAGAGAGAAACCCACATGCTGCAATGAAGAGCCCACGTGCCACAATGAAATATCCGGCGTGTGGCAACTAAGACCCAAAGCAGCCAAAAATAAATTAATAAATATTTTTTTTAAAAAAAGAGAAGCCTTCTGAAAATGTTTTCTACTTGTAGATAAGGAGTAAATTGTTTTTTTTTTAATTTATTAAGCTTGTTATTTTTGTGTATGCACTTTAAATTTCTGTATACATTGCTTAACCTAAAACTGACCTAATAATCCTATAAGTCACATGATCCCTGTAGCAGGATCAGTTTGTCCAAAAGTGGCTGTACCAATATCAACAATCACACAGGTCCTTTTGCCATGTGACTCTGCCACTCCCCCATCAAGTGGTAAACTCAAATCACCTTCCCCTTGCATCTGGTATGGCTTTCCTAACTCAGTTATAGCAGTAGAAAGTGGTGAAAAAAGTGATGCAGCATGCTTTCCAAGGCTAGGTAAGAGGAAGTCTTGCAGTCCTGCTTCAGTCTTTTGGAATCCTCATTTTTCCTTTTGGGGATGCTTCCTCTCAGAATTCCCCCAGCTGCTTTGAAAAACCTCAGTCACATGGAGGAAGGGGGAGGTATTACAGTCAACAGTCTCATCTGAGCCCACCTCCATGTTATGGCAGCACAGGCATCAGACATGTTAGTGAAAGAGCCTCCAGATGACACAGATCTCCAGTTATCTGAGACACCAGACATCCCCAGATGTTTCAGTTTGCAGCTAAGGTCCCAAACATTGTAGAGCAGAGATAAGCCAACCCACTGAGTCTTTGCTGAACTCCTGACTCACAGAATGTATTTTTGTGTGATACTGCTATATTTGGGTGATTTATTACACATTATTTGAGAATTGGAATACTCTTGATAAATAATTGATATTCTCAAATACCTACTTCTGTAAAATATTAAATATAATTTAATGGACTATTTTTACAATCGTGTGAGATTTCTCAATATATTAAAAACAAAATGTTGGCTACATACTATCATAGATCATATGTAAAAAATAACTTAAAATGGGAAATACAGTGCCATCTCATTATGACCATATTAAACAAATCATAATTAGATAAATGAATTCCCGGGACATATGACATGGCTTTTTATGAAAAATAATACTAAATATATAATCTGAACTCAAGTCATTTAAAATCTTAAACCCTCATAGCTAATTAAAATAATGAGTAGCATATTATGATAAAAATAACAGCTTTATATTTATTAAAGCATGCTTTCTTTTGATTTTCTATATTATCTAGTTTATTTACTTAGTTATATAAAGACTGGTATACTTAATGCACTATTGAGGTTTTCTCAAGAAATTAAAGCTTCTCTCCCTACTATATTTCAGTTGTGTTTCCTTTAATTCAGAGAGGTCCAGAGTAATTTTTATTCTTAAATATGATGCTATAGATTGATTGTGAGAAGTCTGATCACATAACTGTTTTTATTCAAAATACATATGAATCTTGGCAGAAAGCAATAACAACAGTAAATATTTAAATAGTGTAGCTTATTAGCTAGGCATCTTTCTAAGTGTTTAGAGATCTTTACAAGATCCCTATAATAATAGGGATACCATAATACGCTACTCTTTTTATCCTTATTTTTTACAGAGGAGGAAAGTGACGTGTATAGTTTACCTCAGTTCACTCAACTAGTAAGTGTTGGAGCTGGGATTTAAATCCAAACCATCCTGCTCCAGAGACTGAGCTCTTAAGCTCTACACTCTATTGACTCTGTAGAGGTAAAAAAGTAAAGTAAGAAATGAGTTGGTTAGAATTTAATGGACACCTCAGTTAAAATGCTGTTAGAATGTTTATAGATTCTCTTGCAATCATTTTAGCTTTGATGTTATGCTATACCTTAAAAATTCAACAACTGAGCTGATTTAAGGTAAAAAGAAATTGAAGCCAGTGGGCATCTTGTTTATATAAAAGAAAACTGAAATTTCATTTTGTTTTTATGACTTTATACAAATCCTACTTAATATAGTGAAGAACAGAATTAATGTTACATTGCAAGGGACAAAGCAAACCAGGAGACAGAGGCATCCGGTTCAGCATCCAAATGAGAGGCAGCTGTGCTTTGGAAACATATGCATGTAGCACCATGACCTGCCTGATACACAATTCAAGGCCTGATAACGTGCACACCTGTAATTTCTTTCTAACTGGTCCACTCCACATGCACTTCACCTTGTACACACAGCTTCAATAATTACTGCTTTGTCAACATGTGAAATCTTCATGAAAAGGTTTAAAATAATTGCAATCTGTTAATAGGACTCCTCTTTATCTTTTCATTGCCTGTGCCAGTGTCATTTCTTTATAGTTAATCTTATATCTTTAATGGACAGTATAAAATGCTATATTCAGAAAAAAGACCACTTTTACTATTCACTTTTTTTAAAAAATTTAAATTTGTAGCTGATTCCCACAACTTCAGAAGAAAGGAAATGACTAATGCTATTAAATCAGAGCTCTATCTTTAAAGCTAATTATGTGAGGCCAAGGTATGAATATCATTATTAACATCATAATTCTGATTGAATATTTTTACAAATTTATTTGATGATTACAGATTTCTCTCTCTACATCTCTCAGCCCTCCCCCAATTCTGCAGTTTAATCTATCCTCCTCCCATACCACCAACCCCTAATTTACTGTAAACCTCTCTTTGAAGGAAAGAAAAATCAGTAAGACTTGATTAGATCATTTGAGGAATGCTTTGGTTTCCAGAAGTCAGAATTGACTTGTGAATTTATTAACCACATCAAACCCCCAGAAATGGACAGCATGGCCAGCAGGGTAGTATTTGATACAAGCTTAGTTAAGTAGATGATTCCCCCTCTAACTCCTTCTTTTCCTTTTCTTTTTTACTGAGTGCTCTGAGGCATAAAATTAGTTAACTTGAACTCCCTACAACTCTTCCAGATCCTGGTGACTGTTCTTGGAATATCACCTGCACAAACTTCAACCAATTATAATAAACTTAAAGATCTTTATTTTCTTCTTAACTTTCCACGAGTCCCTTCTGACATTGTTATTTTAAAGCAGTTTGCGCTGAAACAGATATGGCACTTGATAGATGCTTGAGGAAGATAATGACTCTACATCATTGACAACTGGACAGACCTATATTTGTTAGCAGAGATGCTGTGGGATAAGATTATGATAAATAAGGTCATCTAAGGCTTGGACATGAGAACACTCAATCTGGAAATGCACTTAGAGAATGAGATTTATGGTGAGAGTGGAGTTGGAATGGGGCAGAAAGAGAAGCATTTAGATAGAACAGTGAGCACTGGAGTTGGAGTTATCACTGTACTTCTTGGTAATTTAAGATGGGAAAATTTATAAATTAGACTCACAGTTCAGAATTACATATTATCCTCAACTATTTATACCAATAAATATTGTATGTCTTTGAAGGAAAAATCACTCATTGTTTATGTGCTAAAAGGATGAAAGGAATAGGTGATTATATCTTATTGGTAAAACTCTGTGATTTGCTAATTTATTTTCAGCTTATTCTGGAAAGAATTTGAAGAAATTGAAGCTCAAAAATATATATAATTGGAAGGCTAAAAATAAATAATCGAAGAATAATGTATTATAATAATAAAGGAAAGATAAACACACTGAAATTAATATCATTAAGATATCTCATGTGCTATCAAATAACAAAACAATTCGGCTTTAAATTTCCAAAATGTCAAAGGACAGCAAGAAACATAGTCAATGTAACATTCTTAGTTTTTTACATAAATAACTGTTTGGGTTTTTTTTGCTGATAAGATATGAGCACAATTTCTCCCATGGAGTGAAAACATTTTGAGGACATCTATGACATTGTGAATAATATCCTCAAGACAGACACATTATCAAAGTTCAAGGTACACTTCAGTAAACAGATGCAGGGAATCTTTGTGTATTATTTCTGCAATGGATTTTTAAATGTTTGTGTCTCTAATAGCCCTAAGCCAACTGCAGGAGTTTTAACAATGTGATCATCATTACTTCTTCATACTGTTACAGAAATTTATAATATTGTTGGAAACGAAAAAGAATTCTAAGGACTTTTGTTTCAGTGCTGACCTTGTGCTGGGTGATGAATATAAGGTGAGGCAATTGAGACATGACCTCTGCTTGGGCTCTACTTTTTTTTTGCGGTACGCGGGCCTCTCTCTGTTGTGGCGTCTCCCGTTGCGGAGCACAGGCTCCGGACACGAAGGCTCAGCGGCCATGGCTCATGGGCCCAGCCGCTCCACGGCATGTGGGATCTTCCCGGACAGGGGCATGAACCCGTGTCCCTGCATCGGCAAGCGGACTCTCAACCACTGAGCCACCAGGGAAGCCCCATTTTGTTCTGTTTTGTTTGGCCTTGGCTTTTTCCTCACATTGAACCTAGATCTGTAATTACAGTCATATTTTCCAATCCTGTTTGTCTACAGGTTAGTTTTTTATTTTTCCTATCGAAAAAGAAAAGTTAGCTTTACCAATCTTGGTTTTATACAGGTGTTATGACTTTGTTAAATTAACATTTGTTAAGTGGAGCACAGGATGCCCCATGGTGAGCCAGGGTTCAACAGACCACAAGAGAAATTGAAATGAAAAAGATTATTACTCACAGGTCCTAGAGAAGTACACCACAAGCCTCAAGGTGCCACATGGAGGGGTCAAAGCAGAGTGTAGGCAAAGGAGAAAGAACCTGGGGCCCATGACTTTATTAGGGTCAGTGGCTGGAGATGTTTGGGATTCCTGGGCAAAGGAACCTGGGATGTGTTGTGTCCGTCATTGTTCTCTTGGACTGTGGCATCGTGAGATCAATTTTGTAGTCCTAGGCTGGTGACACCATGCCAAGTGGGGCCCTATATTTCTGCACGGACCACACATACACACACACACCTGACTGCATCATCTCTGCGTCATTTAACTGACTCCTTTTTTGCTTCCCATTTGTGTGAGCACTAAGGATTTAGTCTATTACCCTCAGCTCTTTACTCTTCAGCAGAAATCAGTCATCCTAATCAAAAAATTTTAACAATCAACTATAATTTTTAACTTCAACTCTGGTCTCTCTTCCACTCTCTCCATGCCCCCTACTGCCTATAGGACACTGCAGCTCAAGTGGGTCACTGCTGAAACTTCAATGGTCACTATGCTTTTTAAAAAGTTATTATTTTCCCAGAAAAAGTGACTCCTTTTTATGTCTCTCTAAATCCTGTAAGTAACGTCATTATTCTTCAAATTATCTAGGCTCTAAACTGAGGGTCAACTTTTACTTTCTCTTTATATACCATCATTTCCTTCTGTATCACCCTACTATGTTTGGCGTTCATCATCTCTCTTCTGTATTATTATAATAGCCTCCAAAGGGGTCTCCCTGCTCTAGAAGTCCCTCCCTTCTTCAATTTGTCCTGCATAGGAGCAGCTGAACCAGCTGGGAAAGCTTTATAGTGAAAAAAAAAAGAAGGCTTCAGAGACGCTGATGGGAAGCTTTGGCATGGGGAGGCTGGAGGGGACTAATTAGAAGCAGGGCGTATTATGTGATTGGTTTGGGGAGATTATTTGACCTTCTCTGACAGGTCCTGAACTGGAAGCAGGGCAGAATCTAGGGAGACTGGCAGTTACTTACCAAGTCCTTATGGTTCTGAGCCAGTTGCTACAGAAGTTGTTGTTTGGCCTCCTGGGCTGGTTGCTGCAGCATTGGTGGGTCAGAGTATGTGCACATGTGGTCTGATCGTATGGTCTGTCCCATTTATATTTAATCTCTTAACATGGATGTTTTATGAGTAAAATCAGACAATTCATTTAAAGCTCTTGGTCAGTGTCTAGCATAGTAAAGCACTCTGGAAACCATTGCTAATATTAATAACGATAATGGTAATTACTATCACTAAGTTTATATTCTAAACATTTTAGAAAACTAAGAAACCTAGAAACAGCAAGTCTGGGAAGTTTTGTTACCTTCATGTTGACTAGAGAGCATGTCAAATAAGACTTATATTGACTCATAGGAAACTGTCATTTTGTAGGTCTAAACTGTTTAAATATCTATAATTTTTAATGGCTCCATTACCAAAATTATTCTGGTAATTATTAAAAATTCTGGTATACATTAAAAAATACATGGTGGCCCATACATTTACCTTAAAGTCTTTATCAATAATATCCTTTCTTTTATATTGCCTCAGCCACTTATTTCATTCAGATGATGTCTACTTTTTAGAGGAAAAATATACATAACTACAGACTGAGTGATAATTACATAGAATGACTGGCACAGAACAATTGTTTTAAAAGGGAATAAATCAATAAACATAAGGACAGGTTATTTACACCACCTTAATGTTCCTAAAAATTATATCATCTCTGAAGGAATAAAACATCTGAAACTCAATCACTTTCCTGCTGTGGTATTCTGCAAAGTGTATTTACAGAGAAGTTCTGCATAAAAGAATTAAGTATTTGTAACTTTGAGAGGGTGAGTTCATTTGCTTTCCGCTAAGCTCGAGAGCTGCTTGGAGAACTCTCACCTCCAGGTCTAGTTTGCTTGCTTTCTGTACTATCCCAGTATGAGGTAAGCCCAGTTACTGCCTACCCTATAATTTGCATATAATCACTCATATTATTTGGTGATGATGCTTTTAGATCTGTTTTTATGTAAATGAGGAACGTGGCAAAATAACTCTATAATAAGCCTAATGGCATTGTTCAGGTTGTATGTCTAATTGCTCTCTTTATTAGTCACTCCACTTTCACACACTTAGGCAAATTGGGTGGGGTGGAGGCCTGCACATTTTCTCTTAAACAACTGTTTAAATTTTAGTTTATGGATGATATAGCACCATTAACAAGCTGTGATTTTTATTCTGCTGTCCAGGTGAGCTAAACATGAAAACGGAGTTTACTGGCTCTGAAATGAAATAAGCATTAGAGGTTGACTGTAGGTAACTTTTCCCAGACATCATCATTCACTATATTAATGATGAGGATTGCCAGAGGGATCAAGTCAATCCAGCTTTTTTAATACACAGCTAGGATGTAACGAATACTTTGTCTTGCCACTCATCTTTGTAAGAAAACTTTTTTTTTTTTGGTCACCAGGAGAAAGATTCACTTGTGGTCCAAGTCAAATGTTCAAAATCGTAACAGGCTAGAAAGATTTGATCCCAAGCACAAGCCCACGAGGGAGGGGACCAAAACAGACCAAGGAGAGACAACACCCCATGTAAAAAGATGAGCGGACAGCTTCACACACACACACACACACACACACACACACACACACACACACACACGAAATGTTTGGACAGAGGTACATTTCACATGGTCATTTCTGTTTCTTTTAAAATACAGGTCTGTGGGGTGGTATTTTTTTTCCAGCTATTGAAAAAAAAAAGGCCCAAAAGTACATATGTGAGGGGAAGGAGGCAGAAATTAAGCAATATAGTAATTTTCCCTGGAGGGATATGAGGAAGAAAACAGGAAGCAATATTGAGAGAATTCAGTTTTCTCACCATTGGGCTTCTTGCATTTTATTATTGGTCCACTAAAGTTATATTCACATTCTAGCTTTGCTGCATCTTCTTTGCTGGGATTAGACTGACTAAAACACCTCTGTGAACTGTAAGAAAAGACCAGGGACTCAGCCCAGCCCTCAGCTTCTGTGCTCTTCTAGGGATGGACGGTCCTGGAAAGGAATAAGGACTGCCAGCAGCCCCTGGGTCCCTCAGCACCACTGTGACAGTCCCTCCTTTCTCTGGGAGTGTGTCAGAAAAGGTCCCCTATTTTTGGGATGGGAGGAGCAGAGGGCTGGCAGCAGGATTCCAGCAGCTGGCTTGCCTTGTTTTGGAAGGACAATTAAGCTGAGTGAAAACAGGCTACTTCTTGTTCCCCCAGGTCCTCCGCCCGCCCTCTCACTACCCTGCCAACCGCAGGTTCTCCAACAGGATGTGTCTCTGACCTTTGGTCCCAGAATCCACATTGTGCTTTGAGATCAAGAGGAAACAAAATGGACCAGCGCCTGTCCCAAGGCTCCCACAATTGTTCCCTCACTGCCTCCCTCATCCCCCAAATTGCCCGATATAAGACACTCCACCTGTCTTCACGTTGGCTCTGGCCAAGGAGGGAAAGGGGCTGGTCAGACAGGGGCTCAAGCCTCTGATTTGGCGTAAATATTCCCAAGTCAACTCACAAGCAGTGAGGACTTGATGCTAAGTATGCCTGCAGGCCCCTCCCTCTCCGGCAGGGCACAAGGATGCAAAGATGTCAACCGTGGGGCCTGAGTCAGTGGACTCGGGGTGAAGATGGGAGGGGGAGACCCAGAAGGGTGACAAGAAAGCCCAGAGATGAATAAAGCCAGGCAAGGGTCAGCACAGCCCCCAACAGGCAAGAGAAGGGACTTGGAGGTGGCAGCATCTTTCCCTTCCTCATCCCGGATCTGTGCTTCCAGTTCTGTAGCCCTGGGACCCTCTCCCTCTGCTTCAAGGAGGCTTTAAGTAAATGGGGAGTGAGCCTGGGCAGGATGCCGCGGCTGGGGGAGCACAGAGCAGCGCACCTGACTCTGGAGCTCACTCTGTTGTTTTTCCGGGCTGTCGCCGCCGTGGTGAAGGACTCCGTGGGGTAGTGTGCATTGCACCGGGGCTTCTTCTCATAGCCCTTGTAGTTCTTCATGTGGAGTGTCATCTTGCAGGTCTCGTAGTGGAAGCATGCTTTAGGCCAGAACTTACGCAGACAGCTCACCTTCTCCGTGGGGTACAAGATCTCGCCACCCCGGGCGCGGCTGGGATTCAGGGCTCGCGGAAAGGCTGGGGCTAGGACGCCGGCGGTGGCGCGCGCTCTCCTTCCCCAGAGCGAGCTGGCGGAAGGCGGCCGCGTTGCACCTGCACAGGCGACGGAGACGGCGGCTGCAGCTAGGGAACCGGCCAACTTTTGCTTTCTAATAGCTATAAACACGTACATAAATAGCGACGAAACCTGAATTCAAGTGGTACTTTAAGCCTATATAAGAAACTTCCATAGGGTAAATGAATTTACCTCATGATTCTGAAAATGAGGGCATGTTTTTGCATCTGGTAAGGTCACTCTTAGCATCTTTCTCTCTTTCCATATGTAAAGAGAAAAGTAAATATCCTTGTATCAATTCCTGAAAGACGTTTCTTTAAAGACTTTACTGTCTTAATAGAATTATTTGGCATGAGGACAAATAATGTTGGGCTTTTATTAAGGAGTCTTTTACACCGCAGTATTTTTAACGTAATCAGGACAGAAGCCAACACATAGAGACTAATGAATAATTTGATGTCTTGCAATGGATATCTGCTGTGGTTGCACCTAATCGGAATTATTATCATCTGCCCAGCAGATGGGTGCTTAGCCAGTTGGATAAAACTTCTATTTGAACAGCTTTCACACACACAGAAATGCCTCAGTACTGGAGAATGTTTTTTCTTTTGTCATCTATTTCCCACAAAATAACTGAAATAACGTGGTATCTAATTGCAAAGATTCAGATTCATTTAAAACATACTAATTAAGGGGTAGTTATAATACCTTTTATCTCTTTCCACTTACTCTTCCTTAATTTTACAATTATCAAACTAGCACTGAGTGCAGTGAATATAAAACTAACTACAGAACTTCTCAGGATAATCTTCCAGGCATTTAGCAGCCTTTAGCCATATGGGTTTTGCATGTACAGTTCCAAAATGGCTCTTTTCCATATACATTTATGGAGAAATAAGAAAAAAAAGAAAATATATTTGGGTGATGTTGAGGACAAGCGTTAGCAACTACGAAACTGAGTTTGCTATAGGCCAGATAGCATCCATTTGTAAAACACTGGGTATAGGCTTGCCTTTTGTGTGATCAATTTATATTAGTTCTTGTCTATCAGCAGCAGTTCTAAACACCAAAGAATGGAACTTTTTATTTTTGGCTTGCTTCTTAAATTCAAACCCACTATAAAGTCATTTTAGTACAAATACTGTTTCTTGTTAGAATTGTGCAGCTGACACCATGGTGACTCCCCCCAGATCCCTGAGAGCCTGTGCACCCATTCCCAGCACCTTTATGTGTTGCTGTGACCTTCAGAAGATGGTCAGGGTGCTTGAAGCTGCCAAGCCCAGCTAGAGGCAACAAGTGCCTGGGAGTTTATTTTCTGTTGATGCAGCCAGGCCAGAAGGCAGTGACTGACTAATCCTCCTGGTAACATTGAGGGAGCAAGGGAGGAAATCCTAGTTCCTTCATCTGAGAGGTGACCAACCACTCCAGAGCCCCTACACGTGGGAACAGGCTGAGGCTGGGACTTCACCTAAAATTACAGCTTTGCTTGACTCTCTTCCTTCTCTGTCTTGCTTTGGCCATATTCTTTCTCTCAAACCCTTGACTCAAAGTCTGCTTATCAGAGAAATAATTGAAGACAAGTTGTATCTGTGCCTTTCACATCGTGCTGTGTATGATAGGGGGTTGATCAATAATTGTGGGATGAATGAATACTAGCAATGTGAGTAAAGTGTATACGGAAGAGATCCTTGGTTTAGAGATTTAAGTAAATTTGATCATTCTGATGCCTTTTTTGCTCCTTTCCTTGGGGGAATGATTTGTTATGGTGCATGATTAGAAATTCTTGTATGTAACCTACTGTTTGATACTCAGTGGTGAATTTTAAATGCGGGTAGGGAGAGGGGCATGAGGTACATAAAGAAATTTTACCGCATTGAGCAAATCTCTGTTTCTATGCTTCTACAAGTGCACAGTCAGTTGTAAGTGTTCTCCGTGACTGCATGTAATAATCACAGAAAAGTCTCAGGGTAGGTGACAGCACAAAAGCTAACTTTAGTAACTCAGTGACCACGGAAAAGAGAGCAGCAAAAAGATGGTTGTAAGAACCTGCATAATGGTAATGCATATGATGAAGATAAAAATACCCAAATCAGGGCTTCCCTGGTGGCGCAGTGGTTGAGAGTCCGCCTGCCGATGCAGGGGACACGGGTTCGTGCCCCGGTCCGGGAAGATCCCACATGCCGCAGAGCGGCTAGGCCCGTGAGCCATGGCCACTGAGCCTGCGTGTCCGGAGCCTGTGCTCTGCAACGGGAGAGGCCACAGCAGTGAGAGGCCCGCGTACTGCAAAAAAAAACTCAAATCACATATTTTAAAGTTTTAATTTCAACTCTAATTGAACCACAGTCATATTAAAGCTAATTTATCTGCTATTATGATGAGCCCTAACACTTTTTTGCTGCATAATAACATTAAGCTTCTTATGAGGATCTAGAAACTTACAATAAAACACAAACATAATTTGATTACTAAGAACTTCACAATCCAATGCTATATGGTTATTAATGTGTGCATGAGAAGCAGAATCTTTGACTTTTTACCTAGGGATGTGTTTTATTTTAAAAGAAAACAACACTTTCAAGTAACTATGCGTGAGGTTTTTAACGATTAAATTGTCTGTCATAATTCTTGACTCTAGTCAGTAAGATATAATAATTAATGAATAAGTTAGTTGCTTTTAATGTTCTACGGTTTAGTGATATACAATTTACAGTGCCTCAGAATCTTTTAGAGTTACGCCTAGATGAGCAGGCATCTGATATATTTCTTCTTTGGTAACAGTATAATAGCCAAAGAATAATTACTAGCTTTGTGACGATGGCATTTTATCAATGGAACTTCCATTAAGTTAGCCTTCCATCTTGTTAATGTCATGCTCTTTTTTCAGGACCTTGACATCATTATAATGTGTCACTGTAAGGGGAAAAAAGATGTACTTTTTAAGTGACATAGATATAAATGTGTACTCCTGTCTCTGCTAAATTAGCATTCAAAGCTTTCTCTCTGCAGTCATTTTAAGGACTACACAGGAATAATATAGAGATATAAAAAGTATATCACTTTTGCCCAACTGCTTGTTAACATTCACTCTTTACATATGGCATTCCCAAAAAAGTAGTTTTTAAAAAGTGTTTTCATGGTAGAGTCAGCATTCTGCTTCACTTGTCCTAATGGTAAAGCTTAATCTGAATTTAGTTGAATATTCATAAAGATGGCATTTTAAATAGCTCTTCCATATATACAGAGTCATCGTATTGGTTAGAAATGAAATGCTTTAAAAAAATGAAATGCTTCTTCTTCTTATGTGATTTGATATTGTATTTTGTGAGGAGAGAGTGGATGAAGAAGTATAAAGTGTAAAATTAACTGTAAAATTAACAGTAAAATTGTTATCTTGAATAAGTATTAAATGCTATTGAAAGTGGTTATGCCTGCATAATGCCAAAAGAAAACATTAAAAATTTAAAATTTCAGGCATATAGCCAGTTTTTTGATTGATTGTACTACAAGTAACTGATCCGATAGATTACTTTTTCCTTCAAGGAACTGCCCAGTTTTGGATGAAGCTGACCAAATCTGTCAACTCTGTAGGTGGTATCTTATTGAATTAGGAACATGTCAATGCACTCTCAATAAATCTGAGTGCCAAATTTTTTAGTAGCTACCCTCATATACTGCAATTCTGGTCATGAGGTAACTACCTCTTGATGTCTTCAAAATGGTTAAAAATATTCTCCTACCCATTTGGAGATAAAAATTACAGAAAAATATCATTTTGACTAAAAAAATGAAAACTGTCATCTTATATTCAGCATATACATTCCAATTTTTTACTAGTGACTTTTTAGGGATTTTAATAAACATATTAGATCTCCCTATGCTCATAAAACTTCTCAGATTTTCTATTATCTTATAATGTACCAGCCAACAACATAAATGAAATCAAATCTAGGTATTCCAAAGCAATGGAGGGAGGACTTTTCATGTGGAGAAGAGCTGTCTAGGCTTCAGAGTCCCAACCATTGTTCCTCAGATTCTTCTCCCTTTTAGGGTTATATGAGGTATTAAATACTGCTGGGCAAGGCAATTGGAGGCAAGAGAGCTATATACGGTTAATCTCTGGTAGATACCTGACACACAGAACTCAGTAGAGTAATGCTCTTGTAATGTTTTAACCAAAAAGAAAACACAGAACCCTTCTGTTAATTCCTTATTGCACAACTGAAACCAAGCTAGAAGATACAATCACAGCTTAAGTAAGGGTTCATGTATTATAAAGGCAGAGATTTTTTAGATTTAATAATTCCTTGCTAATGACTCCCACTGGAAGACCCTACACCCTACCACCCCTTGACTTTTGGTTTTCCCCAAAGTGGGGGAAGCCATTTAACTGCATCACCCAGGACACACTGTCAAGCATACCTAGATTTTACATTTCAGAACCCCGAGATTCAATTGCACAAAAAAACAATAGTAATATTTCCCACCTATTAAAGTCTGTCTTCTGAATGTTGGCTTCCTGCATCTTCCTTTATTGTTAAAAAAGACCAACATTTGAATACAAAACAATATATCTTCACAAGAGATGTGTACATATGTTGAAGCTCTTCTAATTCCCTGAATTATCTTTTTCTTTCCTTTTGTGACTAACCTTTCAACTAACACACCATTGTAAAGCAATCATACGCCAATAAAGATGTTAAAAAAAAAAGTAGTTTTGAAACTACTATTTTTCTTGCTGTTTCCACTGTCTCGTGCATTGGGATGCTTGCAGTCAGGTATCTACCACTGCTTAACTTGAAACTGACCATCTAATCACAAATTCAAGTGACCCTTTCTCAGTCTGAACCTCTATCTCTATAACTATCCACACAGCTGACTATCTTCTTAAAATTGTATTATCCCTAGGGTCCAATGAACATATACCATTCTGCTGCTTCTCTTGACACAGAGCCTGTTACTCTCTTTTATTCTTTACTGACTCTTCCTGTTTTACCACTGCCCGAATGTAGTTGTGTTACAAGATTCAAGGTTGTGCTTCTTTTTATCTTTATTGGTCTCTCTTCTTTGGCAGTCCTGCAGTTATTGCCATCCCACCTTTGTGAGTACTTCCTAAATCTCTGAACCTTGATATCTCTTAACTGATCTAGTCTATAATCTGTAACTATCTGTTGTGATATCTAGCTGAATATCCTGAAAGACTCCTCAACACATTTTTTAAATTATATTCATTTTATTCATTAAAACAATTATTTTTTCTAATTTCTATTAGGTTTATGATAATCCCATTTTTCTCAATTTCCTAGTCTCCACATACTTAAATAACATTTCATTTATCTCTGCTCTTCATTTCCTATATCTAATCATTTTCCAGGGAAGTTTTCTCTTTGAATTATATTTTGATTTTGTCCTTTTCTTTCAGTAGGCTTTTTCCCTACTCAAGTTGTTTTTCTCTTCATGTTTGGCCTTAACTCTTTCCTTTTTTCTGTTTCAGTTTGGTTGTTAAAATAATTGTTATTCACAATAAAAACAGTGAAACTATAATGAAATTAAATTTGAAGTTCCCTCCTGGCACAAATACTCCATTCCTTCTATTACCACAGTTTTATGTGTATCAGTCCAAAAAATTATCATTCATGCACGCAAATATATTTCCAAATCATCTCCAAAGTAGCTGAAACAATGTACTCTTTTATTTATTTATTAACTAGCAATGTATGAAGATGAGATTTCCCCACACCCTTCTAACCCTTGTGTTATCATTCCTATAATACTTGCCAATCTGTTCTCTTACTGTTGTTTTAATTTGCATTTTATTATTTTTGAATAAGATTGAACATCTATTCATATGCTTATAAGTAATTTGTATCGCTTTTTCTGTGAAATGCCTGTATATATTGTCTTTTTTTTTTTTTCCTTCTTGGATCACTGCCGCAAGCCTCTTTTGGCTTCTGTGATGATTACAAATTGTTTCTAGATTAATCTTAACTAATTCACATTTCCAGAATAATTCTCAGTTAAAATACTTCAAATTATTGTAGATTTTTCAACTGTTTAAAATTAAAATCTCCTAAACCAGTTTACCAAAGTTCTTATGTACAAGCATTAAGAGGCAGAAATCTGAATGGTTTTAGCTGAAATGCATTTCCTTAGGAGGATACTGAGAAACTAACAATCTATGGCAGGGCTTGAGAACCTATTTGGATGTCATGCATTTTGGGAAAAAAAGTATTTGAAATTATGCTGCAAAAATCTTTCATCAAAGATACCAGTGATGTTGCTCTGATAGCATCAATACTGAAAAAACGGGTGCTGTTAATGGAGCAACACCCATGGACAACTTGGGAAAATAAGTGTTAGCTGACCCCTTTTACCATACCTAGCTGGTCATTTACTTCAGATTAAAAAACTGAGATGTGTCCATCTGATTGCCCTACATCCTGCACCTGAGCCCTACATTCAAGAGAAACAAGGAAAAAAATTCTCTCGCACTTTTCACTTGTATAGTTGGATGTGAGTTTTGCTTCACAAGTCAGTGGATTCCCCACACACAGGAAGGGTTTCAAAAGCTGAACACCATGAATAATGACAGAGATCTACTAAAGTTGCTATTAATCCCATTTCTACTATTCCCTCACTTTTTAAAAAGCTATTTGTTTTATTCTTAATGTAGCCTAGGTTAGCCCATCAAGACATGTCATTGCTAATATAAACCTTGAATTTTTTGCATCCCTCCTTTTTGCTTATTTCATGCTCTCTGCCTGGTTTGCTTATCTTTTTGGCATTCCCTACCTATTTAAAAATTTTCTACTTCAAACATCTTTTCTTTGATCCTCCCCTATGAATTCCTCTTCTCTCAACTGTCGTACAATTTGATTCCACCAAACAATAATACCCATTGCATTTTGCCTTGTCCAGAAATTGTTCTAATATGTGTCATCTTATCCTATTACTCCGTAAGCACCAATTTTATAAGGACAATGCCATTTCGTTTCTCAATGCATTAAAATATTCTGAAGACTCAGATATCAATTTAAAGAACTCATCAAAAATAGATTTCTAGGTCAACTAATTTATGACAAAGGCACCAAGAATATACGATGGAGAAAGGACAATCTCTTCAAGTAGTGGTGGTGGGAAAAAGACAGTCACATGCAAAAGACTGAAATTGGATCACTGTCTTACACCATATATCAATATAAAAATTAACTCAAAATGGATTAAAGACTTGAGCGTAAGATCTAAAACCATAAAACCCCTAGAAGAAAACATATGCAGTAAACTACTTGACATTGGTCTTTCCAATGATTTTTCAGATTTGAAACCAAAAGCAAAGGCAACAAAAGCAAAAATAAACAAGTGGGTCTATATCAAACTAAAAAGCTTCTGCACAGCACAGGAAACAAAATGAAAAGGCAACCTAAATCTTTGCAAATCATATATCTGGAAAAAAGTTAATATCCAAAATATATAAAGAACTCATAAAATTCAATAGCAAAAAAACCCACAATCCAGTTGAAAAATGGGCAGAGGATCTGAATAGATATTTTCCAAAGAAGACATACAGATGGCCAACAGGTACATGAAAAGGTGCTCAACATTACTAATCATCAGGGAAATGCAAATCAAAACCACAATGAGATTTCACCTCACACCTTCTAGAATGGCTATTATCAAAAAGGCAAGAAATAACAAGTGTTGTCAAAGATGTGGAGAAAAGGGAACCCTTTGGTGATGTTGGTGGGAATGTAAATTGGTGCAGGCACTTTGGAAAATAGTATGGAGGTTTCTCAAAAAATTAAAAATAGAACTACCATATGCACCAGCAATTTCACTTCTGGGTATTTATCAGAAAGAAATTAAAACACTGATTCAAAAAGATAAATGCACCCCCATGTTCACTGCAGCATTATTTACAATTGCCAAGATATGGAAGCAACCACAGTGTCCACTGACAGATGAGTGAATAAAGAAATGTGGTATATATAAAATGGCATATTATTCAGCCATAAAAAGAATCTTGCCATTTGCAACAATATGGATGAACCTTGAGAGCATTATGCTAAGTGAAATAAATCAGACAGAGAAAGACAAACACCATATGATCTCACTTACATGTAGAATCTAAAAAAAAAAAAAAACAAACGCTGAAAAACCAAACTCATAGATACAGACAACAGATTGGTGGTTTCCAGAGGCGGGAGTTGGGGGGTGGGTGAAATGGATGAAGGTGGTCAAGAGGTGCAAACTTCCAGTTATACAAAAAATAAGTCATGGGGATGTAAAGTACAGCATGGTGACTATAGTTAATAATAATGTATCGTATTATTTGAAAGTTGCTAAGAAAGTAGATCTTAAGAGTTCTCATCATGAGGAAAAAAACTGTAACTTGTGTGGCGATGGATGTTAACTAGATCACTGTGGTGATCAATTTGCAATATATACAAATATGGAATCCTGTTATACACCTGAAAAAAAATAGAATTCTAATCCTTGCCATTCATTCAGTAATTCAGCAAGTATGTGCTGACATCCAAGTGTATATGCCAACATTCTGCTTAGAGCTACAGATATAATGATGAACGACATTGACTCAATGTTTCACAGATTCTAGAAATGAAAAACCAAACTACAAACACTAACAAGACAAACAAAATACAGATACATAAAAATTTCAGTAAAATTTTTTAATGCTTGAAGTGTGTTATGGAAACTAAATAACTTCCTATGTAAAGAGCAGTTTGAAGAAGTGCATGAGGGAAGTGGTTTGATTAGTTAGAAGGCTTAATTGGCATATAATTGAAAGATGATAACTGCATGAATTAAGCTGGCAGCAACGGAGATGGAAAAGAAGTCACAAGAATTCGAAATATATGTTGCAGATAGAACTGACAGGACCTAACGATGATCTGGATGTTATATATGAAAGAAAATGCCAAAGACTAAACTCTACTGTATTACAACAGAAATATTTTTCCACCAGCACTTTTATCACTATTCACTCACTGACTTTCCATCATATGCTTTGGTCTTCCCAGGGTATTGTATGTTTCAAGAGATCATTGTATAAGTACTTCCCTGGTGGCGCAGTGGTTAAGAATTCGCCTGCCAACGCAGGGGATACGGGTTCGATCTCTGGTCCAGGAAGATCCCACATGCCGCGGAGCAACTAAGCCTGTGCGTCAAAACCACTGAGCCTGTGATCTAGAGCCTGTGAGCCACAACTACTGAGCCCGCATGCTGCAACTACTGAAGCCCGTGTGCCTAGGGCCCAGTGCTCCACAACAAGAGAAGCCATCACAGTGAGAAGCCTGCACACCACTACAAAGAGTAGCCCCTGCTCGCCACAACTAGAGAAAGCCTGTGTGCAGCAACGAAGACCCAATGCAGCCAAAAATAAATAAATTTATTTTAAAAAAAGAGATATCATTGTATTAAGAACACTACAAATCCACAATTTTCAAATTCAGTTGATCCTATAACCGTAGAGATATATCAGGAGATAAAAACCACAATTTGAACAGGGAGAGTTTATAATAAAGAATTATTAACTATGACTAGGGAGCAAATACAAAGGGTAACAAGAACTCTAAAGAATGTCCTAAGGCTGAAAGGCACATAACCAAGGAAAGAACAAATTTGGAAGGGAGCTCCCATCCCAAGGCTGGAATTTAGACCTCACTGGAGAAAGTGTGGGTGCAGCACACTGGATGGTGGAGAGGCTCCCTGTGTTGCCCAGAGTCACTGGGCAAACAGGAGGTACCTTTTATGGTATGTGGGCTAAAGGTGGCAAGTCAGGTACACCTCTCCAGAGTATGAAGGGGCTGAGACTGGCACAGCTATGAAGGGTACAGATATGTAGAAAATAGGAGCTGGGACTGGCAAGCAGGAAACAACTTTCCAGGGTGCAGAGGGTCTGAGACCAGCAGACTAAGGTACAGATTTATTCAGGGTTCTAGCAGCCTTCTCTGTGGCTGCATAGTACAAGGTCTAGGCTGTACACTGTCTGCAAGAGTGGACCACCGTGAGCTGGCCACCCACCTACTGAGGCTGAGGACTCAAGCTGGCTGAGACACTGACTGTATTCTCTAGGTCCACAGCCAGGATTGACCATCACTGGATGTTCCTCTCCCATGCTACTGTAAACCATGCAACGGGAACAAAAAGAAGCAAAAGGAAGGACACACTAACCAGGAAGAAAAACTCTTTCCTCTTGTAATGTTCCTCTGGTGCCTCCTACAATCAAAATTTAAAGTCGTACTTGGAGCAAAAAAGAAATTCATACAAGCACAAGCCTCATTATCACTGTACAGGTATTGAGGGTGGATTAGGAGCTGACAGGAAATACACTGATAACTGGGAAAGTTCACTCCTTTGGACACTTCCATATACCTCTGTTATACACATTTGAACTTCCGTATGACAGTGAGACAACTCTGTTTTTCCACTTAACAAGATACAGCTGTCCTTCTTAGAAGTTTTCACCATTTCCCGAAACAGAAATATGCACATTCGCTATGACCATAAAATTTTACCACAGAATCTCTGAAAATTTCATTAGCTAAACACCACATGTTAAATTATTCTCCTACAAATTTTATATAAAATAAAAAGGGGGCTTCCCTGGTGGCGCAGTGGTTGAGAGTCTGCCTGCCGATGCAGGGGACACGGGTTCGTGCCCCGGTCCGGGAAGATCCCACATGCCGCGGAGCGGCTGGGCCCGTGAGCCATGGCCGCTGAGCCTGCGCGTCCAGAGCCTGTGCTCCACAACGGGAGAGGCCACAGCAGTGAGAGGCCCGCGTACCGCAAAAAAAATAAATAAATAAATAAAAATAAATAAAATAAAATAAATAAAATAAAATAAATAAATAAAATAAATAAAATAAAATAAATATAAAATAAAGTAAAATAAAATAAAATAAAATAAAAATAAAATAAAAAGGAAGGGGTAGAAGGAAAGAGAAAAATAACATGGTTGTATGTTCAATTAAACATACACCTATCACAAGCAGAGAAAAATATGCAAACATGCTATAATCCTTTCTGCAACTGGTCACAAAGCTGTAGCATTTATGGCTTCCTTCTGCTCCGCATAATGTATTTCACTTGCACTCATTCAGAACCTCAGCGGTCAAAGAAGTACTAAGCGTGGCTCCCACACTCAGAGAATCTCTTGGGTTTCAGATACAGTTTTCTTTACCTAAATTTGTATAACAGCAACATAATTTCCTCTTGATAATTGAAAACACTCCAACTAGGAGACTTTTTTTCTTTTGTTGCTTGTTGGTTGAGTGGCATAAGGTCTTTAGAATGGTCGGGGGCAGTCTTACCTTCTAATTGAATGTACCATTACTTTAACTTTTCCAGGAAGCAGTATAAACGGTCATCCAACTTGGGCCATGGACCCAGCAGATAGCAGGGAACTTGAGTATCTGTGTAGAAAAACACATTTTGCTGAGCCTGTGAAAAGTCACCATTAAGAGATTCACAGAATAGATCCTTAGAGTTCTAGGGAAGCTCAGTCTGTTGTGTAGCAGAGATTATTATTTGAAAAGTAGCTCTTAGTTATTAGATCTTAGGAACCAGGCTTTAACAACGGGACATCAATAGTGACTCTGGTAAAAATGCTCATCATGAGCTACTTTGCATACAACTCTCCAACTTGAAAAGTGTGACGGGCCCAGCAGGAATACATTATAAAACAGAAGTGATGTATCAGGGGTCAGGTTTGAAGGCCAAAGTAAACTGCACAGAGGTCGTCCAGATTCCAAAGACACCCACTTCCCACTCCCAGTGCACTGAGGCTAACTGCCAGCTCATACCTATGGCTTCAAAGCAAAGTAGAGGTGGGACTTCCCTGGTGGTCTAGTGGGTAAGACTAAGTGATCCCAATGCAGGGGGCCCAGGTTTGATCCTTGGTTGGGGAACTGGATCCTGCATGCCACAACGAAGAATTTGCATGATGCAACTAAAAGCCTGCGTGCCTCAACTAAAGATCCTGAATGCTGCAACTACGACCTGGTGCAGCCTAAATGAATAAATTAATTAATAAATACCAAAAAAATAAAGTTCACTTTAAAAAAAAGCAAAGTAGAGGAAAACAAGTATATTTCTCTAGAAATAGAGAAACTGCAAGAAAAATAGGATGGCTGGAAGGAAGAGTTTGAACAGGCAGTAACAAGAGACGAGACTGGAGAGAGGAAGAAAAGTCAGCCATGAGCAGCCTTATAAGTCATGTTAAAGGATTTTAAACTTAGTCTTAAGGGCCACTATTAAAGTTTTTCAGTTGGGTTAATCCATGAACAATACCATGTTTTAGAAAAATCACTGGCTTCACAGTATGTGGAGGCAAGAAAGGGAAGAAATGTCTCTCAAGAGGTTGTTGCAATAATTAGGCGGGAGCTGAGGACAGACTCCATAACTTCTCATGTTTACATATGTATGTATGTTCCTTTTGCTAAAAGTCTACAGAACATCTACTTATTCATTATAAATATCGTACCCTTCCCCCTCTTACAAAAGTAGCATTTCAGAGAAAATGTTGTTTTAGCTCAAGGACTAAGCATCCACATGTAAACCACTAATATGTTACAGAACTGGGATTTAAACTCAGTCTGTATGATTTCAAAGCCAGTGTTCTTGCAGAAACGTCCAATGGGGAAGGTAGACATGCACATACATTGATAAATTAAAATTCAGTGTAGGTTAGAACTCCTAAAAACGGCTGAACAAAAGATCATAGAATCGGGGCTTCCCTGGTGGCGCAGTGGTTGAGAGTCCGCCTGCCGATGCAGGGGACGCGGGTTCGTGCCCTGGTCCGGGAGGATCCCACGTGCCGCGGAGCGGCTGGGCCCGTGAGCCATGGCCGCTGAGCCTGCGCGTCCGGAGCCTGTGGTCCGCAACGGGAGAGGCCACAACAGTGAGAGGCCCACGTACAGCAAAAAAAAAAAAAAAAAAAAGATCATAGAATCATCGCAGACAGCAAGATGTTCCACAAAGGGATAAAATTATCATAAAGTTCTAAGTCACAGAATTTTGTTAGTTTAATTGAGCATTGTTCACTACTACATATTGCTATTTACAAGGAACGAGTATTTGGAAGATTGCCAATTATTAAATTCATTGTTTTGTCTATGCTGCATAAGTGAAAAGTAATACATATGTTTATCTACTTTTGTCCCCAGGACAAGATTTTGCTGTGCACTCTTCATTCCCCAGTTTGTCAGAGTATTTGCTAATTATGTGATAAACAAGCTTTTTAAAATAGCTGAATTTTATTACTGTCTTTTATCTATATTTTTGTCTTTACGTTTGTTGTTATTTAAAAATCAGTACAAGCTCATTGGATAAAGATTTCAAGCTATACAGAATTATAGAATGTATAAAGTGAGAGAATTTTCAACAGTTTGCTGTACTTTTTTAGACAATTTCTTCGCCAGATGTGAGATTCCATCATAACGACTATATTTGCAAAATGTTTAAATCTTATAAGATAAAGTGCTATCCAGAAAGAACAATTATGTATTCCACGCGCTGCTAGTGGGAATATGGGAATATATAATTTTACAACTACTTTAAAAAATTGGAAGAAGTTATCTGGTAGAGAATATGCATAGTCTATAACTCTATTGTAGTTCAACTGTTTAGTATATATCCTGGAGAAATACTTGCAAGTATTTATCAGGTTATATATATATATATATATATCTCATATGCATACATACATATATATATGTATGTATATATACATATATATGTAATTTATTGTAATATAATTATTGTAAAATAAATATTTTTATTTTAATATTTATTATGTAAAATAATAAATAATTACATAATAAATATGTAATATTTATTCCAAAAGCATCATTTAACTAGAAAAAAATAAAATAAACCATTGTCTGCACAAAAGAGGATAGGCAAATAAACTGTGTTATATTCATTGAATTGGAATACTATATAGCAGTGAAAAAATTAATGGACCACAACTATCCACATAAATTGGATTAAATTCACGAACAACACTGAACAAAAAATAAGTTAAAGAATATAAAATATGTTTATATTTATATGAAGTTTAAAGATATACAAATCCAAACACTATATTGTCTAGGGATATCCTCATAAGAGAAGAAACACTAAGGAAAAGTAAGGAAATCCTAATCTCAGAAGTCAGGATAGTGTTTAGAATATCGAAGAGTACATAGTGTTCTTTGAATACACTAGCAGCATGCTATTATTTACATTTGGGAGAAAGTACACTAGTGCTTATTTTATTATTTAAAAATGCATTTTGATTTTATATATAGTAAAATTTACTCTTTTTGGTGTAAAATTCTATTTTGTTTTGAAAAATGTGTAGAGTTACATAACCAATAAGAAAATCAAGATACAGTACAGTTCAACACACACCCCTCCCCTGCTTGGCCCTGCCAATTCCTCTATGCTACCTTCTTTGGAGCCAGAGAATCCCCCAACCGTTAACCTTTGGTACCTACTGATTTATAATCCATCCCTAGCGTTTTATTTTTATAAATTTTTATAAAATAAATTGTAAGTAGAGTCATAAAGTTTGTATCCTTTTGATTCTGACTTCCTTCAGTTAGCATAATGTATTTGGGAATTACCCATATTTTTGCATGGATCAATAATGTGTTCCTTTTAATTGCTAAATAGTATTCCAATGTATGTATGTACCACTGCTGTTTTATCTGCCTCCTAGGTAAAGAACAATTTGGAATGTTTCTAGGTTTTGCCTCATTTTACATTTATTCTTGATATATTACCCATACTATAAATATCATTTTATGTGTATTCAATATTTGTAAAATTATTTAAAATGAAACAAAGGAAAACAAGGTTTTGCCTTTTGAAACATATTGTCAATAATTGTAAAATTCATTTAATTATAAAATTGGGTATTGCAAAACATAATATATAATGCTATTCTAAGGCAAAATAATAGTACTTATGGGTACTTATTTTCAAGATTTAATGGAGAAAGGATAATATTTTCAACAATATTATAAATTACATTTGACAACCATAGACAAAGTACCTCAACCTAAAGCTCACACCTTATATGAAAATTAACTCAAAATGGATCATATATTAAATGTAAACTATGAAATTATAAAACTTTAGAAGAAAACATAACAGAAAATCTTCGTGACCCAGAATTAGGCAAAGAGTTCTTAGAATTGTCACCAAAATCACAATTCACAAAAGAAAAGGATAAATCATCAAAATTAAAACTTTAGCTCTGCTAAAAATCCTGCTACAAACATGAAAAGACAAGATAAAAACTGGTAGAAAATATTTGCAAATGACATATATTACAATGAATTGCATCCCTAATATGTAAAGAATCCTCAAAACTCAACATTAAGAAAACAAGTCCCAGTTAAAAAAACGTCAAAGAATTGAACAGATACTTCACCAAAGAGTATATATAGTTGGTAAATAAGATGGTGAAAATATGTCCCATATTGTTAGTCATTAGAGAAGTACAAATTAAATCCATGATAACAAATCACTATACACCTATAAGAAAGAATAAAATTTAAAAAATGCTGATACTACAAAGTGCAGGCAAGGATGTGGAGCGACTGGTATTCTCATATGTTGGTGGTGGAAGGCAAAATGGTACAGTCACTCAAGAAAACGTTTGCTGTTTCTTGTGTGATTAAGCTAGTACTTGCATTATTACACTGTAATCATATTCCTGGTATTACCTGAGAGAAGTAAAATATTTTGTTGGCACAAAAACCTATATATGAATGTTTATAGCAGCTCTTTTTATAATCACTAAATACTAGAAACAAACTGTCTTTCAACAGATGCATGGATAAAATAACTGTGGTATATCATACAATAGAACACTAATCAGTAATGAAAAGATGCAGTTAATATAAACAACAAAAAAGCTTGGATTACTCTAAAATGCTTTATGCTGAGTGAAAGGAGCAAGTTTCAAAAGGTTCCATACTCTATGATTCTATTTATGACATTCTCTCAAAGACAAAACTATAGTAATGGAGAAAAGATCAGTGTTTGCTGGTGTTTGGGTTTGAGGGGAGGGTATGACTATAGAGAGATAGAATAAAGAACATTTTGGGGAATAAAATTGTTCTGTATCCTGATTGTGGAGGTGGTTATATGAATTTATACATGTACTCAAATGCGTAAAACTTTATACTGTTGATACTAAACTGTCAGTTTTATTGTAATCATAGAAAAAGAGTCACAAAATATTATTTGGACTAATTCCCTTCTCATTTCTTCTCTTATCTGTTTTTTTCAGCTAAAGTTGCCTTTAATGACTAGTCCTTCCATCTTCACACTTTCTATTCCCATGGATTACAACATCACACTGTTCTGGTTTCCCTCTCATCTTTTCTCTAACATACTTTGTAGATCCATGATTCACTTCCACCATATTAAGTGTCAGAGTTTTTCAGGGTTCCGTACTATTTTTATTTTCCTTTCACTACATTGTATCATAACCACCTATACCTTTGTACACTATCAAAAATAACAGTATTTTCAATTTTGTATCTTGAGCCCAGACAGATCCTCCATGCTTTGCATACCTATTCAACTATTGGGTTGTTTCACAGGAACCATTACATATAGCATGTTCAAACGGAAATCATAAATTCCCCCAACTCTTTCTTCAAAAATCTTATTCTTTCTATTCCATGATTTCCTATCTCAATGAATCATCCTTCCAATTCTTTTGTGCAAGTCAGAATTTAGGATTCACCCTTGCAATCTCTTTTTACCTTACCTCTCATGACTAATGAACCAATAAGTACTGCTGAATATTTTTCCTAAATAGCTTCTGAGAGCCTCCGCTTATCTCCAGCAACACCATCATCTGTCACCTAGACAAATTCAGTAAGCTGCTTCTCCTCCTCTTCCCCCTCCCCCTGCTTCTCCTTCTTCTTCTTTCAGCATGTGCAAATTGTTGATTCCTTCTTATTGCTTAGCATTATTTATACCAGTTTGTTTATCCATTCACCTGTTGATGGACACATAGGTTATTTCCAGCTTGGGGCTATTACAAATAAAGCTACTTTGAACATTAATGTACAAGTCTTTGTACAGACATATGCCTCCATTTAACGTGAGTAAAAACCCACAATGGAATGGCTGGATCATATGCAGGTTTACATTTAAAATTTTTTTCAAATAAAAAACTGATATATGGAGGGGGATAATCCAGGATCTGTGCAACTTCATTTTTAAAAAAAAATTATTTTATATTGGAGTATAGTTGATTTACAATGTTGTGTTACTTTCAGGTGTACAGCAAAGTGATTTAGTTATACATATATCTATTCTTTTTCAGATTCTTTTCCCGTATAGGTTATTTCAGAGTACTGAGTAGATTTTCCTGTGCTATACAGTAGGACCTTGTTGATTATATATTTTATATATAGTAGTGTATATATGTTAATCCCAACCTCCTAATTTATCCCTCCTAATTTATCCCTCTCACCTGCCTTTCCCCTTAGGTAAGGATAAGTTTCTTTTCTAAGTCTGTGAGTCTGTTTCTGTCTTGTAAATATATTTCAATTTTTAAGAAACTACAAAACTGTTTTCCAGAGTACTTGTATGATTTTACATCCCCACCAACAGTATATGAGAGTTCCAGATCCTCCACATTCTATCAATACTTGGTATACAGTCAGATTTTTTATTTTTGCCATTTCAATAGGTGTGATTTCTCACTGTGCCCAGCCCCCCCCCACTTTTTTTTTTTTTTAACTATGGTAGGGTTTTCTATTTCTACAAAAAAACACCACTGGAATTTTAACAGGGATTGTATTAAATCTGTACATCACTTTGGGTAGTACTGACATCTTAAAATATCAGGTCTACCAGTCCATGAACATGGAGTTATTTTTGTCATGAAAGAATACTGAATTTTTCAAATGCTTTTTCTGTATCAATTGAGATGATCATTTTTTCCTTCATTCTGTTAATTTGGTGTATTACATTGATCTATTTTGATATGTTGAACCATCCTTGCATTCCAAGCATGATCCTACTTGGTCACTGTGTATAAATAATAAGTTGCTGAATTTGATTTGCTTGTATTCTCAGATCTTTTCTGATCCTGCCTGCACCTTCCTTGAACATATGTGGTCACTTTCTAATTTTTCCCATATATATACACATGCATTTTAATATCCTAGTCTTTAATGTCTACTTCCCAAATGGGGAAAAAGAGAAAGTGAAGTGGGGAAGAAGAGCACTGCCCTTTAAACCCCCTGGAAATCACTGCAAATGGGGGAGAGGGGCTTGCCACGTTGTGGGGAGGCACAACAACAATGGCTGCCCACCTCTTTGTCTGCACCTCTGTAGCCAGAAGCAACAATCAACAATCAGAGTACCCAGACCCAATATTTGAAAGGCTGAATCTTCTTATCCACCTTGCTCCCACAAGCTATGTGCAGGCTGATCTAGGGACAGGCACACAGCTGCCTGCCATGGGGCTGGGGATGGGGGATGGTCAGCTGCTACTGTGTTACAAGCTGAAATTGACCAAAAATAACCACATTTGACTGTCCAAGCCTTGCCCTGGAAGTTACAAGCCTTCAACAGACTTCAGAGTTCCAAAATAATTAAATCAGATAGATTATGCTAGTGCAATTGTTGTCTAGGTGGGGAGACAGATTCTTTGTGCTTTCTACTCTGCCATCTTCCCAGAATCTTCTCTCTGCAGTAGCTTCTTAACTGATCTTCCTGCAGGGACACTTGCTTACCTCTAGTCTCTGACCCAAGTACTAGTTATGGTAATCTTTTCTAAATGCTTCCTCTTAAAAATCCTTTACTGGCTACCAATTTTTATATAAGATACAATCCTTTGAAGCCTTACTATGGTAAACGCCCATCTTGTTAACCTCATCTCATTCCATTTTTCTGCTCTAATTTTTTCTATTCAAATCTGCCTTCTTCTGTATCCAAATATATCAGTGCTATTTCCCATTTAGTTTCGCATATGTTTCTCTACTCTTCCTAAAAGTCTCTTCTCCAGTCCCTTTTACCTAGATATTACCTACTCATTCTTAAATCTCACCAAAATGTCCGTTTTCAGGGAAATTTTCCAGACATATCACTCTTTCATGGTTTATGTGCACACATATATACACATTGTTAAGGCTGACTTTTATTTTCTTTATACCGTTCATCTTACCTTAAATTACACATTTATTTGTGTAGTTAGTTAATGATTATATTTTTCCCTTCTGGATTGTGTAATTATTATATTTTTCGATTCTGCTCTTCCCTTCAAGAAGAGCAAAAGCCATGTCTACATTTGCTTTATGCTGTAATTCCAGGGTATGGCACACAGCAGTCACTCAGTCAGCATCGCACAGATCTCCCATTGCTTCTGTCGTGAGACAGATACTGTGTGGAAGAACTCACTTCCCCATTTCTGTTTCAACCTGAAGTTAATTGTGTGAGACTCCTATCTTGATCTGCTCTAACTTCCTCATCCGAATAGTCCAACACATAGCAGCATTTTATTAATCTTCAGAAAACACTGCTGGGATCATGCCACTTTCTTGCTCAAACACCATGTCTCTGAATCAATGGCTCCCCATTGACTAGAAGACAATTCCGTTTCTTGATATGTTGGTATGTAACCTCTCCTCTCTCACCAGACTGAATACTCACTATCCACAAAACACTGCAACTGGTTTGCTCTCTCTGGAGATTTTCTCTCACCATGTGTCTTGCTTGAGTTACCTTCCAATGTTCTTGCTAACCTCATCCTTAGCCTTTACCCTCTCTGTGGCTTACCATCACCTCCCACCCAAATCTGCTACATAATTTCAGACCACTGAAGGCCTGAATTCTGCTCTCAGCATCCCAATATAAAGTGATGTTTCTGTCTTCTGAATGCCTAATGTGCTGACCACATCTTCAGCAATTAATCACTTACCTCTGGTTGCTTCCTCGCTTAATGTCAATCTATTACTGATATTTAGGTTTTGTACTAATGTCTTGAATTCCAAATGGATAGATAGATCTTAAGCATTTTAAGAGCAGGAATTGCTTATGTTTCTTCGTATCTTCAAATGCACCCACCACAGTGGCTTTCCTATTATGTGTGCTCATAAATATTTTTATTTGATTTGAACTGAAAATGTTCCAGGCTATGCAACTGTGTTCTGCACAATAATTGCTGCTTTTTCAAAATGAGCCATGTCATCTTTTGAGCACAGTATGAAAAGCAGTAACTAAATTGAGGCATTAGACAATTATGGCAGAAAGATGAGACATGTAAAAGCTGCGGAGGGAGGGGGTAGATGAGTGAGCACAGAACAACAAAAATATAAGATGGAAAACCCAAATAGACCATTTAGCTTATATCATCATTTCTTGTCAATCAACAGATTTTTAGCTTGAAGAAGCAATTAATGGTGATAGAAGGGAGTCAAATTTTCTGACCTTAAGGGAAGAAATAAAAGAAAAGATTATGGAGGCATGGCTTTTACTTTTAAAGTTTGACCCTGATTTTTTGTCAATAATGGTATAGTGGGTTTCTTGGACCAATTTCTGAATTGAAGTTAGTAGCGAGGATGTCATCAATCTATCTGTCTGTTACTAGCAAAGGCATTGGTATAAATTCAGCACAAAGGAATAGGACAGACGTCCTCTCAAAGGTTGAACTAAATGTTAAACTTAGAACTTTCTAGAATTAAGACTCGAGGAAAAATTTTTCTCTGAGTTTTATGTGAATATGTTCTATTTTTTGACATATAATCCTTTTCTACCTTTCTCTCACCTTTTTGTCCTATAGCTCATGAAAGGAACATTAGGTAGTTTGATTAAAAATTATGTTTCCATTACCAAAGAAATAAAGCACTGTATTTTAAAAACAGTCCTTCTAATAGCCTGCTTCTCAAAAAAAAAAAAAAATAGGGACAGATACTAAGAGTAACCAGGATGCCGTACATATATCTATGTATATATACATATGTATATAATTATGTATATGACTAAAAACATGTTTCAATATGACAAATTTAAAATATTCCCATCTACTCTGACATTTTCAATCATAATGTCCTTTTTCAGTTACAACGATTTAATCTTTTTAAACGTGTTTTTTCCCTTTCCTTTGATTCACTCTGGTTGAATGAATTGAAATTAGTTTCAAATTGTAGGGTGAAATATTAAAGGAATATATTAGCAGCTGACTAAAAATAGCAGATTTTTCTCAAAAAAAGTAGAACTGTATTTCTAAAAATGTAAAGTTGTGATCTTTTTGAATTATTAATATGGTACCATTTTAATGATGGGCAGCACAAAGAACCCTCCTATCTTAAGGCATAAGGAAGCCAAAATACCTTGCTTTTTTCTGCTGTGATGTTTGCGTCCCTTCTCCCTTGTATACTCTTCCTAAACCAACCCCCTAAACACACACACACACACACACACACACACACCCCTCACTGACTAGTTCCCACCACTTGCTTTCTCAGCTTGAAAAGTGTATTTGAAAGCAACAGTCCCTTCTTTCAGGATCTGTGACTGCAGATGAGGCACAACTAAGAACAAGCCCTTATCTACATGCATTGATACCTTTGGCCTCAGGATCCATCTGTACATTTTTAATTCTCTGACAGAAGGAACGAAGTGTCCAGTGTGCACTGATTCTTCATGTCCACGTTTCTGCAGCAGTCCCTCTGACTACTGTCCTGATTCTCTGTGAGAAGCAGACATTCTGGGTGATATGGATCAGGCATACCATAGCCTGAAGACAGTCGCTAGAAATAAATGCAGAGAAGGCGGCAGTGAGATGCTAAAGGGCTCATGAGCCCCATCAGCGCTGAGGACCATTATGTTGCCCTATGATTTCACAAGATATCATTATAGAGTAAGTACGAACCATAAAGTCTTATTGATCATCACATTGCTTTCTTGTGAGCCCTAATTATCTCCAATAAAAGTGCAGTCTGGCAATCGAATTCCCCAGAGAGATTGGGTGGTATTTTTGAATCTGAAGCTTCAAGGATACTTAATTGAAATATGATTTTCCTACCTTCTGTTTGTTCAGCTGTTACTGCTTATGTCTCATAAATTGAACATGACCAATCTTAATAAGTCCCTAGCTTTTTATTTTCCTGACCCTTTTTTCTGTCTCTGTGGCCTTCCATGATATATTCTTTCTTACAGAAGTATGAGTTGTGCAGAATTGCCTACAGTGTTCCCTGCAACCTCCTGCCACCGACTCCAATGCGGAACGATAAAACTGCAGTTTAAAATATAAATAATGTAAGACTGTGATCTTTCCATTATTCCAGAAACAAAATCATGTTAATCAGCACTTCTGAAGTCTGGGAACACTTAACACTAATCCAGGTATGAGACAAATAACATCAGTCTAGGAAAAAAGAATATTTTGTGTGTTTCAAATACAATTAGAGATTATTAAACTACAACAATATCCAAACCTTGAATGAGATGAAGGGTAAAAACGTATTTTGCAGTTAAGTTCATTTGAATTTATTACACTCTGTATAGAAGTTTATATTCTCAAAAAAGAGATGTATTTCAGAAGCTGACCTTGACAGCCATACCTACAAATCAATTCCTAGACAAAACAATCATCTTCACCTAATTCCAGTGAATCATTAACCTTCTTTTAAACTAACCTTCCTCTAGCTAGCACCTGTCAGAAGACTTGAGGTTGCAATTTACATTCCATCTCTACTGTCCTCTTTCTATTGATTTTTCCTGGGATATTCTTTACTCTCAATCCTTTATGACTATTTGTATAGTTGTTGGTCATTTTCAAAGTTTGTATATAGAAACACAGAAAGAACACTACAAATCAGTGGATGTTCGTGGGGTACCCCATAGCATGGTAGATTTGGGGATGCAAATATTAATTATATATGGTCCTTGCCCTTGAGAAACTCACAAGCTGATGCAAGAGCTACCAAAAATGTGATTTCAGTACATTGTGCCATACGCATTAATGGACACTCACAGGATTCTATGAAAGCACGGAAGAAAGGCCTCTAACTCAGCCTGAAGGACTAAGTTTAAAAAAAAAAAAAAAAAAAAAGGTTTTCCTGAGGTCTGTTTTGAATAACAAATTCAGAATTAAGCATGTGGAAAACAAAATGGTATTTGTTTGTTCCAGGCAGAGAGAATAGCATAAGCAATGATCGGAGGGACAAGTAACATTACGCAGCTTGTAAGTAACTACAAGTAGCGAGAACAATTCTTAAAGCTTGGTCTCTGGACCTGCACAATCAACATCCTGAGAAATTGTTAGAAACACAAATTCTTAGGCCATATCTCACTCCTACTGAGTAGGTGTTAGCAATCTGTGTTTGAACAAGCCCCCTGGGAATTTTGACATGCACTAAAGTTTAAGAACCACAGGAGTAGAAATCAAGCATTATCTGAAATGGGGCTTAATTCTGTTTGTCACAAGGTGCCACTGAATGATTTTACCAATGGGTGTCACATAATTACATTTGAGGTTTCAAAGAGACAAATACGGTGGTAGCGCAAAATGATGTTATCATCTTCAGATTATTTTAGCCTTATTTTATTTTAAAGGTCCATTCCTCTGAATATGGCTCAAATGAATATTCAGCTTGAGCTCCATGGGAGGAAGCTATTGCTTAAATGCCATGAAATATTGCTGGCACTGCTTATATTTTTATGAGAAAAATATAAAGAACAAATGAGTATAAACTGAAACTTTGCCCAAATTGTTTATGTATTAACAATATAATTTAAAGAATTTAGCTGTAATTTAAAAACTATGTAGACTTTATTCAAACTAGTGAGGGAGAACTTGAGGCAGTGTTTTATACAGTTAATACAATATATTCTTACCAAGATTATTCTGAAGAATACAATTCCTGAAATGATTTTCTACATGATATAGTTTTTGTTTTCCAGCTGTTTATAATATCCAAATACGGTCAATCTTGATTGTTGGATTCTATAAATCAAAATAGTAAATCATAGCATGAAGCAGCAGTGGTAGACAAAAAGATTTTCTTTTACATCAAATTAAAGAACAAGGAATCTTTTTATTATATTCTTTACAGATAAAAGAATACATACTTAATATGAGAGGCTTTAGTTATTAAGTCAATTTTTAATCTTTTGTTAGTATTCCATGAAAAATTCTCCTCTCGTAAACTCCCCTCACACAGTTTATTTTTGAGAATATCCTTCCCATTTATCCTAAATATAAATTCATCCTAGACTAATATTAATAAGATTTGGTCTCTATTAATCAGCATTTCAATACCAATAATTACTTAGCCAGCTCTTTCTGTCACGTAAATTTTTGCTGGTGTGTTAGAAATCAGGCACATTAGAAAATGCAAATGAGTAAAAACTGATATCAAGTTAGCTCTGCCAGTTTTTTGCATAATTTTATTTGCTTTTCCAAAAGTCAGTTTCAGAATCTTGCTCGCTACAAGTGACAAAACTGTTTGCATTTTGGTCCCTGCACTGAACCTATCCTTAACCTGGAGTCACAATTGGGACACCCTGCATGCCAATCTTAAGTCAGCTTAAACCATTCAAAGTGGATAATTTATGAAGCGACTTTTTCGTGAAATGGAATTTTCTACTTCAGTTTTTGGTTATTTAATATATACAAAGGCCAAATAACAACATTGGTTAAACACTCCCTATAACTAAAGTATCAGTGAGCTTTCACAGAAATTTGAACTATGTTTCCAGTATTTCTCTGAAAAATGTATTATTCATATTTATACTTGCAATTACTCAACTCTGTTCATTATAATTCACAATAAGTTATATTTTAAAACTGTGTATAGAATCAATGAGAAAATTACAATGCAATATATTTTAAATGGCATAATGATTATAATAGTATAGAAATATCAGTAGAGTACAATATAAACATTATTTCATTTAATCCTCACAATCATACTGAGAACTAAGTATTATGCTATTTTATAAGTGAAATCACTGTGGTGCTAATAATTAAGTCAGCTTGTTCCAAGCCAAGACTTAAAACTCAGGTTTTCACATTCTGAGGCCAGTACTCACTTCATCCTGCCACAATTGAAAATGGTACAGTTCAAATGCTGTACTACTTTTCTGCTGTAAAGTTCAATTTCACAAAATTTTCTTCAACCAGATGTTTCCAACATATCAGTAGCATGTTTGTAAAGTTTTTCCCTAGAAATGTCAGCATTGTACTGAAGTGATTGCCATTTATTAGAGAGCTCTACATTTGAGAGCACTTGTAAGCATGAAAGTCATTATTTGGAGAGCCTTCGGGTCCTACCCTTGCATCTAATATAGTTGCTGAAACACTGAAATACATTATGAGGACATATTCCTTAATTCTCGGTGTATATTAACTCCAACATCTGGGTTAAATACAATATGCGTGGAAGTCAACACATATATAAAAGAAGTAATCCATAATCTCTCATTCCAACTATATTTTGCTGTCCCTACTAACCAGTATCACAATCTCATCTTCAGATTATGACAATTTACACACACAGACACATACACACACACTATTTCTTACTCTCTTTCTAAATATATATGAATACACATATATACACACATACATATATCATTTATTTACTTAGTCCTAGAGCATATTTATTTCTGCTTAGAAAAAAAGAGCAGCAGAAGTTTTGTAGTCAGGGAACTCTGGGATAAATCCCAGACCCTGCCTTACAGGCTGGCAGAATAATTCCTGCTGAGTTAACAGGACTGAGCCTCAGTTTACTATTTATATAGCTAAGGTAATAATGCCGACCCACAGTGTTGTGAATGCTCAAAAAATATGTAATAACCTACTACAATGCCTATTAGATGTCAGGTAAACGACGTATGGTAGTCATAATAAAGCAGTGATTATTATTTTATCAAGAGTATCATAAGTAGATCATATTTTGACATCACTTTCCAGGATTAATTCCTTTGTTTCATTAACTGTTCCATTAATTCCTTGATGTGACCTTGTTTTGCCCTTGCCACATACCTTGCATATCACCTGCTCTTTTTCTAGTCATGCCCAGTGAAAAGCTGTCCAAATGTTCCAGTTCTCTAAACAAGCTCATTTGCAACGTGGGCTGCAGCAGGAGGAACAGAGTGATGGGGAGGAGACAAACCGCAGATTGATACTTGCAGTGCCAACACCTCGGGGCATCCTAAGGAGTATTTCTACTGATTCGAAAATGTGCAGTTGGCATAGTAATACGAAAGGGCAGTGAGAGAGATTTATCAGAGTGAAAAAGGCCCACATTTAGCAGGTCAAGGTTTCCCAGTATGATTTCAAAGAAAGGTATAGAAGAAAAGAGATGTCCATGCTTATTTGCCATGTCTAGATAGGGACTTAACTCTTATATGGTACAGCCACTATAGCAGAACAGTAAACAGAAAATATGGCATCACTTAACAGAGGGTGTATCAGCGATATGTACCTTAGCTAAAGTTAAAGCAAAAAGTTCCAAAAGCAGAAGAGTCCTTGTCAATCACTCATAAGTCAGGAACGGGGTCAGGCCTGGCTTAGAACATGAGGAGGGGGGCACAGAAACAGTAATTAGCAACATGTTTGGCAGTAGCAAAGTTAAAAAAAATAACACTAAAAGTGATGGAGCTATGAAGAGTGTTTTCTTTTGAAAAGGGTCTGATGCTATAATAATGGGTCTGCAAGAAACATCCACCACATTCCCTGGACTATAGTACTGTTTTATCTCAGGGCAGAGTACTTGTGTAAAATGGGTGACTCTAGCTCAGCAGTTTTATGACTAGTCACTAGCCATAAAAGGCTATATAGGCTTTTATGACTAGTGACTATAGGCTAGTCACTAGTCACTAGCCTATACTAGCCATAGGTATACAAGGTACCAGTCAGAACAGACACGACTTATTTTCTTTGATATTGGGGGGGAAAAGGAGCAATATAATTTTCACAGAACATAAAGAAGATAGAAATTATCCAGAGAATATGAATTATTGTAGAAAGCGTTTCATATATGTTTGTTCTACATTTTGAACATTCCTTCTAACAGCTCATTCTGTTTTCCCTCAGTAACAAGTAATCATATCTGATGGCTAACTCAGAACATGTTACACAATCATTAGGACAGCATTTTCCACTGGGGTTACATCTCAGTGCACCCTTCTATATTGTGAGTGAAACTGGCACCTGGACAATTTCTTATAGTCTCAGGATTATAAGCAAACTAATTTACGCCTCCTATACCTGGGGAACAAACAAAACATTGTTTTTCTCTGCCCTCCAACCTGCCAGTGTCCTTCAGCACATTCGATGTAATTGTGATTCCTTTTTGTGGGCTGTTGTGACAATGTGACATTATCTGCACACCTGTGTCCTGGTTCTGTCCTGCTCCAGACCGTTTTTTTGAATAGGTATCACAACAATTGGTCAATAGGTCTTCTCTATTAATAACACTGCCTCATGCATCATCTCATTTGATCTATAAAGTAAATGTGTGATGTAGGCAGGGTGGATCTCTATATTCCCACTGGGGAGGGGTAAGGAAATACAGTTTTATAGAGCGTAGCTAGTTTGCTCAAGATAATACAGCTTGTAAGTGATGGAATTCAAACTAGGGCTTAGGTTTTCTGTTTCTACTCCAGCATCCTCTTTTATAGCTAATTACAATCCACAACTGTGTTAATTTTCACACAATATATAAAGTAAAAGTAAAACATTTTACTTAAATTTAAGGTCCTAGCTCGTTTGGAGGTTACACTAAAGCCATGGAAATTAGATTTGTAAAAATGCAGTGCTAATTGTTTGTTCAGTTAACACATGCAAAACGAGTTGGAGAAAACAAATTTTTAAATGTTAATTTTTTCAATAAATGCATGTTGTTTAGTAACTGGGGAATCATTAAAATGAGGTTAGAGTTCACAAAGTCTTATAAAATGAGAAAGAAAATGAAACAAAAGGAAGGAAAGAAAGAAAACAATATTCGTTGAGTATTTACTATGACTTGTACTTTCACTTAAAGTATTGCATCTAATAGAGTTACATTAAGAAAGGGTTCGTCTGCATGGAGAGGTAAGGGGGCATCACAGGCAGGTAAGTTACAATTGGCCTGGTGTAGATGGCTATGAATGTGACATGTGTGGACTTCATTCAGGAGATTGCTTCACTGAGATAGGGGATTCATGATAATAATTATTAGGAAACAAGATTGATTAATTAGTGTAGGCTGAACTTGCTCATAAGTTTCTCAAAATTTAGAAAAAAAAGAGTTCTCCACCAGATAGGTATATGTTCTTTATATCTGCTCAGTGTTCATTCCTCCCTTCTTCTGCTATCAGCATATTAATTTAAGAGTGGAGGAAAGCCCTTGTTTCACTCTCTATCCATGTGACCATATTCCCCTTTCTGCTCCAAGGATAGGGCATATTACCTAGACTTGGCCAGTGAGAACATTCCTTGGCCCAGAATTTCTTGAAGGAGAATTTCATGTTCCAAGTTATATACATGAGATTCAGTTCTGAGACTTTTCCTTAAACTGGTAAAAGCAATGGGTCTTCTTTCAGAGGTTGCTAAACTAAATAAATGCATGTTAGACATAGAATGTTAGGAATTAATTTCTGAATATATTTGTTATGGTAAAATCATTGTTTAGAAAGAAGCCAAAACAGAAGAAAGCTGAAGCCAGAAATAAGAGGACATAGTTTCCTGATGACATGATTTGAGCACGTGGACTGAGTTATACCTGAAGTCAGATGCCCCAGACTCATCAGTTATGTGAGCTAATGAATCTTCAGCCCTCACTTTAAAGAAAAACAAAACTGTTTCAATGTGTAACCAAAGGGCTCAGAATAATCTAAGTTCAGGCACTGTATTTTAAGTACCTGATGGAAAGTTTATGCAGGTTTTTAGTGGTTGAAGGAATTGATGAAAACGTTGTGGTGCTTCTTTTCTTGGTAGTTTGTAAAATGTATCAGAAGTAGATAACACATTTAATATTATTGAAATGTTTTATACTTGACATAGTGAGGACCTGGACATTTGTAATTTTATTACATTTGTAATAAAATTGAATGATAAGGTTGAAACTGAATGTTTGGGAATGAACTGGCTATAAAGCTAAAGGAGAGAAATATATTAGACATCTATACAAGAGATTTGAAAGAGTAATATGCTGAAAGATAAGGGGTAACTATGAACTAGAATCACATCATTTTGGTAAGTACTATCTTTAAATTTCTTTAAGAATTATAAATGCCCTTAGCAAATTGTGTTTTGTCCACTGACTATAAATTTTTATGTCCTGGACTCAAGATATTTCATAATTTATTTGGCTTATGCATCAGATTCTTATACTATGTTACATTCAATCAGCACATAATATTTCAATTTTCCCCACTTTCATTCAGTACTAAAAGTGTCCAATTCCTGTGTTTTTTATTTTAATTTATGTTTTGCCTGGCTGGAGTTTTTCTTAGAGATCTGCTTCTAAGAAAGCTAAGTAGATCTGACTATGCTTTCACATTTTAGCGGCAACTTATTTTAGTACAGTTTTTCATCAACCCTCTTTCCTGAAAATGCCAGTAGTGCTCAATCACCTTCTGAATTTCGTGAAGCATAACAGAAGTTGGAGGCTGCTGTTTCTAGACAAATTTTTATTTCTGCATGGATGAACACAAATTTTTATTCTTGAAATTAGGCTGAAAACGGTGGAGTATCAGAAAGTTAAGAAAAGAAACTAGGTAGAATTTAGATCATGGAGAATCTTACTTGACGTGCCTAAGATATGGGAGTTTATCCTTTAGGTGATGGGGCATTATTCTTTTTCTTATTGTTACTACTATCATTAACTTTCTTATTATATCAGAATATTAGTTTTACTGGGGAAGTCTCCAATTTGGCATCTTGTCTTCATCAGTTAGCTATTGCCATATAGCAAACAACATTAATGGCCTTAAAACACACACACACACACACACACATACACACACACACACACACACACACACATTTATTAAGCTCATGAATCTGAAGATCAAGAATTTGGGTTGATCTCAGAAGTGTGATTGTTGTGGTGTGGTGTGATCTGGAATTGGCTAATCTTAGCTTTACTCATTCAACTATCTGCAGTCAGCAGGTAGTTTTGCAATGGCTAGGTAATTTATAGTGTCCTCAGGTGGGACCACAGAGATAACTGGGCCTTATTTCCAGGTGGCCTGTCATCATTCAGGAGGCTTGCTGGAGCTTGTTCACGTGGTGACAGGGTTCCAAGAGCAGCAATAGGGCAAGATACACTTTATAAACACTTTTCAAGTCTGTTTCCACCATCTTTGCTACTGTTCCCAGGGACCAAAGGAATTACAGGGCTAAGCCCAGAGGCAGGGTGCAAAAAAGCACTTCCAACAACCTGGACACCGGAAAGCATGAACAAATTGGGGATATGACTGTGTCTATCCACTGTACTTTCCTACCTGGACTCTGAAATCCTCGGACACCTGACTGCAGAATTCCTCCAGGCAGGGTAGGTATGGGTACCCAGTGCTCATTTAAGCAGTTCTGGGGCTCTGCTTCATCTCTGGTCTTAGAGAGTTCCTCTCCAAAAATTAATTTTTTAATCTTGACGCACATTGCTGGAAATAGAAGTTCTCATTATTATTTTTATTTGTATATTTGTAGAAACACTGAAACATTTAATATATCGGGAAGTTTAAACTGAATGAAAAATATTTGAACTCTTTATTCAATATATGCATACCAGTTTTATCGTTTATTTCAAATAAGTCTCTTTTGGTGAAGTTTAGAAATATTAGACTTACTGTCTTAGAACTTCATTATATATGTTGATTGTTCACACTGAGGAACAGAAAGGAGAAATTATGATGGGATATAATAATAAAAGTAATAACCATTTCAGCCTGATTTCTATATGCCCCACATGCTACTCAGCCCCTAACAGGAATCATCTTCCTTCATCAGGAGACTAAATAAGACATAGCTTGCACAAAATGCTATGTTTTGTAGTACAAATAAATATTTATTAAAACATGTAATTTAACTATATATTAACATTTCATTAACAATAAAATATATACTTAATTATACTCTCAAAGTTTCTGTTGCTTACATTATTGGTTCTAAAGGTTCAGTTGTTCAATAATAAAACATTTTTCTTAAAAAAACTTTAGATGCGAAAGGTCGAATTTAACTTACAGACGACAATATTATTTTTAAAATACATACGTTACATTCTACCTATTTTTAAAAACAGTTACCTATTTTAAATTGCCTGTCCTGGTAACTTTATGAATTTTTTTTGTACACCCACCCAGGAGTTCTTCTTGCCTTTCCCCACCCTGGTAGGTGTTTCTCAAACCTGGCTTAATAGTTTTTTATAACTAAATGATTTCTGTTGAAATGACTTATTTTAAAAAGAAACCCGTACAAAACTAAAGTTCGTTTTTCAGTTGCCTTAGAACCGTCTGAAAAGAAAATCAGCCTAATGAGTATGAATTAGTAGGAGAGGTTTCAGGATGGCTGCACTAGCCTACAATGTAGGGACCTGGCACTGGCTCCCCCAGCACTTGCTCTCGGGGGAGATACCTGTTCCCTCTTCATTAGCTTTTGCCTGGAGTACCTCAGGCACTTTTTACATTCAGTCTTTCTCTTTCTTTTTCCCTTGTGTTCCTAACAATTTGCTGTGGGTATTTTCAGCACAACATACAACTGCTGCCGATGATACTTAGAACCATTCACCCACTTTCTCCCTGCCATGCACCGCGAATGAACTGTTCAGAGTCAGGGTGTGCAATGGAAAACTTTCCCAGGAGGCTGCAACCGGAAGAATGATGACACAGGGAAAAGCCCTGGGAGCTGAGCACAAGCAAAAAGTGATTAGCCCAGCATGTGTCTGTCAGACCTCAGGGAAGAAAATGTTTCTTCACTCTCCACTGGCTCTGCTGCCTTGGACCGGGTGGTTGCTGGGTATACCGCATGTCCAGCGTGGGTCCAGACGTCCCGAAAGCACGCCTTCTTAATTAGTTATAGGTGACTGACTCAGACGAGCTCAGAGGTTAGATCAAGCCTCCTGCTTCACATTTCGTTTTTTGTGTTGGAGACAGAATAGATTATAACCTTTGAATGGGAATTTCTCAGGGCCTCTGCGAATACCAAGAGCCTCTTGAATTTGCTCTTGTCAGCCAAATTGGAAATTAATTAACTTAATTAGCAATAAAAGTTTAAGGGATGTCTGCATTTAAAGATTATGGGATGATTTTGTTTCATAATATGTGTTAAACACTTACTGTGACCACAGCAACAAAATACTGGTGGCGAGACTTCAAAGCAAATAGAAGATAAATTTCCTCTCTTCAAGGTACGTTAGTCTATGTAGACAGTCTTCAAGGAGCGATTTCAACTGAAGAGGTAGAAAACACAGACCTGAGAGGAAGAAGCAAGGCTTTTACAACTGCAAAAATAGTGAGGTGAGAACGCAGCAAAACATCACAACTTCATGAGCTACCCACTTGTGTGTGTGTGTGTGTGTGTGTGTGTGTGTGTGTGTATTTGGGTTAGATTATATTTTATGAATAAGTTGCTTTTTAGTTCACTATTGAATAGTTTCTGTTTATTAGAAAAGGGAACATAAAATTCATGAAGATAATAACTCTAGAAAAAGTAATTTCTTTCACAATTTTGTTCTGACAAGTATTTGAAAACTTAGAAATTTTCCCTAATGATCTGCTTGCTTCTCCTCGTTCTATCCATTTTCTTTAATAATATCACTGATAACAGGTGGTCTAAACCAGGAACCTTATGATTATATTTGATTTCTCCTTCACCCTTATATTCTGTATCAGCCAGAAACCATGTGATCATTCTAGGCAGATCCGTACCTCCAAACGCCTCTAGCAACTGCCTCCTCCTCTCCATCTCCAGTGTTTTATTTCCAGCCTCTTCCTGTGTGACAGAACAATTGGAATGGCCTTCCTGCATTCGACCCTTTGCTGTTGCGGTCATATTCTACTTTACTACGACTACGATCTTTAAAAAACATCCTGGTGAATTTCTATCGCTTGTAGAAAAAAGTCTACACTTTAGTCATGGTATATGAGGAATGATGGAAACTTAGCATTTATACTGTACTATGTATACTCAGTACTACGAGAATACTCTGAGGGAGATAATTTTGTACAATTTATTCAACATTAGAAAAACTACTTTGCCAAAAGCACACAGTAAACAAGAGAAGAGCTGATATTTGTTTAGCTCCGTCTGCCTGATGGCAAAGCAAGGCTCTGGCCTACATTTCCTGCCTCATACCAATCACCACCCACCATAGGCCCTCCACTCCTATCGCACTGGAATCTTGCTGCCTCTCTTTCTGGATGGCCCACATGTCCTGTTAATGTGTCTCATCCCTACCCATCTTTCAAAAATGAAATCAAGTGTATCTTCATTTCCTCAGTTTCCCCTGAAACTCTCCCCCAAGAAAAAGTATCTATGCATTTGCATTCCCATAACATTTCATATATCACTATATTGAGCAATTTTCAGATTATGTCATAGTTATTTGGTTATTTATTCATGTCATCCTTTAGACTGTATGTCCTTTGAGACCTCGGACCATAGGTGACTCTTTTCTAATATCCAGGCACCTAATATAATTCATATTTCATAGTAGGACTTCAATAAATATATGCTGAATTAAACTGATTTCAAAGAATTGTAGTGATCACATTAAAAATGCCTTATGTAAGAAGACTGAGAAAGGCACTTCCTGTGAATTGCATGAAGTAATTGCATTTCTTTTTAAAGTGTAGAGTCCTCAGTACTTAGCAAATACATATCTAAATATATTTATTATTATCTGTGTACAGATACACAAATGTCTCTACATTACGTATGCACATGCATATGTTAAAATACATTTGAACATACATAACATAGTTGTGCATATAATACATAACTTTTTATTCAGTTAATTATCAAAAAGACTATAGTTAACTTGAACAATTGCTTTCCTTACGTCCAATCCTTAACCTATGAAATTAATTTTTAGAGTCAGTCCAAAGAAACTGACAATAATCCATTGATGTGATTCACTTTGTTAGAGGAAAAAAATCCAAAGCTTCAAAATAAGTTTTTAAAAATCTTACATGCATGATGAAGTTTGACTAAGAAATACAATTTTGTTTGACCTATTTACTATTGATTAGGGCCTATATTCTACAAAGTTATGTATTAATTTATAAATAATTAATATGTAGTAAATAATTTCCATTTATTAAAAATTCAAATAAGTTTTATCCACCTGAAGAGATCAATCCAAATCTTACAGTTTTATTACCCTGTAATACTGACCTGTTTCATATCCATCTGGCAAATTTGTTCCAGAATCCTTTTTTTCCCACAGATTTTGTATGAGTCTCCCCTATCCCCTTCTGAATTATGCTATTTAGCTTATTAATAAGTGAAAAGATGATTAACATTATTAATCATCAGGGAAATGCAAATCAAAACCACAATGAGGTATCACCTCACACCTGTTAAGAGTAGCTTGTATCAAAAAGACAAGGGCTTCCCTGGTGGCGCAGTGGTTGAGAGTCCGCCTGCCGATGCAGGGGACACGGGTTCGTGCCCCAGTGCGGGAAGATCCCACATGCCACGGAGCGGCTGGGCCCGTGAGCCATGGCCACTGAGCCTGCGTGTCCAGAGCCTGTGCTCTGCAACGGGAGAAGCTACAGCAGTGAGAGGCCCACGTACCGCCAAAAAAAAAAAAAAAAAAAAGAGCAATAAATGTTGGTGAGGATGTGGAGAGAAAGGAACCTTTGTGCACTGCTGGTGGGATTGTGAACTGGTACAGCCACTATGGAAAACAGCGTGGAGGTGCCTCAAAAAGTTAAAAATGGAACTACCATATGATCCAGCAATTCCAGTTCTGGGTATTTATCCAAAGAAGTCAAAAACACAAATTCAAATAGATATATTTACCCCATATTCATTGCACATCATTTACAATAGCCAACACACAGAAGCAACCGAAGTGTCCATTGACAGACAAATGGACAAAGAAGATGTGGTACATACATACATAATGGAGTATTGCTCAGCCAAAAAGAATGAAATCTTGCCATTTGCCGCAACAGGGATGGACTTGGAGGGCTTTATCCTAAGTGAAATAAGTCAAAAGGAGAAAGACAAAAGCGGTATGATTTCACTTATATGTAGAATCTAAAAAAAACTTATAAGTACAGAGATCCAGTTGGTAGTTGCCAGCGGTGGGGATTTTGGTGTGGATGAAATGGGTGAAGGGGGTCAAAAGGTACCAAAAATGAGTGTGGTAGCCAGAATAATGATCCCCTCAAAACACTCACACCCTAATCCGTGTAACTCCTGAATGTTACTTTACAGGGCAAAAGGAATTTTGCCACTGCTTTTAAAGTTATGGAATTTGTGAAGAGGAGGTTATCCTGGATTATCCGGGTAAGCCCAAGCATATGAGTCCTTAAAAGCAGAGAACTGTTCCTGGCTGTGGTCAGAAAGACAGACTTGACCACAGGATGTGGCAGAAAATACTGCAGCAGGAAGCACTCAATGCCCTACCTGTTCTGAGTGAAAACCAGAGGACTCGTGATGCTAAGGGTAGCCCGCACGTTACAGCCAACAACAACAAAGAGTCCTGCAGCCACAGAAACTGAATTCTGCCAACAACACAAATAAGCAGGAAACACACTCTCCTCCAGAGCCTCCAAAAAGGAACACAGCTGTGCTGGCTTCATGATTATACCCAGTGAGACTCATGATGGACTTCTGTCCCACAGAACTGTGTAATAATTAATTTGCACCCCTTTAAGCCACTAAATTTATGGTAATCTGTCAAAGCAGCAAGAGACAACTAATACAATGGGTTTTTAAATCTTTGCTGTTCAATCTGTATTTGTGCAAGTCATATTTTTAACTTTTTGAAAGTTATACTTTGACAATTACGATGTCTCCTTGAGTGTCCATGTCTACTTTGAAATTGACTTAAGTGAGCCTCTGAATTATGGATTGAGAAATACTATTTGTCTCCTCCTTTATCTGGCTTAGAAATGAATGATTTTCACTGTGGTGACCTAAATGGGAAGGAAATCCAAAAAAGAGGAGATATATGTATATGAATAGCTGATTCATTTTGATGTACAATAGAAACTAACACAACATTGTAAAGCAACTATACTCCGATAAAAATGAATTAAAAAATAAAGGAATTATATGGATAGCCCTAAAAAAAAAAAAAAGAATGATCTTCTCCAAGAACATCCTTCTGTTTAAGGCAAAGATCCCGTTTTGAGGGTCTTCCAAAAAGGGATTTATTCCTGAGAATTGGCTGGTGTGGAGTGTCCCTTAGAACCTATAAAATATCTCTTAGTTGAGCATCACCATTTTATATGCATTGAGAAAAAGAAAGAAAATCCCTTTGTTAGAGCCTTTAGTCTGATAAGACAATAGATCCATTAAATACAAAAAAAAAAAAAGTTTCTAAGCTAGGAGAAATTTGAGAAATTGCCAAAGATCCATTTACAAAATAAATTGAAGAATGCCATTTCTGAGACAGAAGGATGGCGACAACTTTGGGAGATGCTAGAAGTGTTGATAGGATTCTAAAAGGCAGTGGGCATGATCTTATCTGACTTCCTCCTCCGCTCTATGGGGAAGAATTTTACTGTCTCACATAAGTAACAGGATACAAGTTATGGAGGATAAGAATTCTTTGTGTCTTATTTTAATTGGCTGAAAAAAGAGTCATGGATATTAGCCAATGTATATAAAAACTGTTTGCTGATTAAAGTCATAATTTCAACCAGCTTTTGATCCTTAAGATGGAAAAATACCCTTAAAATATTTGGATAACTCATCAAAAGTAGGCAGCTAGTTACACTGTTTACTCTTCTTATGAGCTAAATCTTTAATAAGGAATTCATTTCACCTTAAAGAATTATCTAGAAACAAAATATAAATGCTTACCCTTTTTTCTTGTATATCCTTGGGGAAAATGTCTTTTATCCAAAATGCCATTTTCCAAAAATGCCTTTTATCAAGTGTTTCCATTTTCCTACGGGCAGAAAGAACGTAAACACACACGCCATAAACACACACTTATATTAATCTATACCACACCACCGTGTACCAGAAACAATGCAATCTACATTAATGAAAATATAGATCACTTACACATTTGAACAATTATATAAGAGCCTTCTTAGTGAATAAATGTATAAAAGCATGATTATATAAAGGTATTCTATCTAATGTCATGTCATAGTTTGGAAATTAATGAAACTTATGAATTCTTTGAGCATTACTTCATATGCTGCCTAGGAAGTTCTTTCAATCTAAGGCATTTGGAAAAAGGAATTCATCATTCAGTGAAAAAAAATAGAAAGGGAAAGTTACTTAATTTTAACACAATATGAAAAATTTTATAAAGAGAACTTAACATCAAGGTTTGTACTTAAAAAAAAATTGTACCATGATTTATTCTAGTGAGTTTGGAATTAAAGTGTAAATTATTGTTCTTCAGCAAATACTGTCAATGAAGCAGATTTGTATTTCCATTTTCCATAACTCTGACTATATTCACATGGAATGCTGATCTTTGTATTCATTCTGCCAAAGTAAAAGTTGATCATATTCTAAAGGGAAAAATTATATAGTATCATTTTCTGAGATTTATACATTTCAAACAATTGAGGTTTCCTAAGACTTCAAAACTTTGGCTCTGAGTTAATGGTATGTTTCTTTAAAACACTGCCTTGTCTGTGGTTTGGTTTCATTTCTATAACTTAGAGGTAATAAAGTTTCTTAGATTAGTCCATGGGGGAAAAACCCGATTTAATCTGATTGTTAAGTTCAGACAGTTATATCCTCTCTTCCCCATATTCCTGCCAATCTATTATCCCTAACAGAAAAATCCCTATTTTCCTCTGTCTCAGAGTATACTGATAATTTAGAGGCATTAAGGAGAGATACAGAGAGAATAAGAGCTAGAGTGAGAACAAGAGAGCCTATGCATGACAGAGCATTAGTAGCTCTGAACTTCAGAATTCCTTTCTTGGGTTCAAAGACAGAAGAAATAACTTTTACTGACTAGCTCTAAAATAACAATTGAAAATGTAACATTCACATAAATGTGATTGAAAAATTAGCACTGGAAAAAAATTTACTCTGTAGGACATAGGACAGAAGAATGAAATTATTTTTAAATTAATAAACTTAAAGAATAAAATACTTCTGGGAAACACTTTTTCTGTATAGAAAGCCTTTAAATTATATACCCTAGGCAGGCAGACAACATTATGTGAAACTCAATTGATGCTAGCAAATGACTGGATATCATTTAATTCTTTATATCATAATCCTAAGAAAGGACAGATTCATGTTTTCTTCTGTTTAATAATTGCTTTGGTCTGAGTTCATTTATAGCATCATTTACCAAACATACACACATTAAAAAATAATTATTAGTTCTCAAGAGAATTTGTCAATAGATTGTATATTGTGCCGTTAATTGCAGGTATATTTCTCATGACGTTATGAAGATGCCTCCATGCAATTAGTCAAGCACAAATCTACTGATATATATGAGGTAACAGAATTGGTATGTCAGCATTTTGGATTTAATTGAAAAGCTTCAGATTGCTGTTACCTCTGTGCTAAGTAACATACATTATTCCTTAGATTGCAGACAAGCATAAGTCTAATTATTTTATTTTTGGGCATGCACTGTAAAAGAACTCTTACTTGAGTAATAGAAATAGAGAAAATGTTTCTCTGTGTTTTATCACCCTTTCCTGACCTGTTTGAAAATCATTTACTTCCTAGAAAGTAAAACAAAGAATCAATGGATTTGGGCACAAAGTATACCTGAAGCACTGTTACTGAGGTGTTCCGTTTTGTTTCCCAAAAGGAAACTTTCTGATTTAACGAACAAATTTTCCATTGAAGAAAATGCTGCAAATTTAAAAAATGTGTACATGCCTGCAACATGACTGGGCTAAAAGATTTCCAGTAGGTAAAAAAAGTCTGAATTTGGTTCTGCCAACGTTTGTCTTTTAGGAGAGAGATCTATAGCTAGAAAGGTTGAAGAGCCAAGAATGAGTAATAAAAATAGGTCACATATACTGAACACTTACATTAGCTTTTCATCACCATGAAACGCCTAGGGGGTAGGGTCCTTCCCAACATTTTATTGATAAGCAAACTGAAGTGGAGCCAGGGAGAGTAACTCGCCCAGGATTACAGAATAAATAGGTGGAAGGGACAAGGCAGACCTGTCCTGCTCCATCTTTTACATTGGACTACCACACTAAATGACTATCACCAAATTCAAATGTATTGGCTCTGAAATTGCCACGCTCATGGAAATGATTGTGTTTACATGGATTTTTTTATTAGGTACGACTTGGAAAGATGGAGTGGAAGAAATACAAATTCTAGAAGATGAGATTTGGGGATAAGTTTTGGATTTTACTTATTTGTGGTATTTTAATTACCCACAGGAAAATAGTGCCATTGTTTCTAATAAATCAGTGCCATGGTTAGCAAGGTTTTTTAAGGTTCCATTTCTCTTACATAAAATCCCTGCCAAAATAAAAGTAGTAAAGTCAGTCCTATGTTTTTAATGTAATCAGAGTTTCAATTATATTTCACTTAAAATTGCATATCTATAACAATCACTCAACTTTCTCTGCCACCTAATGATTAAATACATTCAAGTGAATTGAGAATGAGAAGTACTGCATGTAGGTGGGAAGGTTGATGTTATGAAATACATGCCATCAAAATACTCATAATCAAGTAAAGGAAATACAACATGTCTTAACATCTACTGCAGAAGGTAGAATATGAGGAATGCTGTGTCAGGCACATGAAGTGAAGAGATGGCTCAGAAGAGGTCAGTGGAAGCTACAGAGAAGAGACAACTTTTGCACTGGGCCTAGGAAGCAGGCAGACAATATTTGGACAGAAAACAGAGTAGGCAGGAAAGAGAAACAGGGCATTCCAGAAAGAAAGAAGTCCTGAGAAAAAGCACAGTAGTAGTGAAAAATATGGCCTATTTTATAGAATTTAATGTAATTCTTTTGAAGAATATGAATGGAAGTGGGACCATATTTTGGAGGTCTTTGAATATCTTATTAAGGAATTTGGATTTAATCACTGCCTTTGAAAGATATTCAGCAAACAGCTGATAAATTCTCTCATGTTCCCAGCTGGAATCAGTCTGTAATGTAACCTAAAATGATAGTTAGATTTCTTCAATTTTATATTAGAGTTGTGTTAAAAATCACAAGAGACCTGTAACATTAGGTGAGACTATTTCCTTGTCAGGGATCAATAGATGTTTAGGCTGCAGTTATGCAGTGGCCTTTGGTCTCAAGAGACAAACTCTAGCCATCAGAAAGTAATACTTTCCTTTGGTAAAAAGTTAAATTAATCTGTTTTTTCCATGCAAATACTAATAACACAGACAGTTGTAGGCATCTCTCAAACCAATTATTTTCCCCCAAATATGGTTCATTTAAATAACTGCTATAATAAAAGACACAAGCAGTTTTTGCCAATTATTCTGTAGTTCAAAATGTCGATAAATATTAGTGACTCTGCTAGACTGTACTAAAAATATGGGAAATAAACTGTCCCTATGCTAAGTATTCTTTATGTGATGAAACAATGTGCATTTCATTATGATGTTTATGAGAAAAAGATAAACATGTTTATAATATAATTAGTGAAAAAAAGTTTTGTTGATGGCATGTCTACTAAGATACATACAAATGTAAAGAAAATCTTGAAGGACTTCTGTTAGCCTTAACATTCTGTTAGCCTTAACATTCTGTCTTGAATTGTTGGAGTTTAATATTGTTTACATTTTCAATGCTACTTTTGTAACCTAAAGACATGGATCCAACTGATTCCAAAAGAGCTTTCAGTATATTCTCAATAAAATGGTATTGCAGCATTTTGAAGAAAATCATAGATATGTCCTTTAGTCCATCCTAAATTCCAAGTTCACTGGAAAACAGACTTATATGCAAGTATTATATATTTAAGACTTTGTCCCTGTTCCCTTTACCATTTAAGTGATGAAAGGTGTTCTCTCATATTAATCTTAAAGTAATAGGCCTCTACATCCTTTGTCATTGAACCAAGGCACAGATACACAAGTCACTACGTACTACCCTGATGTAGTGTAAATGTAAATAGGGTTTATTGAGTTAAAACTTTTGAGAAGAGAAGTATCAGAGCACATGGAATTCATGAGCTCTCCTGCTGGAGAAAACTTAGACCAGCTATGGCTGGACTGGAGGGAAAGAGATCCTAGTGAGGGTGCTTCCTATTAAAAGAAATAGCAGGCAGAGAATATCAAGACAAAGGTGCAACAAGAATTTTCTTTCCAAGGAAAAAGTCTTGATAAAAAGGATGTGTCTCCAGAGCTGAGTCTGTTATGAGCCAGTTTTTCCATGAGCTGCCCTAGACCTACTGAAGGGCTTCCTGTCTTCTTGCTTATCATCAAAAGTGGAGGAATGGGGCCTCCAAGGTTACTGAATTTGTCTCTTGTCATCTGTGTAATATAGTTTGGTCAAATCCCATATCAACACAGTTGAGCAATTAAGTAATTAGTACAGTTAACGGATGTAATGTCTGATAGTTTAAATAAGAAAGGCATAGACCAACAATAATTTAGTAGTAAGCTGAAACTGGGATGTGGTTGAGAGTAGGTGGTATATAAATAGTGTTATCTGTCATTTCTAGCTTGAACAAGCTTATAGTTTCACTATAGTTTGAGACATAAAATATACACACATAAAAACATTTCAATGATCGTGATACTCCAAAAATCTAAAATGAGTCGTACAAATAATTAGTATATATTTGTTACTTTAGCAATTTTATGGTGCAGTTGTATAACAAAATACTTTCTAGTTGAATAAAATTATAAAAATTAATTTTTCATGATTTTAGAACAGTTAAAGTATATTAAATATCTTTTGAAACTTGTTTTTTAACTTTTCACATTTTGCTGTGTTCAATTCAAATTTAAAACGAAGATAAATTAACATCTGGGAGTATGAGACATAAATTTTTCTTTTCCAACACATAATCAAAATTTTAATTGTTTTATTCAGTAATTAGCTTTCCAATTACTATTTTTATTTTTCAGAATGCAGCATATGCCCACCTTGTAAGCAACTGCTGACATTTAAATTTTTAAAATTGTGGTACATTATTAATAATTAGTCACTCTTGTAGCTATTGCCCTTCTACTTGTAGGTTCTGATCACTGACATGATATTATAAACATAGAATACAAAGGGCTATTTGAAATAATCCCAAAATGAACCATAATAATTCAGCAAGTTAAATTTTTATGCACTTTAGTATTGTCAGAGATCTATATAATCATTAACATCTCAAACCTATATATACACTCAGAATAGGTTGTAACGCATGCTCAAGAGACCAACACTTTTCTTGGGATCTCTTTCTCTATGGGAAATCAACCAATATTATATATACATCAAACACAACCTATATTCAATCACTATTGCTTCTTAAAATTTCTGGCTATTCATTCAATACAACAAAAAAAGGACAAACAGATAAAAACTTTGGCAGGCCATTTCCTGAAGCACTTTTTAGTGTCAGAATAATCATACATCTACATTATTTTCTTTAATTTCATGATACCAGATTATTTTCTTCATGTTATTTAAAATTTTTCCCTTTACTAACATTTAACATTTATTGCATACTGATAATCTTCCAAGTACTTGAACACTATTTTATTTAGTAATCATAAAACAAGCTTGATATGCTGTTCTTACCCCAAACTGCAGAATTGGTAATAGAAGTCAAGGAGTTCCAGTAAATTCTCCAGAGACACACTCCTAATAATTATGAACCCATACTTATGCCCCCATTTCATTTATGTTAGAAAAAAATATGAGGTTGAAATTATATTATTATTTTTCTTTTAATTTACTGACCTGACTTTATTTACATCTTGACTTTTGTTCAAGGAAAGGATATATAGTCCAAGTCTTTGAAATATGGGTCGTCTTTATAGTTGCACAATAGTTTAATAAAGGTAGCTCCATTTCCCTTACAGACACCTTTAACATAACCTAGAAAAAGAATAAAAACTTGGTCTATTATATGTTCAATGTGTCGTTTCCCACAGGTACGAGGGACTTTCAAGCCATGGAGAGAGGAGCATTTGAAGTCGTTTATACTCAACAAAGCCTATCTGGTTGTTTGCAGTTAGTCACAAGTTAAGCAGAACACCAAGAAAAAAACAACCAAACAAACAAACAAAAAAACCCAGATTACTGAATTACATATATCAGAATAACTTTGAATTATATCAGTTAATCAACACAGATATTTTAAAACAAGATTTCTTTATTAAGTATGGTTATATATTAATCAGTAGCCCCATTCACTAATAATTACGAAAATGAATCTGCAGGAGAGTAAGTGAACCTATATTTAAAAACCCACACACATTATATTGCATCTAGAGCTGTATATTTCAGGGAGTGGGAGATAAGTGTTTATATGAAAAACAGGAGAAATAAAAGATACTGACCATCATTTATTAAAGTCTACAATATGCTCGCTACTTCACATATCCTATCTAATTTAGTCTTCCAACAACTCTATTATATAATCCTCTTAGATGAACAATTTGAAGCTAATAGAAGTTAAGTAAATAATTCAAGGTCAGCTACATGAATGTGAGCAGGGAAATTTAAACTGATAGAAAGTATAAAGGAGCAATAATAATGAGGTGAAAGAGAGCTAGATCACTGATTGGTTGATAGCTTTTACTTTGATTTTCTCTATTTTCACTGATCCTTTAAGCTTAACAATTCTTCACTAGATTTCTTGGTCCTCAAGTGAACTGAGTAAACACCTCATATATGTTTCAGAAGAAATCAACTAGTTTATTTCCATTTCAACCACCTTAATTTCAAACTCTGCAAATTAAAATAGAAATTCTAATAAACAAGAATTAACAAATATGTTGATAACTGAGAGATTTAATTGTCACAAATATAAGTCCATAAAGTGAAACCCATTATATTTTGCAAATTTAGCAAAACGTGAAGTATGAATTTTGAAAACTAGAGTAGGTGGTGATAGGAAAACATTCATAATATTATCTAATTGCTAAAAACTTTCATGAAGAAGGTAACAGTTCATGAATTATTTATTCATTAAAAGAAGCACTTAATTCAGAGGAGCATTTTCCAGGCTTTTGTACTTGTGTGAAAGAAGGTTTATGTTTGGGTAAGAAGGCAGTGAGCAGGCAATTAAATATTAGACAATAATCGTTAAAAGATGGGTAGGGATGTTCCTGATCTGCTTTTTAATAAGCAAATGGATAACAAGCTGATATTTTGCCCATTTAACTATCTGAAAATTATAGTTTTTGGAAGAGATTTTCAGTTTCAGTATATAATTTCTGGGATTAATTCCCAGAAAGATATATGATCAGACCCAGCCTCTTTATATTTATTTTTCCTTGAGATAAATATAAACCTATTTCTGAAATACAAGGTATATAAACAAAAACAAAGTCATGTTCTGAAATGTGTGATTAGATCTGAGAAGGGCTCTGCTTCTATTTGTGGTTACACATGGTTTGTTGGCACTGTGGACTAACAACATGTACATATTCCCAGAGCCCCTGTGGGATAAACTGGCATGTAGCACAGGTTGTTGATAATCATGGCTGACACGTGCTTCCAGGTATTTGGCATCTAAGTGTACTGTGTGCATTTGTCAGCTCTCCAGCCATATTCAGGGTTAGGGGTGGAGGAAGGGGGAAGAAACTAAGTGTAGGAAAAGTCATAAACTTCGAGATACTGATATTTGCATATTCAGCAGAATCAAAGTTTCCTTTAAATCAATCAGTAGGCATTAGCTTTTTGGTTTCACGACCCCTCCCCCTTTAATTTGCTTTATCCAATTTCATTTCTAAGGAAACTAAAGCACAGGTACTCTTTATCTGCTGCCAAAATCCATACTCTGAAAATTTAGTAGTAACTTCTGGTGACATGTTGTAAGTTATTTGATTCTAGCTTTAATTGAGCTTTTTTTTTTGTTTCTTCATCTGGCAATGGTCTGCTATAACTGAGTAAATGAATGAAGGAATAAATGAGTGAATGATTGAATGAAATAATAGATGAAGCTGAGATTATAATAACCCTTGCTTAAATAAAGGCTTAATCATGTCAACTAGTGCTCTTTCCAAGGTGGCATTGTTGAAAATTTGACTAGATTTCTCATAGATGGATTTCTTCTCCTATTCTGTGTTTCAAGGTGAAATCATCTCATTAATAACATTTATTGTCTTTAACTTTTAGGCATGCTACAAGTTTTCTTCTCTATAAACAACCAATGTCAAGTGCACTTTTGACTGCGTGAAGAATTAATTACCTTCTCAATGTGTTCTGGTAATGTTATGTAAATGTGCTTAAATTCTTACTAGTAGACACATCACAGAATTTTTCCATGGGCAATGAAACTTTTTTGTAAAACAATATTCTCTTATAGTATTGAGGAGTACATGAAAAATTCAGGATGTATGTCTGTAAGTTTTTTTTAAAAAGTCGTTCTAGTACCCTTGAAGATCATTGAGCATTCTGCCAACAGAAGGCCATCTTACTCAGCACTGTAGGTCACATAATGGCGGCTGTTTACATTAGTCTCAGCTAAAGGCTATCAGATTTCTGTTTTTCTAGATTGCTCAATATAACGTGAGGGGACATTTTTATTGCTTCAAGACATAAGTGTAGCCAGTCAGTGATTTCTCGGTATTAGCCTATATCCCCTATAGAGTTTTACATTTATTACATTTAAAAACAGAAGACTTTCTGTAGAAGGCACTTATCTCATAGAGAAATAGCACAAATTAGCTGGGTTTACATCATTTATATAAAAAGGTCCTATTTAGAGGTATATCTCTACAAGATCACTTAGCAGATTAGAAACTATGTTTAGCACAATTTGTGAGAGTTTTTAAACCTTTAAATTAATTGACTTCTTTCTTAAAATGAAATTCATTTTTTAAAAAACAATCCAGAGTGCAATAATATTTAAAAATATAAAATTACCCATATATCTACATTCTGAAATAGTCAATCTTAACACTGTGTTTCCATTGTTAAAATTATTTAGGGTATCTATATGCATTTACTTTTTAATTTTAATAAAATTAAAGTCATGTTTCATATACTGTTTTTAACTTATCTTGGTGCTATAATATTAATATATTTATATCACAAATGCATTTCTATGATGCCATTTTACATGGCTGTGTAGGGTTCCAACTTAAGGATTTAACATAATCATTCAAACATCAGTGTTGTGACCTGAAGGTTTTTTGTATTTTTCCACTATATCAAATAATGTTACACTAAATATTCTTGAGGAAATTTTTTTATACATCCTTAATAATTTTCTTAAGATTATTGGTGAATATTCATAGCTAATACCTCTATGTGCTAGGTATTCTTCTAAGTATTTTACATCTATTAGCTCCACGTAGAGTGTACTATTATTACCTTTATACTAAATATGAGATAGCTAAGGCATATTGAGTTTAAGTAACTTGACCAAGTTTGCACGTGGCCTCCGTCTGTGCTCTTCAGCATACCAATGAATATGTATATCCCTTATTCAATTGGTTAATATTACTAAATTGTTCCTAAGTTACAGCAGGACAGTTGATCTTAATCAGCAATAGATGAATATTACCTTTCTTGAAGTTTGCACTGATTCTTCAAGAATTCACAAAATGCCATATGCTACTATATTAATGTTCTACTAACTGACAAGGAGTGAATTCGACTAGTTGATACCCTACCACATTGAAGTTTGTTAGACTTATTCCATCAGCATACCTTGTCATTTCTATTACAGGTAGGAAATGAAGTCAAGTAATTTTACGTCAGCTTAGCCTGAGGAGTGTGTATGCATGTAGCACATTTCATACCTCCACCTGCCTAATTTCCTCAGTTACTTAACTAAAGTGAAAGAATGCCCAGAAGAAGTGTATTATAATGAGCTTGCTTCATTAACCTTGAATTTCTGGCATAATTTATTTTTGGAAAGAAGATGGAAGGAAGTATATCAGTCTAACTTCATATGACTTGTAATCAATATTACAGATTCCCGTGTAGAATAAATACCAAGGTGCCAAGCCAAAACTGGATTGATATTAATTTATATACTCTGAGTCATCCGCTTGGAGAAAGATCTAAAAGCACAAGCTCATCCACTATCCTGTTGTGACTTGAAATCACTCCAGAATCTGTCATTTGCAATAGCCAGTAATTTCATATTCTGGTATCAGCAAGTCAGAGTATTTGACACCAATAAAAAAATTTAAAAACCATATATAAAAACCTTATTTTAGTGATTTGAGAATTTGAGCAAAGAATACACCAAGTATTTTCATAGGTGAAAAGAAAAGAAAACTAAAAACTCAAGGTATTGGAAAAAAATGATATGGAGCTAGGTTTTCAATAAAACCAGCTCTTTGTGAAGCAAAACAATACTTCTAAATGAATATCTAAGCATATCTGGATTGCTTTAATCTACCTCTTCCTTAGAATATAATTCAGTTTATTCTGAGGATGATTTCATGTGTGGGAAAACCCAGATTCATGTACCATTTAAGGACTGTGATCGTTCCAACTTTCAGAAGCTATGAAACTCATTGTTCCATAAACAATTTGGTAATTTTTTTTAAAGTATAACTAAATTTCAGTTGCTGTCATAATTACTACTCTTTTGAACCATTACAGTATTTGTTCAGTATTTTCCATCTCCTAAATGAACTTGAGAAATATAGAGGTAGATCATTTCGTATCCTCTTTCCTTGTACAACGTTGAAACAGCACACACTGCATTTTATGGGGGTTCTTTGAAAGAACAAAAATTAGTAACAGGAACACAGCAATCGAATCATTTTATTTATACTTTACTGAATATTAAAATTGTAAAAATATTTTAAACAGGTGTAAAAGTGTGGATTCAATTAATGCAGAACACGCTGTGGTTTTTATCCATAAATTGCAAAGCAAATGTTTTTGCTGGTCAATTTATATGCTGAACTACAATTTCAAACCACCATTACTTTGGTAAGCCAACTGTGCATCCCTTTTACAGATCCCTGTTTTAAAGGCTCTGGGTACTATGTTCAATCTTTGCCTATCTATGTGGGAGCAAGTCAGACCAGGATTGTGAATCTGAATGTGACCAGCAGGCATTGCTGTTGCCCTGCTCAGGTCCCCTTTGAGGGCTCTTCCACCCGTCTCTCAGCTGCTGTGAGTGCTGACTGCTAGCAGCTTGCAGCTGCCTCTTCTCTTGAATATTGCCCTCTGCTGATGGGAACTGCTTGGCAAAGAAATAATCTAGGGAATTATGTTCCCCTTCCACTTCTATGCAGCCTATGACCAATGACTTACTGACAAGCGTGAAAAAAAAAGGCGGGGCCCTTGCTTCAAGGTGGGACAATTGACTGGCACCATTCCCACTCCAGGATTCCCTATGAAATGAGACGGAGGCCAGACTTCACCTGCATCCACATCTGTGCTTAGCTCTTCCCTGACTTATTTTGCTTCCCTCACTTGCTACAGGGGTCATCCAGACCACTTCTTCAATACATCACTTGCCCAAGACTCTTATTTCTCAGACTATGCTTGTAGTGAATATGATCTAAGACAATGCTGTATTCTACTGAAAAAAAAAAATTAGAGTCTGTTGACATTGAAATGAGCTTTTATAGTGTAAAGTGTAGGAAGTTCTAGATGATTATAATTTTGTACATTCATTCATAATAAGATTTTTCCTACCAATTTCATTGAGATACAATTGACATAACAGCACCGTATGTTTAAGGTATACAGCATAGTGATATGATTTACATGCATCATGTATGTAAATATGTCATTTACATACATCATACATCATGAAATGATTACCACAATAAGTTTAGTGAACATTCATCATCTCATACGAATACAAAATAAAAGAGAAAGAAAAAATATTTTCCCTTGTGACGAGGACTCTTAGGATTTACTGTCTTAACAACTTTCATATATAACACAAAACAGTGTTAATTACATTAATCATGTTGTACATTATATCTCTAGTACTTATTTATCTTAATTTAAAAAAATGTGCTCAGAATGTTGCTTTATTTCTTAGTCCTAGTCTGTTTGCATTTAAAATCAATGTAGTGGCCAACTGAAAAATAAAAATGAGATTGCTTTTAAATATACTTTCACAAAAGCTGCATTTTTACCATTAAAATAAAGTTTATTCTTTTCTCACCATAAGAGTAAGGGAATTTAAGAGTACCAAATAAGATTGCCAAATTTTTGGAGGATGTGTATAGTTTAGTAGTTAGAATCAACAAAAAATGTGAAGAAAACTCAATTTGTTCCATAAGTGTGCTGGATTCCTCACTGTTTTTCTCTGCTTAAATGATATTGACGGTTGTCCTTATTGAAGAGGAAATAAGTATGTGCTTGGAGCCTCGCAGACAACCATTCATCATTCTCTCATGCAAAAGACAGAAGCCCTGTACCAGCACACAAAATCCGAAGGCAGCTACAGTAACAGAAAATCAATAGACTATTAGAAAACTCAGAGGCTAATCAGAGCCCAATCTCCAGGCGTGATGTACTCGAAGAGAAGCATTGCTTTAGGACATAACTCAATTCTCTGAACACCACAGACTACAGGTTAATTCAAGCATTTAGAGGGAAAATGAGTGTCTTTAAAATATACATTTTGTTCTTTATTGCCTCCCAAAGAAAGTTCAGTGCAGTACTGTAATGAATAATGATAACATACATTCTTAAAAACTGATGTTAGCTCAGTCATTATGCCCAAATAGAATGAGTAGCCCTGCTGTGTGAAGAAATGAGATGTCATTAGTAAGCAACATCTCTGCTAAAAGGAGGATGCATGTTGTTACTTGTTAAACACACTATTAATATCTGTAAAGGTAAACGACAATTGGCTCTTTACTTTCATAAGCAGCTGAATTTGCTGACACATTTTAACTGATCCTGAACCCTAAGTGAAGATAGGGACTCAAATCGAAATTTACTCTGTGAAGAATTTCAAGTAAGTTGAAATTGACACTGTATAATAAAAATACATTTAGGTTAAACTATTCAAAAATACCAGGCTCTGAAAAATACCTAAATATTTTGCACTGGTGTAATGCTTTCCCCCTTGGGAACTCAAAACATTTTGGTATACATCATATGGCAGTTTTTCTGAATTTTCTTTACAATAAGTAGAATATAGTCTTAATTCAAGTATTTTTTTTTTTGCCATTATGGGAGTATAGAATTTATTCAAGAATTTTACCAGCAGTATAGGTTCATAATATTTCTACGCTCTTTCTATGTATTTTTAACATTTTGTTAAGTCTTCAAGAATAGGTTTGCTTTTTCAGATAAATTTATCATATCTCAGCACAATCCTGAATTGTGTACAACAAATTCTTGTTTCAGTATTAAAGGGACATTTGTGTTTTAATGAACCTCTGATTTTATCTTAGGTTGACAACTTGAATTTAAATATTGCATAAATATATGTACTTACTGTAATAAATGAAATGTCAAGGTCAATTTGAATCTAATAATCCTAACAAAATGAAGTAACATCATGAAAAATGAAGCCCTGCTTGGGAACAAAAGCTAATTAAGAGTTTTTTAATGCCCCAGAGAGAGAAGTGTACAGAGAGGAGTCATAGCTGGTTTAAGACTGGCAACTCTGTTGCATGTGACAGCTCATTCAGCTGTCCCACCCAGACACAATCCGGCATCTGGGCTGATAATTATTAGACTTCAGAACACTTCTTGAACATTGTCCATGTATTACAGTGCTTACAAAAGCAGGCCTTCTAGAATTACTGTAGTTTTATACATTAATAAATGCTTTATCAATATGCGTATATTTCTTTACCTCTGAGTTACAGCTATTTCGACATGCCAAAAGGGGAGTGCTGTAGATTTAAAGAAATCTTTTTACAAAAGATCATTCTTTTTGTTTTCCTTTTGAAGACAGATATTATAATTTATAATGCCAATATTTAAAATTCAAAATGCATTACCTCTGTGGCATAATACTGGTGAATAAATTCTCATAAATAAAATAAGTGAAAGGATCTAATTTTAGCATAAACTTTAAAAATATTTTACCTTTTGTTTACCATTAAGCAACTTTGAGATGTCTTCTTTTTAAAGATTTTTAAATAAAATTTTCAGACATGTTTATACACATAGTATCCTAATGCAATATGCATTTTGAAAAACTATATTTAGTAAGTGATTTTTTAAGGTGAATAAGAAAAGACTAATTTGAAGCTTCAATGGATAGTTTTCTGAATAGACTGTACTGTACACTGAAAATGGTTGATTTTGTGTTCTTTTCTAAGAGCAAATGTGTTCTATTTATCGAGGCACTCCTACCATTCTGTAACCTTGGATAAGTCACTTCAGTGTGTTCATTGTAGAATCTCAAGACATTCTATCAACTGTAAACATCTTACTAGACAAAAGTTTGGAAACACATTTTTATAGACACATTTATATGCTACAGTATGAAGTTATTTCTCAAATCTTCCTCCAACTCTATTCTCTCGCATCACATAAAATCCATGTCCCATAGTCTTTAGCAAAGACACAGTTTTATAGTCTGTGTTCTTTTAGGTTCTAGAAATCTTCAAATATTCACAATACGTTATTGAAAAATGTTTTAGATACAAAAAATAGGAAGCAAATTTAAACTGGGAGACTACAGTCCATGGGTTCAGTCACTGCTAGATTCATGAAATCAGTGACATCAAGGCCATGATTCTCTTATACACAAATTCTCTATTCATACAGTTTATAGAAAACCTGCTGGCAGGACCAGACTTACATCCTAACAGCTTATCAGTGCCAGTATGAAAGGGACATTGAAGAGCAATGAAAATATGTCCTTGGAAGAACTGTGGTCTAATTTTGTCACAAATATTTGTTGAGTAATGAATCCCCATCTCTTCCCTGTATCGGTTACTGCATCTTAGGGCTGATAAACTCTGATTTGCTGCACCTGTATAATGGACCCAAAACCATGAATGCGGAGGGATGGGGTCTGCTTTATATAGATGTTTTCACAAAAATAAATGGTTCTGCTTTTAGAATAAAAAAGGGTATAATGGGTGTTGAACATCACAAAACAATAGATATCAAAACTATTAGATTTCCTAGGACCTGATAATAACTTACATGTTGGCTTTTCCCTCATTATTAAGAATCCATTGAGCAAAATATCTTCATTGACAAGAATTTCATCTGTCAAACAGCAGAAGAACTAGTTCCTATCTGGAGAGCCATGAAAGTGTACAACATTGAAGTTGATACTCTATATAACTATAGTACAAACAATCTATCATATAAACAGCTATTTTTCAGATTATCATCCAAGTGTGATACCTAAACACTATAGTTTTGTTCTTTTAAAACATGATAGTTTTTAAGATTAATTTTAGCATATAAACCCCTATCCTTTTCATTTCTTTACAATTTATCCATTGATGAACCTGGGCTATCTGATATAAAGGATTTCCCACAGTCTGGATTTGGCTGTTTTTATATGTGCAACATAGTTCAAAATGTGCCTTTTTCCTTTGCATTTTCAGTGTACTGGCAGATGAACAGAGAGACCTGATCAGACTCAGGTTCATTTCTTTGGCAAGGTTATAAATGGCTGTTCATCAAGAACAGGGACAGATAATGTCTGATTTTTTTTTCTCATTTTTATTTGTGCTCAGTGCCCACATCCATTAATTCACTGGGGCTGCTAAATGGTGATATTCTATTCTATCATTTCTTTTTCAATTATTGCTTGGTATACTTTTATAAATACACATTCCCCCACATCTATTATTTGCCTATCTATTGGTATAGTTCTTATAGAAACAGCAGTATCAATGTTTGATTATTTTACTCTATTTACCAGTTTTCAGAATAATAAACTGTTTCTCTATTATGCTGGACAATTTATATGTTAACTTGAGTAAGCTACAGTCACCAGTTAGTCAAACACTTATCTTGTCATTGCTGTGAAGGTATTTTATAGATGTGATTATGATCCATAACTAGTGACTTTAACTGAAGGAGATTATCCAAGACAATCTGGGTGGGCATAAATTAATTACTTGAACAAACCTTCAGAACTGAGGTTTACTGAAGAAATTCTGCCTGTGGCTAGCAGCTTCAGTTCATGTGCAAGAGTTCTAGCCTGCCTTTGTTGATAACCAGTCCTTTGGATTTTAAATTGGCCTTAGAAGCCCCACAATTTTATGTCAGTTCCTTTCCATAAGTCTCATTTTATATATATAATATATATTATATGTATATATATTTTATATATATATATATATATATATATTTTTTTTTTTTTTCTGATTCTGCTTCTCTTGTTGAACCCTGACTGATAACAGATTTTTAGTAACAGGGGTGGTTTTAGAGGAATAGCATGATAAGGATGAGTTTTCTAAACTGGTTTTGGGTTTTGTTGAACTGCTTCTCTACTCTGCTTAGATTTCAAAGACTAATGACTCTGCTATTTTCAGTGGTAAAAAATGGCACTTGTAGTCCATGGCATGATTTGGCAATAGAGATAGACAAAATTTCATCTTGAATACTCTTAACCAAATATGTAAAGAAGGGAATGTTCTATATGACCATGTATTCGATGCTTTAGAATATTGTAGTCAAGCTAAGAGGATAATATTTCTCCTGACTGTGCTGAAAAAAGTAAGGAAAGGAAAGGATTATCTCAGGGTTTTAAATTCCCAGGTTCAGTTGAATATAAATGACCTGAAAGCTTCTGTATCTGCCTTGAAAGAAACCTTTATCTGCTGTTGCCACAAGGCTGAGATTTCTGAAAACAAAAGTCAGAGTCTCAGAGAAACAGACAGTAGAGTGGTGGTTACCAGGGCTTGGGGGTGGGGAAAATGGGAAGATATGGGTCAAAGGGTGAAAACTTCTAGTTATAAGATTAACAAATTCTGGGGATCTAATATACAGTATGATGATTATAGCTAATAATATTGTATTATAGGCTTGAATATTGCTGAGAGAGGAGATCTTCAATGCTTTCACCACAAAAAAAGAAATGGTATTAATAATTATATGATGGCATGGTAATTATGTGAAAGTGATAATCTTCTTGCAATATATAAGATGTATCAAATCAACATGTTGTAAACCTTAAACTTACACAATGTTATATGTCTATTATATCTTAATAAAGCTGGAGGCAAAAAGTCAGAGTCTCATTTTGTGAATGATGGGATTACAGTGCAAATTGAATCCCCCACCTCATTGGGGAGTGAGATCCTGAAAATTCAAATGGGGTCCTACATGCAGATCACAATGAAGCCAAGGAAGACAAATCCCTAAATTCTTCTCTGTCAGCAGAAACCTTCCTGAGATTGCTGCCTTGCAAGGCACTGTTGATGCTATTTAGGGCCCACCCCAGTCACCTCTTTGTTTCTGGACCTATAACTACCCAGGACTATTATAGATTGGGCCTATACTCAGACTCAATTACTAATAGATCCCAAAGAGTAAGATACAAAGTGTGACCCATGAAAAGGTGCCTGACACATCAAAAGAACTGCATGATTATTTTCAGTATATACAAATATACAAAAATTTGGGGGATATGTGTGGGAATGGATTTTAAAGGTGTGGGTAATGGTGGAAGGAACATAAAATTAGATCAAGCCGGGGCTTCTCTGGTGGTGCAGTGGTTAAGAATCCACCTGCCAATGCAGGGGACACGGGTTCGAGCCCTGGTCCAGGAAGATCCCGCATGCCGCGGAGCAACTAAGCCCCTGCGCTACAACTACTGAGCCTGTGCTCTAGAGCCCATGAGCCACAACTACTGAAGCTTGCATGCCACAACTACTGAAGCCTGCATGCCTAGAGCCCCTGCTCCACAGCAAGAGAAGCCACTGCCATGAGAAGCCCACATACCACAATAAAGAGTAGCCCCAACTAGAGAAAGCTCACGTGCAGCAACGAAGACTCAACACAACCAAAAATAAGTAAATTTTAAAAAATTAGATCAAGCCACATTTACTGATACAGGACCACCAAACAGGGATTTTGGACTCAGTGTTTGATTGAAGATGTTAGAAAGTGCTCTAACAATTGTTCTGCTTGATTGCCTGATAGACCCTAACATGGACTACATTAGATGAAGTTGAAATATCAAAACTATCTTGATAAACTATAGAGGAAAATGTCCAAACACTTAGAGAGATTGGAATGTTAGAAAACATTTATCATGTTAAGATCTGCTCAGTCATCCTAGGGGGGTCCACAGGACCCACATTTCACAAAATAATGTGACAAATAAATTTGTGAGGGGAGCTCCATCATCCCTGAAGGGTTCTGTGATCACTGTAAGTTCATGTAGGCCAGAATGCTACCATCAAATTGGAATCCCAAAATGCATGGGGATAAGGGAATACCAGGATGGCAGGGGCCAAGTGGTGGCACTTAGTAATAAAGAGAAGGTGACTGTAGTTGGGAGACAATTCTCCATAAATATCTGATTTTTATGCACGTTGCTGATCCTCTTAGCAAAGGTATTTACAGCAAAGTTAAGAATTAACTTTGTATAAATTTTTGTATATGGAAACATTTTAGGATAATCAACTAAAAGACCTTTTCCTCTCCAGAGATATCTGAGGGTAATAAAGATAAATCCTTCCTCACCTCTCTGGAGACATTTGTTTACATTCCAAAGTAAAGTAGGATCTCTCTCTCTCTCTCTTTTTCTCCCTCTCTGGAAAGCAGGACAATCAGGCCAGCAACAGACCTAATAAGTTCAGAGTTTCCTAATTTTAAATTTTTCTCCTGTGATCCAGGTCACTGTATGTACAAGTACTATATGTTCCCCATTGTGTCATGCTGTGACGATTGGGGTTTGAGTAATCAGTGCTAAAATATTGTTCTTGTTGCTACTTTTGCTATGAGTAATAAATGTTTTTTGTCTCTGATCAAGGGATCTCCTGTCTTCTTATGTCTTCTATCAGTGTGTGCATGCATTTGTGTGTGTGTGTGTGTGTGTGTGTACAGATAAAATCAGACTAATTTGTTAGCTTAGAAGTAGGGTGAATGCTCAGATCCTTCACAGTTTCTGACTTATTATTCAATACACATAATACATTTTAATGAGTGAAAACTATCTTTTTATAAATATAAAATGAAAAAAGAAAAGCTTGAGAAGATTTTTTTTGTTATTGAAGAGGATTCTTAAAAGAATTGTGGGCCACCTTCCTAGACAGGTAAATCAGAACCTCTGAGGAGTGAAATAAGGTGAGTATATTCATCAAAATAAAGTATTTGAAAGTTTGAAAAATTTGAGAAACCGGTCTGCTATGTGTTGGTTATTCAATTAAGATGAAACTCCACTACAAAAATAATGTTACCATTCTATTATAAATATGGAAGAGTTCATATATTTATAATTAATATTTTTTGTGCATACATTGTATACTTAAAAACATAGTGTGACAATACGATATTTTCCTCCAAGAAATCTTTACTAGTGGTAGAGAGCTAAAACTATCCCCTATGAATAATGGTGGCTAATACATCTAAATTGCAAGTTCTGATGCATGTATACAAGCTTCAGAACTTCAGAAAAACAGTTATCTCTACGGGACAGGGTAGAAGAGAAAGGTTTAATAAAGCAAAGAGATTTACTGATATTGAAAAATCTTAACATTGTTTTAACTGAATTAAACTTTTAATTTCTTTCCTATAACTAAATATTTTATAATAATTTTATTAACAAGTTAATGTTTCTCTGGTAGCAGTATCTCACTTCACATCGTTATTTCTAATTTGAGCCTACACAGACATGCTGTATTTTATGTGCATTTTAAATATCATATATAAGACTTCAGACAAGTTTGGGCTTGAACAGGATGAATTCAGACACTGGAAGATGTAGATTCTTCAAGATGAGTCACTCCTTGCTAAAAATTCTTCAACTGATTCCCATCATACTTACAATTAAATCCAATCCCCTTAACAAAATCTGTAGAGCATCTGGTTGATTTGGCCCCTAGCAATTTTTCCAGTCTGGTCTAATGCAATTCTTATATTTGCTCATTAAGTTTCAGCCACACTGGGGTTTGGACTATTCCAAGAAAATATTAAATCTTCTCTCATGCTGGCATATTCAATCAAGTTCCAGAATCTATGATTAGCTGAAACCCTCTCAATATTCTCTATTCTCTTTCTCATCATCATATATGATTTCTACAGAAAAAGATGACATCACAAACATTTGGTTTTTAATTATAGTTTTTCTTTCTTATAAATCTTGAATAAAGTGAAAGGCATTACATATATTATATACTGATGAGAGTGTCTAGAGTAAAGCTTAGACACAAATTAGAGGCTCTCTAAATATAGTAACCATAATTATCAGACAATATGTAGTAAATAATAGCACATAACTGCAAAGAAAGGAATATCTCTAAAATAGAAGTTCTACCTCTGGGATGGCCAAGTAAGTGCCTAACAGACTGATCATCTCACAGATAAAAACTATAACCTCTGGTCTAGACAATAAACTCTGGTACAGTGAAAAATAGTAGGCATACTGTGGAGGGAATTTTACTATGGAAGAATGAAACAATGTCGAGCGAGTTTCCAACATTTATGGCTTTTAGCCTGAAAGTAAGTCATGGTCGACATTGCTCAGGACAGCTAAAACTCCAGTAGAAAATCTATGATCTCTGGGCCTGAACAGCCATTGAGTGGAATATAGAGAAATCACAGACCCTAGAAATTGGTTTGGGTGTCCTAGAAAAGAGAGATGCGGAGCTGAGATCTTCATACTCTATGAGTGAACTCTGTACAAATCTCTAGCTGCTCACTGAAGCATGCATGCATATTACAGACTGAAAGAAGCCCTGCTGGGCAGGGGCGGGGGGGTGATGGTGTTGGAGGGAAGAAGGGCTTGAACTGAATTTTGAGTTATAGATTAAGAGAAAGTGTTTTACTTTGCGTCCAACCAAGTTAGTTGCCTTCTAAAATAAAAATATCAGTATCCTTCAGAGGAATATAACAGAATTCACAGCCTCCAAAATATAACATTCAAAAATCTGGCAAGGGCTTCCCTGGTTGCGCAGTGGTTGAGAGCCCGCCTGCCGATGCAGGGGACACGGGTTCATGCCCCTGTCCGGGAAGATCCCACATGCCGCGGAGCGGCTGGGCCCGTGAGCCATGGCCGCTGAGCCTGCGCGTCCAGAGCCTGTGCTCCACAACGGGAGGGGCCCCGGCAGTGAGGCCCGCGTACCGCAAAAAAAAAAACAAATCAAAAATGTGGCAAAAAGTTGAAATTACCTGATATATGAAGAATAAGGAAAATTGACCCATTCTTTATGGAAAAAAGACAATCAATAGATACTAATCCCGAGATTTTGGAAATAACAACAAAGACCTAAAAGCAGCTAATAAACTATGATAAATGAGGTAAAAGAAAATGTGATTTCAGCGAAATAAGCAATGGAAATTTCAACAATAAATAAAAACTAAAAAAATCAAGAGGCATTAAAGAGCTGAAAAATATTATATCTGGAAAAAATTAAATGGACTTAGAGTTGACTAAGCAAAGAGTGAATTTGGAAATAGGTCAATTAAGATGATCTGATTTGAAGACCACAGAGAATAAAAAGATCAGGGAAATATGAACATAAGCTTAAATATTGGTTGGATAATATGAAGAACAATAAAGCAGGAAAAGGGTTTGAAAAAATAATGAGGGAAAACTTCTACAATTTGGTGAAAGTTATGTATTTGTAAAGGTAAGAAGATCAAAAAACACCAAGTTGGATAAATATTAAGAATAGCAAGCCTAGACACATCGTAGTACAACTATTTAAAACCAACAATACGTAAAAGTCTTGACAACATCCAGAGAAAAATAATGCATTATATCCAGGGGAATGATTCAAATGACAGCTGCCTTCTCCACAGAAACCATACAAGACAGAAGAGATTTGGATAATGATTTTAAACGCCAAAAGGGAAAAAATATTAGCCTAGAATTCTAAATCTATTGAAAATGTCATTCAAGAATAATGGCTAGGGACTTCCCTGGTGGCACAGTGGGTAAGAATCCTCCTGCCAATGCTGGAGACATGTGTTTGAGCCTTGGTCCAGGAAGATCTCACATGTCGCAGAGCAACTAAGCCCACATGCCACAACTACTGAAGCCCGCATGCCTAGAGCCCGTGCTCTGCATTAAGAGAATCCACTGCAATGAGAAGCCCGCGCAACACAACGGAGAGTAGCCCCTGCTCGCTGCAACTAGAGAAAGCCCCCGTGCATCAACGAAGACCCAATGTAGTCAAAAATAAATAAATAAAAATAAAGTTTATTTTAAAAAAAGAATAATGGCTAAAGATATTTTATTTTATTTTTTTTTCTTTTTTGTGGTACGCGGGCCTCTCACTGTTGTGGCCTCTCCCGTTGCAGAGCACAGGCTCCGGACGCACAGGCCCAGTGGCCATGGCTCACGGGCCCAGCCGCTACGCGGCATGTGGGATCCTCCCGTACCGGGGCACGAACCCGTGTCCCCTGCATCAGCAGGCGGACTCTCAACCACTGCTCCAACAGCGAAGCCCTAAAGATATTTTTAGATAAAAGTAAATAAGAAAAATAATTGTCAGCATACTGCACTACCAAAGTGTTAAATAAAGATATAAAATTTACCAACATTGATAGAAGATAAAGCATAACGTCTGAATATTTCATTTAAACAAACTATGTACAAGACTTCTATTGCTAAGAACAATTAAAGAAAAGCTGAATAAATGGAGAGATATGTGCCATGTTCATGAATTGAAAGATATTATTGTTAAATTGTCAATTAGCCATCAATTAATCTGTAATTTAATTGCGATTACAAGTATAATAATAGAGATTTTTTAGAAATGAACAATATAAAATTCTGAAATTTATATGGAAATGAAAAGACAGACTCTCCAAAGCAATCTTGAAAAAATAAGAACTGAGTTGAATAACTTATACTCCATGACTTTAATATTTACTATAAAGGTATAGCAATCAAGACTGTGTGATTTACAAAGAGAATAACAGACAAAATAGAGAGTCCAGAAATAGAGAGCCACTTACATGGTCAGGCAAATTTCATCACAGACACTAAAGCAATCCTATGGGGCCTGGGGTGTCTTTTTCAACAACTCATGTTGGAATTACAAGATATTTATATGGAAAAGAAAAAATACTTTTATCCGCTACTTCTCACCAGACACAAAAATTAAGATCAACCACAGACCTAAAACTACAAGTTATTGTTGTAATACCTTTTAGAGGAAAACATATGGAGAGTATTTTTATGTTTCAGGAATAGACACAGATTTCATAAATAAAGAAAACAGTGGCAATTAAAACATTTAAAAAATGTAATAAATTAGGTTAGTTTTTAAAAACTTCATCAAAAATAAAAACTTCCACTCATGGACCTAGAGACTGTCATATTGAGTGAAGTAAGTCAGACAGAGAAAGACAAATATCATATATTCCCTATATATGGAATCTAAAAAAAAAAAAAAAAACAGGATATAAATGAACTTATCTACAAAACAGAAGTAGAGTTACAGATGTGGAAAATAAACTTATGGTTACCAGTGGGTAGGAGGGGAGGGAAAAATTGGAAGACTGGATTGACATATACACACACTACTATATATGAAATATATAACCAATAAGGACCTATTGTATAGTACAGGGAACTCTACTCAATATGCTGTAATGGCCTATATGGGAAAAGAATCTAAAAAAGAGTGGATACATGTATGTGTATAATAGATTCACTTTGCTATACCCCTGAAACTAATACAACATTGTAAATCGACTATACTCCAATAAAAATTAAAGACAAAATAAACAAACAAAAACTTCTGTTCATCAAAAGACACTGTTAATAAAATGGAAAGGAAAACCTTTTATCAGGTTAAAAGAAATATTTGTGAAACATATCCTGGTTTCCAGGATATATAAAGAATTTCTAGAACTCAATACTGAAAAGATAACACCATTAAAAATTGTCAAAAGTTCACAAAAGAAGATATAAAAATGGACAATATGCAGGAAAAAGTGCTCAACATTATTAGCCATTGGATAAATTCACCTTAAATCACAATGAAATACTAGTACACATTGATTAGAAGGGCAATAATTAAAAGAATTCTCACACCAAGCTTTGTTGGGCCTGTGGAATAACCAGAACTCTCATATGCCATTGGTAGGAAGGTAAGATGCTACAGTCTTTTGGGAATATGAACCAGTACTTTCTTTTAAAACTAAATATGCATGCACTCTATGACCAGCATTTTCAATACTAGAGGAAATCTATATCCCACAACAAGACTTGAAATGTTGCATGATATTCTATTATTTTTTATTGTTCTATTTAACATTAGTAGTAAATAGTAGCATTATTCATTGTAGCCAAAAACTGGAAAGAATCCAGGTGTCTTTCAAAAGGTAAATGGATAAAACAAATGAAGAGTATTCATACAAAGGAATACTAGTGACCAATAAAAATTAATGAATTACTGAAGCACACAATAACATGGATGTCTTTCAAAACCATAATGTTGAATGAATGAAGCCTTACACAAAGAGTGAATATTGTAATATTCTATTTATAAGAAGTTCTTAGAAGAGGAAAACCTAAACCATGGTAGATAAAATCAGAACAGTGTTATCCTCAATGGAGAACAGATAGGAGTTGACTATGAAGTGATATCAAGAATTTTCTGCTGTGATCAAAATGCTCTGTATCATGATAAGAGTTTGAAGTATAGATATTTGTCAAAACTCAGCTAATGTGTAAGGAAGATTTTTGCATTTCATTGTATGTAAATTTTATACGTAAGGAAATATTTTATATGCAAGAAAAAAATGTAAAAATATTTAACTAGTCAGTGATATTCACGCTAAAGTGTTTAGGGAGAAGTATATGATAACTGCAATTCACTCTGAAGTACATCCAAAAAAAGATTGTATTTTGCATGAATAGAGCCAGAGATAAATGGATAGGTAAATAATAAAATAAGAATAGTTAATATTAATTAAGTTAGAATCTAGGTGATGAGTATGTGGGTATTTACTATAAGAGTCTTTCAACTTTTTTATATATTTGAAAATGTTCTTAATCTAATTTTGGTGGAAAAAACCTACTTGGAACCCCCTGCTCAACTACTACAAAGAGCCAGAAACAAAGACGGATTATGAACCTCCTGAAGGCAGGGACCATAGGTGTTCTCTTCACTAGATATCTGACATGTAGCTGGTACTCAAAGAACATAAAGAATATTTGTTGGATGAATAAATAAGTTCATTTTCCTCTACTATTAGGCTAATTCTCAATTAATGTGTTACACTTACTCTGTACTGTACAAATTTTAAAAAGTAATATAATACACTGGTCTCTAGGAGTCCCCGATGTAATAGATCATTTGATAAATGCCTAAAATATATAACAGGATTCAGAAAAAGATATATTTCACAAAGTGAGTATTGGATAACTAAGCTTAACATTCTGGTCTTCATTTGAGGAATTTAGAACCTACACCAAATAGTTCAACAGAAATTAGACAACATGAGTTTGGAAGTAGTTAGTCACCTAAATAAAAGAAGAGCTAAAGGATCAAAGGAGAACCTGATATTACAAACTAAAGAAAGCCCTCTCTACTCTTAGGGATGATGGGATATTAGGAAGGAAGAAGGTAATATTACCTCCAGGATCCTAGGCCGCCCGCTTGTAATCTTAGAGGAAGGTCCACGAAGTAAGAGAGGGAAACACCCAGGCAGCTTCCCATCAGGAGCTGGGACCTCAGAGAATGGGGCTGCCCAAGAGAGATGGAACCATAAAGAAGATGCGGCTACTACTACACTGCATTTGAAGCCAGCAGCCAGGAGGAACAATACCAAGGCTCTTCCTTCCTCTTGTTTTTCATCCCTTGCCAGCTCTTCCTGCCAGTTTCTACAGCTTTGAAAGTGTAATCTGTAAGGGTTATTTCTTTATGGTACATAGAGGGGCAGGGAAATGTTACGAATGGATTTGAGGGAAAACAGTCAAATGATGGGTTCACCTACTACAATACCTTTCATTATTTTACATCTGTATTAACAGTTGTTTAAATGTATAATAACAACATTGATACAGACATTACAAAAAATGTAAATTGCTTAGCACAATAACTAGCATATTGTGAGTTTAGGGGAAAATGATTATACTTCTCTTTCCCTATTTCTGCCTTGGCCAGAAAGGGGGGGAAGCTACATTCATCACTTTCTCGCAGCATTATTTATTTGTTCATCCCCAATGTAGCAGAGGTACTAATCTGACTAAGCTAAGTTTGACAGGCATTGAACAGCATGTTACATGTTCTATCCCAAACATCATCTTTCTTTTATTAGTTATATCAAAGATACATAAAAAGTATACTGGATTTCTTACTTCCCTGCCACAACAAACCTGGGTAGGTTGTTTATATGTTAGACAGTCTTGCAATTCTCTCCCTTGCGGCTACCTGGGCCTCTTCAGACCCAGCTCTCCTGAGGCACACCTGAGTAAAGAAATTCAGACGTGAAGGTTGGCTTATGATTGAGGAGATGCCTTTTCAGACCCTTATGTAAGCCCTTGTCTTGTTCTTCACTACAACATGTAAAAGAGAGTCTTACATTTGGCATTTTAAGTTGCTTGCACAGTTTTTTTAAAATCCTTGCTTGTTTCCCATTTGGCTGGAAATCCTGATGTGTATATTCCTTTAGCCAGAAACCTGGTGTGGAGAGAAAGGAGTGTTTGGCCTTGAATCTCAAACTGTAAGCACTAAGTAGATAGTAGCTGTTTTTGTTGTTGTTGGAAGAGCATGCTATAAGAGGTTTTGAATAGGGAGAGAAAAATGAAGATGATACATGTAATTCTTATCTTTTTCCAAATATCCATGTGATATGTTTACTTTAAATATGTAAAGGGGATATCTTCAACACTCTGATTAAACAAAGTAGTTTAGGATCATGATACCTGTTTATTTTTTAAGACTAAAACCTTTCGGTATATCTTGGACTAGGAATGTTTATTTGCTCTGTGATGTTTCCTCTCAAAGAGAAAGAGTGGAGGTTATTTTGAGAAACAAAATTAATGGCAAAGGATACCATAGAAACTGCACATAGCAACAAGGAAAAATGGTGACTGAACAATGCTGAAAAATACAGAAAGATGAAAGGAAAGATCATGAACAAAGAATACTTACATGATGCAATTATCAGAGTGAGGTTATAAATATGAGAAACTAAAACGAAGGGATTAAAAGAAAAATTAAATTTAATTCAGAGTAAAAGGTATAGGTACAGGAAAAACTGCTATCTTCCATCCCCAGTACTGTTAAGACTTCTAGTTTCCCACAAGGTAGGGTGAATTTCTGATAAAATTGTTCAGAGATCTAAGCCATCGCTAAGTCACATTTTACTAGTAAGAAGCTGATCCACTCTCTTTATCTGGCCCCATGTGGCCAAGGGCTCCCAGAGGTTGACCTTGCCAAGCATTATTTTACTTTTCCGTTTCTCCTCTGCACGCAGCACAGATAAATAAATTGAGCCAGGGGTGATTACAACCAACCAAGTTGTTTTACTATCCTCTAAATATTAAAAAATACTTTAGGCAGACCCCAGCTCCCTAAAATTGTTTGGATCCTTTTGAATATAAGCGTTTCAATACCCCAGTTCTTTCATTTCTGCTGCTTTATATTTATTCATGCATGCATAACTATTTTTCTGAGTTGGCTTTAAATCAATCTTTTTAATCCTCAAAATCTCTACATCTGATATGAGGGATTAACCAATAACGTATTTATGTCACATCAAAATTACCTTCAAATTGTGGAAAACTAATTTGAAATTAATTCTGTACCATAGCTAGCAGATCTACTCAAGGCACACAGCAAAACTCAAAATGAAATTAAATGTATATTTAAAAGATATTTTTCTAGATATGGGTTTTAAAAAGTTTAAACTTAGATAAAGCCTTATCTAAGTTGAATGTGTGAGAGATTGTCAAACTGAGTACTGTACTGAAACCAGTTTCTCTTCTTACACAGAGAACTAGACTACATTTCCCAGCTTACCTTGCTGTTAGATGTGGTCATGTAACTAAATGGTAGACAATAAGTAGAATGTGGGTGAAATGAGGTGTGTCACTTAGAGTTCTGCCTGTAAAACCCTCCCACATATGATCCACTGAGATTGCTTCTCTTCTAAGATGGCTGGAATGAAGACCAAGCCTATGGCAAACTTGGGAGACTTGTGCTGAAGATATTGTGCTGAAGATATTAAGAGTCACAATATGGAATAAGCTAGAATTCTTATACATACCACTATTTGAAGAATTACCCACTTATCAGGAGCTATCATTCTGGACTTCACATATCATAGCAATAGATATACTTTATGTAACTACTGCCATGTTAGGCTATTGGATTTTGGAGGTTTATTTGTCATCACCGCATTACTTTAATATAATAAAAGTAAAATAAATGAAAATATGTTTTAATAAATTCCCTCCAACATTAAAGTTATCATGCATCTTAAGGGAAAGAGATGTCATTTCAATCCATGTGCTTTTAGGGAGGCCATTCTCCCAAATGTTGTTTATGTATGTCTAGTATCAGATTGTTTGGGGCTACCTTTTCCAGAATAACAAACAGTCTTAGAAAGTACAGATAATATTTCTCTTCAGGGAAGTGGGTAAATGGATTTGCTGTCCAGGAAAATAAAAATAATGTCCCTATCTGAGGTAAGAGTTGGCAATCCTTTTATACGACTGGTGATACCGAAAACTTGGACTTCTTCAGTTGGGAAACAACCCACTATGTGTGCAGTGTCCAAAAGGGACCGCCTCTTCATCACTCTTGGAGACTGGAGAGCAAGGGGTTCCCAATGAGAACGTGAACCTCAAGCTGCCTGCTAAACCATGAGTAATAAAGTCCTTTATCTGTGAGCTGGGAGTCTCTCTGACCTGCGAGTCTGCCAGCATGTATGAAAGTGTGACAAGCTAACTTGTTAGCTTGCAAGTAAGATAAAATCTCAGAGCCTTCACAGTTCTTGACAGCCCACTCCGGTGTGTGGTTGTGGGTGTGTGTGTGTGTGTGGGGGTGTGTGTGTGTGTGTGTGTGTGTGTGTGTGTGTTTAAGTAAATTTAGGTGCTTTGTGTTGATGTCTACAGAGGCTCAATCACGCTTTTTTGCTTCTTGCTCCTTGTTTACTGCACCAACTGTGCCCTCCTGCTTCTCCTATAAGCAGAACAGATACACTGAGCTGCTGTCAGAGAAGCATGGTTGAAACATTAGAAACAACAATCACATACAATTAATACGAGTGGAAATAAAAAATAATAACGATGATGGTGTTGATGATTATAACTTAGAAGATTGTGTAAATGACGGTCACTTAAAATACTCTTCATATATTAAATCACTGAATACTTATAATACCACTACAAGCAGGTACTACTGTTACCCCCGTGTATACTTGTGTACAGTTGCCTGTAACTAGCTATTCTGGATTTTTGTGGAACTGTATGCAATGGTTGTGGTATAGACTAGTGTCTTAGTCCATTTGGGCTGCTACAACAAAATACCACAGACTGAATGGCTTATAAACAACAGACATTTGTTTCTCATAGTTCTGTAGGCTGAAAGTTCAAGATCCACACACTAGTACAGTTGAGTTCTGGTGACAGCCCTCTTCTGGTTTTATAGCTGGTGCATTTTCTCTGTGATTCTCACATGTTAGAAGGGGGAAGGGATCTCTGTAGAGCCTCTTTTATAAGAGTACTAATTCCATTCATGAGGGCAGAGCCTCCCAAGGTCCCGCCTCTTAATAGTATCACCTTTTGAGGTTAGGATTCAACATATTGATGGGGCGGGGGGACACATTTAGACCAAAGCAGCTAGCCTAGATGCACTGGTCACCAGATGCTGCCACAGGCCAAACATTCAAATGCCATGATGTACTACAGCTGCTAACCAACGTCAGAACTTAGATGTCAACCCAGATGAAGAAAGGAATAAGAAAAGGAAATTTGCATTGATTCTGCTTTTAAACTTTGTAGTTGCCTGAAGCGGCTGAGAAATTACATAATCATAAGGAAAAGATAAATTTCTAAAACTTAAATGTTTGTTTCTGTCATTGTTTCTTTGAAATGAAATCTAGTGATAGATACTGAGTGCAATAATCATAATTTTAATGGTTATGACTAGAATTAGAGTAAAGATAGCAACTTCTTTAGGCTTCTTAAATACCAAGTCTACAGGAGACAGAATGATCAAGAGTATAGATTAAACAGTAAGGAAGAAAGCTTACTTTCTATGTGGCTCTATATAGGAAAGACAAGAGATGTAATTGTTTTAATCAGTTTGCTGTTTTCTCCATATTTTATTGGAAAGATATAGAAATAGAGTACCATGGGATTCCTTTTTACTGAAGTTTTACGTCCATAGATCAGCAAATTCCAGAAGACATAGAGCTTAGTTTTTTTCCCTCTGTATATAGCAACTTTTGACTGATGTCCTAGGATCCTCACAAAGTGACAGACACACATATTTCCACTGAGGTAGTTTTCTCTCTTTCAACCACCCAAAGTAGGATCAATCATGCAATGATGGCTTCAATCAGAGGGCCCCTGGGACTTCCCCTTAAACACTGTGCTCCATATCTGTGTCTTTTTAAATAAAATATAGAGAAGACTTAAATTGATTAAAACAGTTGCCTCTCTAGTCCCATCCATATTGAGCCACTTAGAAAGTAGGTGTTCTTCTTCTTTACTGATTGATCTGTAGTTCTGGTCCTCCTGTCCCTTGCAGATCTGGTATTCAAGAAGCTTACAGTAGGTTTATCCTTACTCTAATTCTTGTCATAACAATGGTAAGCCAAATTATTGAGGGTATAATTTACCATTGACTTTGAGCCAAATGATTTCAACTTGATGTATAAAATTCCTTACTAATTCGATTTCAAATTACTGAGCCCACATGAATACAGTTCCCAAAAATGTAGTTCGATCCACCAGTTTATATTAGATTGAAAACTTCTGATTTCCATTTAATATAAATTAATCATGATATGCTGAGATCCACCAGAATTGTTTTAGGAATGATAATGGTACATTAAAAAAAGGATTTATGCTTTCTAAGGGATGAAGGAGAGGATGTTCTTTTCATTGAATTGTTTTATTAAAAAATGCACAACGTTTAAGAACAGAGTGGTCAAGCTTCGACAAAAGAATACATTCAAAGATAATCACAAGATTACTCACAGCACTACCTTTTGAGAGTAAATAAGACCTATCATGCAAATTACATTATGAGCACTTGAGAATTTTACACAATTGATTAAATTCTCTCATGTTACTATTGAGAAGGAATGGGAATCCACCAGGCATAAAACCTCTGTGGCTGTGAGTGTGTGTGTGTGTGTGTGTGTGTGTATGTGTAAGTGTGAATGTTTAGTATGCATCCGTATATCAACTTTAATCAAATAGTTTATCACATTGATTTTCTTGGAATACTAACTGTTCTATTCAAGCAGCCACTGGGGTGGAGGAAAGAAGGATCCAGCAGATGAGGCTTTACCCATTCCCTTCAATGAGAACAAATGTAGGCTTAACTAGATTATAAAAACACTAAAATTTGCCTTTGAAAAAATATGCCCTGGAGCCCAGAAACGGACCTACATAAATACAGTCAACCAATCTATTTTTAAAAAGCTAAGGCAGTACAACAGAGTAAAGATGGTCTCTTCAACATACAGCACTGGAACAACTGGACATCAACATGCAAAAAAAAAAAAAAAGACTCTAGATAGACCTTACACTCATCATAAGTATTAACACCAAAAGGATCACAGATGTAAATGTAAAATGCAAAACTATATAACTCCTAGAAGATAACAAAGGAGAAAACTTAGATGATTTTGGAGTTTTTAAAGCAGCGGAAATATTCTGAATTATGCTATTATGGGGGATTCATATCATTATACATTTGTCAAAATGCACAGAATGTACAACACCAAGAGTAACTCTATCGATTTCTCCTTTCATGGTCGTTAGCATTTGCCTTATGTATTGAGGTGCCCTATGTTGGGTGCATAAACATTTATAATTGGTATATCTTCTTCTTGGATTGATCCTTTGATCATTATGTGGTGTCCCTCTTTATCTCTTGTAACAGTCTTTATTTTAAAGTTTATTTTATCTGACACAAGTATTGCTACTCCAGCTTTCTTTTCATTTCTATTTGCATGGAATATCTATTTCCATCCCTTCACTTTCAGTCTGTATGTGTCCCTAGGTCTGAAGTGGGTCTCTCGTAGACAGCATATATATGGGTCTTGTTTTTGTATCCATTCAGCCAGTCTGTGTCTTTTGGTTGGGGCATTTAATCCATTTACATTCAAGGTTATTATCGATATGTATGTTCCTATTACCATTTTCTTAATTGTCTTGGGTTTGTTTTTGTGGGTCAACTATGGACTTGGTTAGTAATGATGTGTCAATGTAGGTTCATCAATTGTAAACAGATGTACCACTTTGGTGTGGGATGTCGGTATCGGGGGAAGTTGTATGTGTGTGCAGGCAGGAGGGACAGGAGAACTCTCTATACTTTCTGCTCAAATTTGCTATGAACCTAAAAGTGCTCTAAACTATAAAATCTATTACAAATATATATGCCTTGTAGAAGAGAATGTATGTGGAATAATGTTTTTATAGTTAATCTCTGCAGCAATGGTCATTCAAATCTAATCGTTTGTTCTCTGTACCACCAAAGTATTTGCTCACTTCCAATCTAATTACTAGAATTACAAAGCCCTCAACACTACCTAGACTGTGGTTTTTTGGTTATTTTGCTGGGATGCCTTTTGATTTAGAGCTTAAAAGTCGAAGTTACAGAATGCAACAAATTTCTTGAATAATGCCATAAATTCTCCAGTAATCTAAAGAGCTGCCAAGGAAAAATTACAACCAAATCACACCAGATTCTAGTCCTCACATTAATCCTTTTATGGTATGATTCAAACAATGCCTTGAGGAAAAAGGGGGAGAGTCAACAGAAAACCTTACAATCAATTTTCATGCAAAAAGAAAAAAAATGGTCTAGGTGGATTTATCCAGAGTCAGATAAAAGAGAAAAAAAATATGTAAGTTCTACAAAAACCTATAGTCAATATATACTTTATTAATAGCCACAGAGGTGATAGAAAGAAAAAAAAGGAATAAACACAGTATGGAAAAAACTGAAAAAACATTCCAGAAGAAGATATATCTTAAGAGACAGAAGAAGTTTTTTAGCAAGTAATAATTTACCTCCTGGAAATTAAAGAGAACATGCAATTCTCAAAACAAGTGATAAAAGATCAAGTATTAATAGCACAGAATGAACTGACAGAACACTTAATGAAGGAAAAAACTTTCATAGAAAATACACAACTACAAAAAAATCAGGAGTTAGAGGATACAACAGTGATATGAAGAGTATAAAAATGTAAAATAGGCAACAAATACAAAGGATACTATTTAGTGCCAGAAATTAGAGTAGTAATGCCTACCTATTGAGTATGAAGGAAAATACTGTGAATTCTGAATTACTTACTCAGGAAGTTGTATTTCATATACAAAGGCATCAGGATGATATATTTAGTATACAGTAATTCAGGAAATATAATTCTTCACTGATATGCTAGATATTTACAAAACGATCCCCAAAAATAGCTCACTTATGAAGAGGATAGTGTTTAAGGGATTTTTGATAGAGTTCCCCAAATTCAAAAACCCACATAATTAATCTAATGTTATGTTCATTCCAATGTTCATTCCAACATTGGAATGTTCATTCCAATGAACATTCCAATGTTCATTCCAATGTTCATTCCAATGTTCATTCCAATTTTCCTCCCAGTAAAATTTCAAAAATGGGAATGGAACTTCCAACACTGGAGGGAAAGTATGCTACTGACTTCTGTGAGAAGTATCTCTATGCCTAAGAGAGAAGAAGAGAAACTTCCTCTTTTTCACTTAGATATTTTTTCTCCTTTTCATCTCGTTATCTTTGGATGTGACTGAGTTTCCTAAAATTTCTCCAGCTACCTGCTCTAGGTCTGAGGTTAAAGGTAACAGTGGTTCTCCATAACACCATTGAGACCAAGTCCATTGCAATGCTCTTAGATCCTGTGTCATCTGTGAACTTCTAATTATGGCATATATATTTCCTAAATTTTTAAGGCAATTTGAGTGGGATTTTTAAAACTTACTTCCAAAAGAAGCATCTTACCCTCATATCATACGGTGTGAAAGGACTGATAGAGATAAGCACATTCATTAAAATATAGGCTTAACTAAATAACTGTGATGATTGTACTAAGAAATGAGTAATATAGTTTATTTTCTGAAAAGACAAGTTATATAAATGTAAAACATACTAAATGCTGTTAACTATCTCTGGTGATTGTGATAAAAATCCCAGAATATTTTATTAAGAATGAGGAAGGGAGGTTGAAGAAAGTTTTTATTAGTTCATCAATTTTTTCGTCTTCCACATCAGGGAATTAGATTTTTTTTTTCCTGAAGTTAATAAAGTAAGAAAGGCAGGTTTAAGTTGTGACTTAAAGAAAAAAAGTTACTTCTGAGTAAATAAAGCAGATTATAATTTCTATGAGGTACTAAACAGACCACATAGCAAAAGACAGAAAGAACAGAGAAAATAAGCAAGTATCAGCAAAATATCAGAGAAGCTGACAGAATTAAGACTGTGAGAGGCAGATGGCTTTGATCTGCCTGCTCCTTGCATGGTCTTGGGCAAATCACTTAACCTTTCTGGGCCTCAGTTTCTCATTTGTAAAATGGAAATGATAGTAATAGTAGTTACCATACATTGTAGTGGGGGATTAAAGGAGTTAAAACATATAATGATTTGAATGATAATGGCACAAAGTAAGTTTTCAACAAAATTAGCTTTTTTTGTTGTGGTGGTTCTTCACAAAGCAAAAGCAATGATTATGATTTGTTCTTGGATGACAAATCTCAACATTATAAAGCTGCCAATTTTCACTAAAGTCTTCAATATAACTAAATCAAAATCTTTTTTGATTTCATCTTTTACATTTGATAAATCTAAACACATATATGTCTATATATGTATATATATATGTGTTTGTGTGTGTATATCTATATATATCTATATAGATACCTATATATATATATATATATATATATATATATATATATATATATATCTGTGCCAAATTGTTTTGATTATTATAGCAATTCTACCCAGTAGAAGAAAAGAAAGCATGGAGAAAATATGGATTTTTTTTTTTCAACAAATGCTGTTGGTTAACTGGCTAGCCATTTGGAAAATAAATCTCTTACCTGGATTATAATAATACTGCCTATGTGGTCTCATCTGTTTTCTGATAGGTACAGTTGTATAAGAGAATACGTGTAGTCCACTACCACATATGAAATTTGCTAGAGTTCTTTCAATATCTTTAGGGGAAATTTTAATGGAAAGAGTAGTTTCAGCTAAAATGCTAGCATATTTTAAAATACTCTATTTTTTATAGAATATATTGGAAACAGAAGAGATTCTATCAACAGACTCATTGTGCTTTTAGCACCATCCCTTCTGTGAAACCAGCCAGCTGCCCGTCATCTTCACAGGGGCATGACTGGACAACTGATGCTTTGAGACGCCTGCTGCTCACATCACAGTGAAGATAAAACCTAGCTGATTGTAAACCGTAAGTTTCAGCTGGAATGCTTTCACAAAGATTTTGTTTATGATGGCTCAGCTGAGGTCCTTGCGCTTGTCTGAAGTTTCAACTTCACAGTAGCCTGATGACTGTACTTATCCGCAAACTCACAAGCCAAACTGGAATTTTCTGTCATATGTGGTATAAGCAGTGCAGTTCGGTGGGACCATGAGAGAAGTTAAAGCATATCATTTAGTGTAGGATTCAAAAAGTTGCATTGCATAAATCCAAAGAATTAATCAATTCATTTTTTCAAAAAAAAATTTTTTGAGCACCTACTAACTGCCATGAGGCTAAATTGGTTAACAAAACTGAGAAGGCCCTGCCCTCTAGTGGGAGGACAGACAATAAACACGTAAAAGAATAAATGCAAATGATATGAAGCGCTGACTTTTTGATGGCGGTTGCAGTCTTTAATCTTTCAAAATCACATTCTAGAAAAAGAAATCTATTTTTTTCTCTTTTTAAAATACTTGAATATCAATAAATATTCTTTAAATGCTTAATCAACAATACATTATTGGCCATTCAGTATGCTGCACATCTACTGAAAATTTACCAAATAGATGATTGCCAATCAAATATGATGTATCTAGAGGTCTTGTTTCTCTTAAAATACCGAGAAGTTTGCAACACTTACCTTTTCATATCAGGTGGAACTAAGTGAATGCTTAAATTAATAAATAAACCAATGAATTAATTTAGAAAATATTTAATAGATGTTTATTCTCATCTTTGAAAGAATATATCTACCTGTTTGAGTTAGGCCTCTTGTCTTTGTATTTTACATGACAAAGAGAATTTGCATACCTAGAATGACTATTTGAATAAGCCCCGTGTTTTGGATGTGTATAGCGTTTGTATCTCAACAGAAAACTTAAAAGGAACAGTTGAGTTCAAAGTGTTTGTGATTCATGTTTAGATTAAATGATGCAATAATTACTTTTACTTGAGGGATATACTTATACAAAATGCAATAAGTTACTTCTATCCAGACAATCTTCCCCAGGTACAAATACAAATGAGTGCACACACTTCCTTTTAACAAACTGAAAACTCTCCCTGTATCAACATTGTCCAGCCTTGAATTTGCATACAGGTGTCATGTATTTGATTCAAGTCATATGAAAAAATTTATATATGATTTATAAATATTCGCTGTGACCACAAATGGCATTATTTTGATGTTTGGTATAAGTATAATTTCCAATAAGTAATTTATAATGCTTATGTTTTTATTTTGAAAAATCATCAAGAGTATTATAAAGCATGAAATGTTATAAAGTTTGAGATTCACAATGACAGAAAAATTTTAAAAGCTATCTTCTAACTTGACATTCATATGGAAATACGAGTTATGTTTCTTTCAAGGGAAATATTAAATTGCATCAGTACCTTTTAAATTCTGCTTCAGATGCCTTTTATCAGTTGGAGTCTATAACTGTGTTTTAGAAGAAAGGTGGAGCATGACTTGGGCAAGAAGCACCAAGTGGAAGCCTACTAGACTTAATTATTCATTCTGAGGGGCGTTTCTTGGCGTACTCAACCTCTTCAACAGCCTAACACGAGAAATAGATATGAAATGATAGGAAAACAATTCTTATCCTTTTTTCCTCATGCAGGGAACAGGGATTCCCTCATTTTCAATCCACTGTTCATGCACATCACAGCTTGGAGGTTGGGGAGAAGGTTGAGAGAGACTCCAACAAAAAGAAATTCATTTGCGCTATGGAGTACAGATGGTCACTTTGGAATGAAGAAAGAATGAGTTTCTCCTACATACTCTTTTTGGGAACCACCAGGGATGCTTTGCAGCTCCCAGGCTAACACCCAAGTCACACCACTTACTTCCATTTTCTGATGCCTGGTATTTGTTCATCTGCTTCCCCTTCAGCTGCCACCATCTGCAGCTTTAAGCGTGATTCCTTTTCTCTGGCCTAGTGGGGAAAAGAATGAAATTTTAAACTTTGAACCAACTCTCCTCCTAAAGCCCATAGTTTTTTTGAGGTTATCGTGCACAATAAACTCTCTCTCACGTGCAGGATATAAACATACACAAGCACACACATACAATACCAATAAAACAAATAATATATTCTTCAGAAATGTTCACAGTCATTAAAAATTGCTTTTTATTATAGGAGGAGGTAGCTCTGCAGGCAAGGACATAGCAGGGCATGGAAATAGCAGCTGTTGGATAGAAAGTCAGAGGATTGTAGACTCACTTCTCCAGAGCTTCCCCTGAGGATGTGAGCAAACTAGATTTAGAGATGTCAGAAACTCACTAATTGTAAACTACTTGTAAAATTACCTTAATGCCTGGTATTGTTAACAGTTTCCTTACATTTAGAGATTTAGATTGATTGAAACATTTTCATTATATCGAGCAATAAATGTCATTTACTGTAAAGTTCTACAAATTTTAGCTATTTCCTTAGGATCTATTCCCAGTTGTGGAATAACTGGCTCAAAGGGCTTGATTTGTTTATGTCACTTGATGTTTATGTATTACCAACTATTTTCCAAAAATACTACAGTATTGTGCATGTATACAAGCAAGCCGTGAACATGTCAGTTTACAGCATTCTCACAATAGTGATTATTTTGAAGTCAAGTCATTTCTGTTCACTTGTTGTTAAAGAAAATTAGCAAACACGTCTCCATCCATGACACACACACAAAATCCTAGAATGAATCTAAAGAAAAGTGTAGTTTTACTTCACAGTTTTAAAACAAAGTAAAGAAAAATAGTGTTTGCCTTCTTAAATGCAACATGGTCTAAGTTTAACAAAATAATTCTGATTGAGTAACAATTCATACTTGGTTTCCTTAGCTTTCTATTTCCAGTGTTTTCTATGTTAAATAGTGTGCTCTTTAACAGAAAAGCATGCTATTTATTCTTCAGCAGCAATTAAATAGCTCTTTAATAGATTCCTTGATAGTCACCCATATAGACAGTGTAAAAATTTGTAATTATTTTGCTAATTTATCCTGATATTTCTCTGTGTGCATGGTTTGTTTTTTTACTTTGTTTTGCCTTGTTTTTTTTACAAGCTAGTCCCAGGCCCTTTTTTCCTGGATAAAAATGCCTCCTGTCTCTAAAATATGAAGTGAACCTTTTACTCCTAGAGGCTAGATTAAACCCTTTCCATTACATGTGTTAGTTTCTGTGTTGCATAACACAGTGCTAAAAGTTTAATGCTTAAAACAACATATCTTCATTATCAGTTTTCAGGTCAGGAGCTCAGGTCCTCTGCTCAGGGCCTCACAATTTGGCAATCTACTTGTTGGCCTGGTTGCTTTCTTTTCTGGAACCCAGGATCCTTTTCCAAACTCACATCTTGTTGACAGAATTCAGATCCTTGCTGTTGTATCAACTGAGGGCCCCACTTTCTTGCTGGCTGTCAGACAGGGGCTGCTCTCAGCTCCCAGAGGCCCTCTTACTCACAGATCCTTGTACTGTGGCCTGCTCATGGGCTGTTTACAACATAGTCACTCACTTCTTCAAAGCAAATAGGAGAAGCTTTTATACCAGTCTACTCAGATGGAGTCTTATATAACCTACTCATGGGAGTGATTATCTTACAACTTTTGTCATATTCAATTGGCAAGAAGCAAGTCCTAGGTTGTATCATCCTCGAAGGGGAAAAGATTTTTAAAAGGCATGTATGATTCAGTGAGGGTCATCTTAGCATTCTGCCTACTACACTACACAAAAACATGACTGCATTTAACTGCCCTGGGATCTATCAAGTTAATTGTTGAATACTCCTCCATTCCTGAGTCTTGAGCTGATTCTTCTATCATTCTACTATACTGACCTACCAGAACTAGAGATCTGGTCTAGTTTTGTACATGTAGGCTGGTTTTCTAAATATCTGTCATTAGTTAATTTTTTTCTCATAATCTAGTCTTAATAATTAATAATGCACCTAAACTAAATGGAATATTTTCTAATTTAGAAAGCACTTTTTTGTAATTTGTTTTAACTTTATCCAAGAATTCAGTAAAATTGGGCAGTATCAGTTCATAAATAAAGGTATTTTTGCTCAGAAGCTAAGCATTACATAATTCGCTCGATTTAGTATAGTGTTGACTGACACCTTGTGATTTTTTTTTTGGCCTGATAATTTTTTGACTGTCCCCAATTTGGAATGATTAGATAGTGGCCTCCATGGGTTCTTCTGTTGGCTTGGGTCATCAGGTAAGTTACCTCTCATTCTGATTCCATTTGTGAAGTGCAAAAGGCAAGATAAAGGTTGTCCTTGGACCAACTAGAACTCTGAAAGCTTATACCCATGCAAATAATAAAAAAAGGAAGATTTTAAACAGATGTAAAATAAAGATGATGACATGGTTTACAAGAAAGAGCAGCGGCTGAGTACAAGCCAAAAGTCAAGAAGTGAAAGTTAAATAGGAAAGAAAACTATGTTGGAAACACGTCAGCGAGAAGAGAAACGGAAGGGAAAAAAAGTTTCACTTAAATTTAGAATAAACATTGCTGACTTCATTTCAAGATTATATCAATTTTAAATTTGCTGGCTGTGAATTATAAACACTGGAAGCCACATTTTTAAAGTTATAAGTTAGGTGAAGAAATGCTCCCTTCCTTGCCTCAAGTTCTGAGGCTGTTGTGAACTCACATCTACCCTTCACCCCTACATATATAAGAACCTCCCTGAAAAAAGAACTATCTAATTACAAAGGCCGAATTATACTATTTTATGCTGAAATATATCATTTCGACTGAATTATGCTCTCTTTAATATCAAGAAAAACATCTTAAGTTAAATCAACACAGAATTGTAAATGTTCATGCTAACTTGCATGTAACAATTATTGTGATGAAAAATGTAAAATTTACATTATTCTTTACATGGAAAACATAAGCCAATTCATAGGAAAAGACATAATAAGTTAGAGGCAAGTAGAAATTAATAGAGCTAGTTTAGTAAATTATAATCATTAAACACAACTGATACTCGTTTCTGAACGTATTTATTAAAATTGTCATTGGAATAAAGAAAACCACAGACTTAGCTATTGTACTCAATTAATAAACAGGACCTCAAAATTAAAACATTCCACCCTAGGATAACATTTGTTTTTGAATTTCACAAAGACAGAATTTCCTTCATTAAATAAGTAATTGAAATAAGAAATTTCTAAAGACACCAAGCCTTGCAACTTTAAATCTTAGATATCATAAATAAATATCATCCAAGATTCTATTTCATAATTTGTGATTCATTTTTTCTACAACATACAGTTTATAGAAACAGCTGACAGATTTAACAAACGAATCACGTATGTTCTATTTTACTGTGATTGGTAGATATCAATCCTTGTGACAAAGACAGAATTGCTGGTGTCCTTGTCTTGCAGCTATCAACAATTTTCCAAATGTTTTCTCAATATTTGAAAGGTCCACCCACTTTGAGAAAAGTTTTACTAAGCCATCTCCAAGGACTAGAAGTTATCACAACTATCTGATAATAGAAAAGCCTAAAAGAAAAGCTTACAAGGGGACAACTGAGCTTCTCTCCCTTTAAAAAATTTTTGCAAAAGCTCACCTAGTTGACATCCACATCCTTATCACTACCAAGAAGTTTGTCACATTGTGCCCCAAGCTGAAAGGAAGTCTATAATAGCAAATATTTTAACTGGGCACACTGGTAACTCCCTCCCTAAAAAAATGGGTTCTATTTGTAAGGTAGCAGAGAAAAATGAATATTGGATGAGTGACTAACAGTGTCTGCCACTCCTATGGACGTGCACATATGTTTCATAGGATTGTATGACTGGTGATAAATGGGCAAAGAAATACATCAATCTGCTAAGACTGATTACACTTCAGGGGTGGGAACAGAGGTTAGAAGAGATTATTAACTTTTTACACCATTTGTGTACTATTTCACTTATTACAATGAGAACACATGTCCCTTTTAGTTCAACAAAGTGAGTATAAATAAATTTTAAAAATGGATAAAAACAAATCATGAAAGGAAAAAACTGAAAACAATGAAGCATTTACTTTAAGTTGCATTAAACACTACAGTTTAATGGATCTATTCAATTTAATATTCTATTTAAAATGTTACCCTGAAAAAACCATAATTCAAAAAGAGTCATGCACCACAATGTTAATTGCACCTCTATTTACAATAGCCAGGACATGGAAGCAACCTAAGTGTCCATCGACAGATGAATGGATAAAGAAGATGTGGCACATATATACAATGGAATATTACTCAGCCATAAAAAGAAACAAAACTGAGTTATTTGTAGTGAGGTGGATGGACCTAGAAACTGTCATACAGAGTGAAGTAGGTCAGAAAGAGAAAAACAAATACCATATGCTAACACATATATATGGAATCTAAAAAAATGGCTTGAAGAACGTAGGGGCAGGACAGGAATAAAGACACAGACGTAGAGAATGGACTTGAGGACATGGGGAGTGGGAAGGGTAACCTGGGATGAAGTGAGAGCGTGGCATGGACATATATACACTACCACATGTAAAACAGATAACTAGTAGGAAACAGCTGCATAGCACAGGGAGATCAGCTCCGTGCTTTTTGTCCACCTAGAGGGGTGGGAAAGGGAGGGTGGGAGGGAGTTGCAAGATGGAGGAGATATGGGGTATATGTACACATATATCTGATTCACTTTGTTATACAGCAGAAACTAACACACCATTGTAAAGCATTATACTCTAATCAAGATGTTAAAAAAAATAAAAAACAGAATCTGAACAATAATTTTACATAATATTATCTGAAAACGTTATTTTTGCAGTTTTACTTACGCTTTCGTGAATCTCTAAAATTAGAATGATTGGTGAAAAACAAAACTTTACGTGGCGCCACATACCAATAAGCATCTGCTTGATCTTTTATCCAGGCCATAAGTAAAGAAAATTACAAAGAAAATAAAAACAGATGGTATCCCTTCTGTTAAGCTAATAAGTGTACCATTTTCGAAAAGGCAGATGCATTTGTTAATGTCAAGACTTTTAGAGCCCTCAGATATTATTAATGTAATGATATAATAATAGTACCTATATACTGAATACTTTCTTGCTGCCAGGCATGGTAGTTATTTTACATATATAAGTTGTTTAATATGTAGAGAACATCCCCTGGGTTAAATTTTACATTCCAGGTTTTTTATATCAGTTTTTTGGAGATATAATTTATATAACATAAAATTCATTCTTCAAAGTGTGCAATTCAGCATTTTTAGTAGATTGACAGAATTGTGCAACCATCACCAATATCTAATTTTAAAATATCATCATCATCCCTAAAAGAAACTCCAAACCCATTAGCAGTCACTTCCCATTCCTGCCACAATGTAGCCCCTGGCAAACATCAATCTACTTTTTGTCTCTATGGGTTTGCCTATTCTGAATATTTCATGTAAATGGAATCTTTTGTACCTGGATTCTTTTACTTAGAATGTTTTCAGGGTTCATCCATGTTGTAATGTGTATCAGTACTTTATTCCTTTTTACGGCTGAATAATACTCCATTGTATGGATAGACCTCAATTCGTTTATACATTCACCAGTGATAGACATTTGGACTGTTTCTACTTTTTGGTTATCATTAATGTTGATGTGAACATTTGGGCTTAAGTTCTTACATGAACATATTTTAAAAATTTTCTTGGTATATACCTAGAAATAGAATTGCTGGTAACTCTATGTTTACTTTTGGAGGAGTTGACAAACTATTTTTCATGTTGTCAGCACCATTTATATTCCCATCAGTAGGGTATAATGGTTCCAATTTCTTTATAACGTCGGCAAAACTTATTTTTTTACAATTTTTATTGGTGTATAGTTGATTTACAATGTTGTGGAGTATTAATAATATGGTGGATTTTGACCTCGGTGACTGTGAAACACATACAGAGGTACATATCACTTTCATGTACATTTCTGAATGTGTATCATACAATGAATGTCAAAAAATGTCTTTAGAGTTTATATAATTAAACGTAAGGTAACATGTAAGTTTTTACATAAGAAACAATTTTATAAAGTTCTTATTGTAAAAATATGTTTAAATTAGTTTACATAAATTATTTCTAGGTGATCTACTTATTTTAACCAAGTTGGACACAAAACTAATTACATATAAAAAGAAAATAGGGCTTCCCTGGTGGCTCAGTGGTTGAGAGTCCGCCTGCCGATGCAGGGGACAGGGGTTCATGCCCCGGTCCGGGAAGATCCCACATGCCACGGAGTGGCTGGGTCCGTGAGCCATGGCTGCTGAGCCTGCGCGTCCGGAGCCTGTGCTCCGGGAGAGGCCACAACAGTGAGAGGCCCGCGTACCACAAAAAAAAAAGACATATTGGGAGGAGGGCAGAATTTGTGGAAAAAAGCTGGAAATAGATGTGCCACAACTGATTATAAACCAGGTATTTTCTATCTCTGTTCCCAGTATGTATATGACCCACTCACCCTTCCCCCCACTCCACATCACTTTGCTTTTTCTTTTTTATGTGCCTTTCTAAACGTTACAGAGAGAAGACAGGGAATTCGGATAACAAACTGCACTTCAAAATACTATATGAAAAATCAGATCAGATGGGCACTGACTGTGCCACCCCACTAGAGATGGATATGCCTTACTATAAGGGGCTGCAAACTCCCAACCCATGCCCCAAACATACACAAACACACACACCTTCTTCAGAAGCATCTTTGTTCCATCAGCCTCGAGCCTTGCACATTAGAAACTTGCTTTTGTCTCACTGCCTTACTTCTTCCTCAAACATGTTAGAGGTATGGTGACATGGTAAGGGATAAGGGTAGAGTCTAAAATCATTTTTGGCTCAGCTGCTTTATTTTAAATAGAGGGAGAGAGGACTGTAACATAACTGACTAATCTCCACTGAGTCCTTATAATGTAATAGGTAGTGACCTAAGGGCCCTTTGTGTATTAACTCATTTAATCCTCTTAAAAATTCTTTGAGTTATTTATGATGCTAAGTTTATAGATGAAAAAGCAAAGGCATAAACTGTTGAGATATCTTGTCCAAAGTTACACAGCTAGTAAATGATAAAACTGGAAATCAAACATGGGTAAGCTGGCTCCAGCCAACCCACTCTCTTAATAATACTTCCTCTTAATTATTAAAATAATAAAAAAAAATCTTTTTCTGGCTTTGTCATACTTTCCAGAATAATGCCATTAGTAATGCATTTTTAAACCAAAAGGAAGTTAATGGTGAACCTAACCACAGTTATTACGTTTTTCCCTTTCACCTTTTTTTTCCAAAAGAATAAAAACATTATAATTTTCAATAGAAAAATTATGTTATTTTGTGATCCTTCTAAAACACTTATTAACTTACTTTTTAATGATAATGATATATTTTGGTTTGTTTTGGGTTAAGCCCAGAGTGTATAGTAATGTAGTTTATTTTAGCCTGTCATCTTCTAATAACCAGTCTTATACAGTAATAGATTTTGCTGGTCAAATATGATTTCTTAGTACTCCTATGTTAGTCATTAACACAAAAACCAAGCATTACTAATTCTGCCCTTGGAACTTAGTAAGTTGTAATCCCCTCATCACACTAAAATGAGGCGTGGCCGTATGACTTGTTTTTTCCAACGTGTGTTACCTGACAGCAGAGCTTTATAAGCCAGTATGATACACCAAATTCTTTTCTATCAAAGTGACAGTCTTAGTTGATGGATGGTCTGTTGGCATGGGTTCAAGATTGAGGACAACATGCCACAGGGCCCCAGTCAACACTAATGGACATGAAACATGGAAAAAATAAATTTTTGTGGAGATTTTTGGACTGTTTGTTGTCACAGCATAACCTAGACTATCCAGACAGATATATACTCTATTACTAGAACAGATAAATACATGATTCTCAAAAGAAAATATTTGCTTTTACAATAGCACCTTGTTAGTAACATTCTGCCTCTGAATGTATTATGCTATTTTTAAATTATTTATTTATTTATATTATGCTATTTTAATAACTTCTAGATATTAACAAAGTAACTTCTTGGATTTATAGAATATGATTTATAATATAAAATCATACATATCAACTTAGTATCTTCTTGTAGAGCAAGGAGCAAATAACTCATACAAATTGTTAAAATAGTTTTATGACAATAAAGAACCCCTATTCTCTATTATTTCTGTACTTTCATACTGTAATGCAGTACTAATGTCACACTGACTTGTTATACAGAAAGACAGAGTTCAGAAATGTCCATTTTTTTCTCTCCACTTTTCTACCTTCTTTTTTTAATCAAGGTAGTTTTTCTTGAAATGGCTTTGTTTTGTGGCATCTTCTGTCCAGCATAAGGGTTTCAAGATAAAAATTAATGTTTCAAAAACATTTTCATATATTTCCTAAACCCAGTATTGTTAATTGCTTTTATAATAACAGTACTTTACTGTCATTATTGCTGTCATTTGTTGAAGAAATGAAGCTCAGATAAATCACTGACTCAGTAGACAATAGTTCATAGATGACAAAATTCAAAGTAGTTCAGCTTGTCCATGCCTGAACAAGTAAAAAAAAACTGAGCTTTCATTTTATAAAAAAAAAAAAAAAGTATCAGATCATTCTTTAAAATGTTGGGAAACCATTGTATTACAAATGCTTTTTTGTTCTTGGCAGACAACCTGACTCTAAGTGGGAGTTCACTCAAGTATAATTCAAATTTGCATATTCTAATGCACTGCAGGAATTTCTACTTCACTAAAACTAAAAAATCACTATATCTCTATTTTCTATAAGTGGATCTTACGGTACATGCATAATGTTACTGCCACAAAGTTATACAATATGCAATATTATTCTACTCACAACACATTAAGATCCGCTATGCTAGTCATTTGTTAGCTAATATATCACATCTCCCAGTGGTCACTGTTTTGAAGCATATAACAGAAAACCATATAGATATTTTAACATATAAGCAGAAAAGAAATGGAGCTATAGCTCAGCATGATGACTTTAATCTACAGTTTCTTAGTGTTTATGTTTGGAATATTACACAAAGAATGGCTGGCTATTTATTTATATGCATCCTCAGTTTTCTATCCATATCCTATTTCTAACTATGCTTGTAATTGACATTGTGACTGTGTCTGAATTCAATACTTTCTAATGACTATAATGACATCAAATTCATCCTTGCATGAGCATTGTGCCTGTGTAAGTACTGAAAGCACTGACTGTAAGAATGAAATTGAGGTTGAAAAAGAATCCTAGAATTTCTATTAAAAGGATTATTGAGTATAAGATGACTTCAAAAGTTAAAGAAAGTACCCAGAAGCATCAACAAAGCAGAGGAAGAATGGTGTGCTTTAGCAATGGATTAACAGTAATAAATATTATAGTTCTGGTTGAATATGAATCTGTAAGAAATTTTTCTTCAGTACAGAGAAGGATAACAAATATTAAAAGTATATCTACCAGGCATTTTACATAGATAACTATTTGTCATTGGTTCCCAGAGTAATTTTAACTACATGTAACTGTTATAAACTACATGTATCTTTAAAAAAGTGATCAATTTTGCTATATAAATTATCTTCTCACCTTTAATTTAACATTCAAGAGACTGTAATTTGACTATTTGGTGAGTTTTCACATGAATCTCTATCTAACATTTGAATATAATTCAACCAAATCTTTCTAATCTGAATTTTCATGTAAAAGGTATGTGGTGTGGGCATCAAAAATATTACAATAAAAGTTAGGACATAAGTAAAATATACTTATTTGAACACACATACTTATAAGCCCTTATTGATGTATTTATTTCCTGCCATGCTCTGCTGTTAGGTCTCTTAAATAGCTTAACACCAGAATCTTAGATTATCTGTGTATCAGTTTAATGGAAAACTCTAAGCTTTTCAGAGACAAGTGATACAGAAATAATACTGATTTCTTTAAGTACAAATTAATTCAATGTGTTATTCAGTGATAATAAAATAAAATATAATGCATATTATATATGTATAAATGTATGCATAAATATTATAAATACTATAAGACTATTTCTGAAACTCAAAAATGAGGTCCAAAAATGATAAAGAAAAGCAAAACTTATTATTAATAAGTAGCAATTATGCTGCTGAAACCCTGAAATGAACATCCTGTATTTATTGCTTTTCTACCCTCCTACTAAATTTTGCCAATTAGATACAGAAGGTCATGGGAAGACTCAAAGCACATTTATAAGGGTAATTGTACTGAAAGCAATCCAATTATGTTTAAATGCTTCCGTAATATTATCATTCTTATGGAAGCCTCTGTTACACCACCTTCATATAGGAGACAGAGCAGATGCTGCTTTCCATTTACCTACTTCTCCTCATTCTACTAAGTCTGGAATGTAGTCCAGTCAGGATATTATTCAGTACAGACTGTCTTGGCAACAATCTCCTTAAGTTAAATTCGTTGGCTACATATAGATGCCCAGGATTAATGTATAACGGATTGGAAAATGATGAGCTATTTCAAGTATTTTCTACATCATCAACATAAGATGGATAATTCTATGCCTGTATTATACAACTTTAGCTCTCCAAATATTCCTTTATGAGGAATGATATCTGGCAAGTTGTTATGGTTTGTTAAGTTTATTGCAAAAGATGCTCCTAGTCTAATCTTTCTTGATTCTTTTTTTTTGAATGTTATGTGTTCTAAGTTATCAAAGAGTCATAAGAAAGTAACTTGTGTTATCTAGAAAAATGTTCTTATTCGAAAAGAATTTGAATTGCAAGAACAAATTATTTTTTCTTTAAATTATAAAAATACAATTTAAATATTTTATTCCTCATATTTCTTCTAAGATTCAATCATATGGATATATTTGTTTTTCTTCTGCTGAGACATGACAAAATACAAACATCTACTAAGGATATGGATAGTTGAAAAACAGCAAAAAATAGATTATGCTAAATTGTCTGAATTTGTATACTTCAAGTGATTTATACCATTAAACCTTTGCACATATAACTTTCATCTTCAAGTAGCATATTGAATCCTATTTAATATAATGCACACAAGGTAATTGAGTGTAATATATGGATACATAATTTTATTCCCCATGAAACTGCTAGAGATATGATGCTAAAAAACCTAACAATCCCAATTTCTCAATGTCAGAGTTTTTAACATTCCTTCTCTCTAACTTTGGATTAATGACTTAACATGTCTCTTAGAAAAACTGAATGAACCGTTGCCACTACTCTAGACAACCAAACAATATGCATTCTGCACCATGTTGGTGATAAAACTTTATCTTGATCTAGTAGCTCACACTTGCTGTCACAATGAATGACTTAGTATCAACTTACTCTAAAACTGAAATCAGTTTTTGATATATATTCTCCAGTGTCTAATTGGTTTATATCCAACAACTGTATCCAGCACGCTAACATGTTTAGTTACCTCAGGGTATATTTTACAACTAATTTAGCTTTTGATCCTTCACCGGGAAGTCAAATTGCTTAAAATGAAATGTTTTATGGGCCCTGGTGAGTGATAATATGTTATGAAAATGGTTCAGGATAAAATTATTGAGACCATCTAGTGTGGAATAAGTCTTTAAGCCCTCACTCATTTTCATGTTGGAACAGATGCAGAATTATTTGTCAAGGAAATGCCAGGTCCTGAATTTTTCCTCTTGCTATCCTCATGCAAATATGGGCTAGCAACTTTAGACAAAATTCCAGGTTTTGAAATCTATTTCCTTTTCAGATGTCAACTAACCTTAGATGATTATAAAGCATATGGGCCTATCTTTAATCAACAGAATGACTACTGGGTCTCTAGATTTCTACAGACTATATAGTCTCATACTCTTTGTTCCTCAACATTAGGAAAAATAAAAAGGAACAAAAAAACATGGTTGCTATTAATAGGGTTGCTCTTGGAGGATGTGTTGGATCATATATCACCCTTCTAATGTTGAGAATAGTACTTTATAGGGAGCCAGACTCTCTGAGGATTGCATTTGGATCTCAGTGTTTCAACATCTTGAACAATTGCTTTTATTGGACTTCCCTATGGCATGGTGCTCAGCATGGATTGATTAATGCTGTAGCAGCCATCGTATAAAGTCTGCCTTTATAATAATTTCAGGGATTTTTAAAGGATGCTGTCTATTACGTCACATAGTGGTCCCTTCAAGAGGCATCAGGGAAAATTTTATCCAGAATTTTAATTTTGAAATATCAGAAAAATTTTTATTTTATGATTACTTTGAATCTTAAGATTATGTTTCTCCCTTCACTTTAGTTTCTGAGAATCTTAGAGCTCAGTCTTTACCTAGAACTAACAACATAATAAGAGTTCTGTTATTTTATTTGGCTACTAACTTTGTATTTTTCTTCAAATTAGCACTTTTGTTGGTAACTTATCATAGAGTTCACTCTTATCAACAACCTTCCCTTTTCTTTTTTTTTTCTTTTTTGGCCATGTCCTGCGGCATGCAGGATCTTAGTTCCCTGACCAAGGATCAAACCCATGCCCCCTGTAGTGGTAGTGCGGAGTCTTAACCACTGGACACCCAGGAAGTCCCCTTAATTCACTTTTTAAAATTTACTTTTGAAAAAACCAAATTAACACTTTGGTCAGGGGCTATAAGAGGTTTCCCTTATAGCCCCTGACCACACACATAAATAGCTCCCCCCAACCATTATCAACATTTCCCCACCAGAGGGGCACATTTGTTGCCACTGATATGTCATAATCGCCCAAAGTCCATAGTTTACACTGCAGTTCATTTTTGGTGTTGTGTATTCTCTGGATTTGGACAAATGTATAATGACATGAATCCATCATTATATTATAATACAGAGTATTTTAACTTCTCTAAAAATCCTCTGGGTTCCGCCTTTTCATTCCTGCCCCCCACCCAACACATGGCAACCACCCATCATTTTACTATCTCCATAGTTTTCCAGAATGTTACATAGTTTTAACAACCTTCCTTTTTTAAAAGCAGCCAATAAAATGCTAAGAACTAAACATTAACCTAGAATTAGCAATTAAAAATTTCTATTATTTGGTTTGCTTACTAACATTATTCTAATCATTTGTCTTTCAAAACGATCACTGTCATTTACTTTGACCTTAGTGTACATTTTTGTCAACTGCTTTAAAAAAAATTTAGAAATTGAATGCATGAAACATCATATCCAAACCAAGATTCATTCATTCACGCACACATTTGCTGAATAAAAATACAGTGAAAACTCATCCTGTGCCAGGCACTGTGCTGAGTGTTGAGTTATAAAAATGAATAGAACCTCACATAAATATAGTCAGCTGATCCTTGACAAAGGAGCAAAGGCAATACAATGGAGCAAAGATAATCTTTTTGATAAATGGTGCTGGAACAATGGGACATTCACAGGCAAAAAAAAAAAAAAAAAGAATCTAGACATGGAACTTACATCCTTCACAAAAATTAACTCAAAATTGATCACAGACCTAAATGTAAAATGCAAAATAATAAAACTCCTAGAAGATAACACAGGAGAAAATCTAGATGCCCTTGTGTATGATGATGACTTTTTTTTTTTTTTGGGTGATGACTTTTTAGATACACCACCAAGAGCATGATCCATGAATGAAATAATCAATAAGCTAGACTTCATTAAAATTAAAACTTCTGCTTCATGAAAGACACTGTCAAGAGAATAAGACCATCTACAGATGGGGAGAAAATATTTACAAAAGACATATCTGATAAATGTCTGTTATCCAAAAAGAACACTTAAAACTCAATAATAAGAAAATAAATACCCTGATATAAAAATGGGCCAAAGACTTTAACAGACAAGTCTTCAAATAAGTATGTGAAAAGATACTCCACATTATGTGTCACCAGGGAAAGACAAATTAAAACAACAATGAGATACCACTACACACCTTTTAGAATGGCCCCAAATCTAAAACACTGACAACACCAAGTACTGCTGAAGAGATGAAGCAACAGTCTCATTCATTTCTGGTGGGAGTGCAAAATAGTACAGTCACTTTGGAAGACAGTTTGGCAGTCTTCCAAAACTAAACATATTCTTGCCATATGATCCAGCAATTGTGCTCCTTGGTATTTACCCAAAGGAGTTGAAAACTTATGTCCACACAAAAACCTACACATGGATGTTTATAGCAGCTTTATTCATAACTGCCAAAACTTGGAAGCAGCCAAGATGTCCTTCAGCAGGTGAATGGATAAATAAACTGTGGTACATCCAGACAATGGAATGTTATTCAGCACTAAAAAGAATAAGCTACCAAGCCATGAAATGATGAAAGAACTTTAAATTCATATTACTAAATGAAAGAAGTCAATCTGAAAATACTATGTACTGTATAAAGTACATACAGAACTATATGTACAGTACAGTAACTGTATATGTACAGTAACTATATATACAGTACAGTAACTATATGACATTCTAGTTAAGGCAAAACTATAGAGACAATAAAAAGGTAAGATCAGTTCTTTCCAGGGGACTGGGGTATGGGCAGAAGGGAGATGAATAGGCAGAACACAGAGGATTTTTAAGGCAGTTAAAATATTGTGTATGGTACCATAATGATGATACATTTGTCCAAACCCATATAAAATGTAAAACAATAAGAGTGAACCATAATGTAAATTAGGGATTTTGATGATTATGATGCATTGACGTAGGTTCATCCAAATATATCATCCTGGTGAGTGACGCTGATAATGAGGGAGGCTATGCATGCATATGGGCAGGGAGTAAATGGGAAATCTCTGTATCTTCCTCTCAGTTTTGTTTTGAACCTGAAGCTGCTCTAAAAATATAAAGTCTTAATAAAAAATTAAAATAAAAAAGAGGAAAAATGAATAAGACACAATCAATTTCTCTAAGGAGTTCACAGTTCAAAGGAGCAGACAGATAAGTGAACGAGCATTAACATGTGGTAAGCTAGACCACAGCAGAGTCAAGCACTGGGTGCTAATGAATAGCGGAGGGATATGTAACCCACTTTGACTCCAACAGATTGGGTCAAGAAACAATTCCCTGGAGATGGTGACGTAGCTGAATCTTGTAACCACCATTTTGATAATATTGATAAGTTCTGCTAATTCTTTTAGGACATTTACTTACATTAAAATTCATCATAATTTAACTCCCATGATTTCTAATTGTATTCCACCCCAACTACCCCAAGTCATGGTTATATAGAAAAGGCAAATTAATCAAACCAGAATTAGAAGGTCTGCACTAGTTCAGCCATTTTTTCTGCAAAATTTTATAACAGGAAAAAGAAATTGTACCAAAAGCACAGAAATTATTTCCAAGTTTGCTTTTATTTAGTTATCCACTATAGATATGAATGGTATTAATTATGGCCCATCCCGTATTGGTATATTTATATTTTGATACATATTTTTGGTGAGACACGTGATCATAAGTCAATCTATCATTAATTTCCAGCTAACTCATCTCTAATACTTTCAATTTATTGCTAAGGTCAATATCCTTTGAGCAAAACCATGCTTGAGAAGCATTACGTCACTCTTTTTCAGAGTTGCTTTTCAGGCTTAAATGAACAAATGAACAATAAACTTGATTTTTACAGAAGCAAGTAAAACCCTTAAAAATATCAGGCTGAAGAACTTTGATTCAACTTAATAGCCTAAAGGAATCATTTGGGAATAGCTTCTTTTAAATGCATACGAAGGTCATTTCTTCCATTAGTTGAAAAATACAGTGTTGTTAGATTGTGTAGTTGCCTACAGGCAAAATAGTGAATAATTTATTGAAACATACAACTTTATCTCTAAAATTTTTGTTATAATCTTTCATTATTTTATTGATATGAAATGCCTATAATGTAAATACTATTATAAAATTATAACCACATTGAATTTTAATCTGTAGTTCCATCTATATAATTATATTATAACCAGATCAGTCATAAGTCCTTAAAATAGTATTATATTTGCATAATGGTTAAATTTTTTTTTTTACGTATTTAATATTTAATTTTTCAGCTTGAGTAGGATGGTACCTACTCAAAGATAACAAAAATAGGGTAGCTTGAACAAAATATTACAAATGTGAATTATCTACCATTTAACTACTCTGGTGTAGCTTGCAATATTTTGACATACTGACATTTCAAATCCATGTAATATTTAATGACTATTTTGTACAATTTCTTCAGCTTAAACTAAACTATAGGCTGTAAACCAATGGCTTCTTGACACAGCATTTTATGTAACACACTTTTCTTGTATTATATGCCTTTTGTTCTGTTGCAATTGCTTATTGCTTCCATTACAGTAATTACCATTCTTCATTTTCTCTCACAGAAGATTTCCTGCACTTCCTATTACTTAAAACATAATTTTATAAATGACAATAACCAAAGAGGAAAGGAGAAAGTATAGAGCTTTTAGTTCTGGTCATAAAACTACCACTTGTTGGTTTTCTGCTCAATTGATTGTGTTCATTCTAACAAATTCAGGATCACTCCTGAAGAGATGGTCATATGAAGAGTGAAATCCCTGGTAAGTGGGACATGTTACAGGAAGAACATAACTGAAATCAGTACTTGCTGAGCTCATGTTGTTTTGCATGCTAGATACAAAGGTAAGAACAAGCATCTCCCAATGTAGTGAGGTTTCTTTATGACTCTTTCTCAAAGTTTGGTCCCAGAGCCTATAGCATCAGCTTCATCTGAGAAGCAGTTAAAAGTGCAAAATCGAACTCTAGAGTTAGGGCCTAGTAATCTGTGTTTTAACAAACCCCCCCTGAGGTTTATGATGTGTGCTAAAGCTTGAGAACCACTGCTTTACCAGATGCTCTTATAGATCACTTTCCTTTCTCATAAAGCACTTATCTGAATAAAGTGAAATTATACATGTTTATTAATATATGGGGCTTCTTCATGACCTTTCCCCAACTAGTCTGCAAGCTCCCCTGGAACAGGGACCTCCTCTGTGCTACCTCATCATGAATCTCCAGAGTCCTGCAGTGTTACTTAGCTCTCTGCAACATTATCTTTGGTGAATGGCATCATGCTTTTGAACTTGACTCTCAAAGGTAGATATTACATAAATACACAAATAAATTACAAGGAAGATTATATCAAATATTAAAGTCAAATGTGAGGGTAAAAACAGATTTGGCCTTTCAGTTTATGTGCCTTAGCCTTACTTGGTAAGATGAAACATTGAGCTCAAAGGCATTTTCATAAATGTTTACTATAAGTAGGTTAATGTTTATATTAATACAGTAAAGTTTCACTCTATATAATATATACATATATTATTTGCTTTATTTGTTTATTATAACATATAAAAGTGTTTAGATTTATATAATACAGTTTAAAATGCTTTCACATTGATTGGTTCTTTGATCAAATAGTGGGAACAATATTTTTAAAATATGAGTAGTTTTTGAGGCAAAATATAAAAAGAAGTCACCAACAAAAGGAGTCTATTGAGAAGCATTAGCTCACACTTTGTTACAGAGTTGCTTTTGAAGACTTAATGTCAAAATAATATAATATTTTAAAAATCTGCACCTTGCGTGAGTTATATCCATCATCTAATTCATGTGCTTCATTCTTTAACGTAGCTTTAAAAAGATTCATGCAGCTACCTTTGCAAATACTTTCTCCCTTGGCTCTTGGTCTGTTCATTTTTCTGATCCTTGATGAGAGTATGCATAGAAAAACCACGGCAATTTCATAAGAATAAGATGCATCATCTTAATTCTGTATTTACAGATTTTCTAAGTAATACTTAGAAATAATATCTGTAGGTCACTATTCATCCTTACCTTTAAAGCACTTACAGAAAAAAAAAAAAAGAACTGTCAACACAAATGTAAGTGCAATTATCTATGACATGCAAGTAACAAGTCTGCCCTTGACATTCGCAAGATCAAGACAAGAGGAAATGGAGGTTCAAATTCCATAGGTCTAAATATGTAAATTTACACTAAACTCAAAACAACAAAGACTTAAATATGCTCAGATCTCTTCCTTTATAAAAGGCACTCCTCAAAATTACCTGGAAGGACAGAATTTAGTGCCTAAATGTGGCCGTGTAGTATGCCCCCCTCCTCCTCCAGCCCTGGCTCAGTCTTATACTATAGCAGCGCACCCCAGCTGGGACTAACAGATCCGTCCAAAGTCTCCACGAACAACCTCCCCATGGCCGACACTTGAGCCTGGAGGTACTCACAACAGTGATATATAATCCACCCTAGAGAGGACCCAGGCAGGCTGTGGACACAGATTAGGAGCCATTTGGGTACAAAATTCCAGTGCACAGGAACAAGTACCATGGTCTAGAAGGTGATGCATGGGCTCTGGATGCACACATCTCAACAGGCCCAGGGATGCCTCAGCTCACAGATAGATGCTGCTGGAAGGAGACCAGAGTGTGGGTCCTCCAGCATATGGCAATGCAGGAAGGGTTTCTATGTGCCTTGGTCCAAGGGTGGAACTGTGCAGCACACAAAAAAGAAGATGTTTGAAGGTAACACATTCTACTTGTCTTTGCCCAAGTCAGTGAATTTCTTCATGCTTTCACTTCTTTTGAAAAAAATACCTTTCAAATTTTTCCCCCAAGCATTTCCAAGGCGGATTGAGAGCTGCCCTCTAATCACTTTTCACATCATTTTTGTCTATTGTTTTTCTTATTATAATGGCATTATTGTAAGAAAGGAGTCATGTTGCCAGGGTAACCAGAGTGGAGAATAGGCATTGTTGTCACTGCAAAAAACTTAACTCTTCTTGAGTAAATTTCTGCTGTAATATTAGACCCACTCAGTTTTGTGTGAGTAGTTTACAGTTTCTGCCTATTTCTCACCTCTCTTTCTCTCTCCTTCTCTCTCTCTCTCCAAGTATGGCTGTCCTGTTGATTTTCTCTTGAACCTACTCTTTTTGTACCTACTATTTAATATGGCCACTGTTTCCTTTATTCAATAGCTTTTCTCTTCTGTTCATTACTGCACACTTGACACTGCCAAATGGTAGCACTGGCAGCTCATTTAAACTTAGAGAACCTTGCTCTACTGGTAACTTTTCAAGTTGGCCTTGAATTAGAACATCTGTACAGCCTGTGCTTAGATGATTCCTCTGCCATTATTACTGCTCCACAGGACAGGACTGGGCAGCCCAAAGTGGGCAGTGAGAGTAGAACAGAAAGCCAACATAAATATCCCTTCAAAGCTATGTTCCATGTTCACTTAACATTTTTCTGTGCTTTACTCTATATTTAAACTTCTATTTCAAAATAATTTCATTGAAAGGAAGATCCAACATTGCCACCATAGGTCAATCATTAAAGTTGGAAGTGGAATCACACAGGGCTTATTAATTTATATCAAATAAACAGGTCAACGATGAAGCTGCTTTGCATATATTTAGTGGTTTTTCATATTAGAAATTTTTTGATATTATTTATTTTATAATATTTTAGCTAATGCTTTGAATCATACTAGTTTACTGTGAATAAAAAAACACACACTTTTACACATTTTCTTAGGCTATTCTTCCTTGGGATTTAAACTTAACGAGGAAATAAAACCTCACGCTCTATCAGGCTGTGCGCTCTAAAAGTTCTGAGTAATATTATATTAGCACATTCTCTATGAACCTGCAGTGGTTAGACAGAAAACAGCTTCATACCCTAGTGCTTTCCAGAAAGGATCATGGTTATTTCCACCTCATTCTAAGGGAAAACAATCTCAAATCTTTTGACTACTAATTTGTCTTCGATGCTGCAACTTGGCTTGTCACTGAATGTAAAAGAAGTAGATGTTGAATTTAGAAATCGAATTGCTTAGGGAGACATTTGCAAATAGATAATGATGCTAGTGCAAAGCAGAAAACAAAAAAGTCAAGAAAACACTGGAAGAGAGGAAGAAGTACAACAGGCATATAGGGAAGTAAACAGACAAACACCTGGGAAGTAAAGAAAGCAAGTTTTACTTGTGCAATGAATAGTGAACAAGCACAAGTAGTGGGATGAATTCAAAACCATCTTTATTATATTACCACCCTGTCTAGTTTTGCTCAGTGGGGCTACTTTTCACCTGTCACTGGATAAAAATTTAGGCACCCATGGCTTTTCTGCTAACTCGTAGCTAATTCAAGTTGCTGTCACCTTATGTCACAAAGCAGAGTCTTAATTCAGTACAATGAATGCCCAGGCCTATATTTTAAAAGTCAAAGTTTCCAACTTCAGACAAAACGATAGTTACTCCTCTTTTTCCAGTAGGCTCTGTCTTGATGAAAAGCCTGCGTGCTTGCAGTCATGGGCAAGTGCCAATCAAGCTGCCTGCTTTCGGGGCTTGGCTGAGGTAGAAAGCGGACTCCTTCCTGGGGGTAGGCATTTCTTTGGTTTCTTTGGTGATTCACCTCAACCTCTTCCCCCATCACTGAGGGTCTCTCAATTTTGAGGGATATACCCTCTTTCTATTACAGCTTTCATTTGTCTGAGTTTGATCAGAGGAGAGAAACTGCTAAGGGAGATATAGAGTAAGTAATGTATTGCAGGGATCATACAATGTAGGAGCTGGTAAAGCAGTCTATTGTCCTGAATCTGGTGATGACCCTAGAGTTACTATCGGTCAGCCAGACTGGCTGTCAAAAATGAAAGCTGGGGCTTCCCTGGTGGTGCAGTGGTTGAGAATCTGCCTGCTAAGGCAGGGGACATGGGTTTGAGCCCTGGTCTGGGAGGATCCCACATGCCGCGGAGCAACTGGGCCCGTGAGCCACAACTACTGAGCCTGCGCGTCTGGAGCCTGTGATCCGCAACAATAGAGGCCACGATAGTGAGAGAGGCCCGTGCACCGCGATGAAGAGTGGCCCCCGCTTGCCACAACTAGAGAAAGCCCTTGCACAGAAATGAAGACCCAACACAGCAAAAATAAATAAATAAACTCCTACCCCCAACATCTTAAAAAAAAAAAAAAAAGAACTTGTAATCTAGTAGGGAAGAGAGATTTTATTAAAAAAAAAAAAAAAAGAAAGCTGGACCTGGATGAGAAGAGACAAACTGCACCTTACAAGGACAAACAGGGATCCTGAAGACAAACTATAAAAGGGCCTGGAGGAGTTATGAGTTCAAGAACAGCATTATGCTAATTAGGCGAGCCAGTGAAACAGCAACTATGAATGCAAAAACTGCCTGGCCCCTGCAATGACCTTCAGAGCTTAATGGTTAAGCTTTACTTCTGCCTTTACTTCTGACTTCCAAACGCCTGGCACATTTCTCCCAAAGCCAACATGGGCTGAAACCATACAGGTGAGGAATTACTAGGAAAGGTAGATCCAGATTGACTAAGGTGAAACAGTGTAGGGCCACTACAAAACTCACCATTTATTTCTGCTGGTGCAGATAAGAATCTCAAGAAAACTCATCTTGTCTCTGCAGAGACTTGTTCAGACACCAAATGGCAAAATTATTGGACAAAATCTTACATAATCCCTTCTTCTCTCTCTCCCTGTCTCTCTCTCTTTGCACAAATCAGGTCCATGGGAAACATATATCCAACACACCCTGGACAGACTTACTAACCAAATTGTTCTCTTCTCCTTTATTTCTGCCTTCAACCCAGGTTCCCTGCACCATCTCTGCTTCAGAGAATAGATGGCAAACTATCTGAAAGGTCTCACTGAAGTCTTTCTCTTTAGATTTGAGGGGAAGGGCAGGGATTCCTGCTCCTGGGGTTGGTTGGGGCACTCTGAGCCCAGTCCAGCTGTTGCTAGAGAAATTCTCATTCACCAAATCCTCAGCCCTAAATGCCCTTAATGGGGGTGGGAGTTTGTGGAATCATGTAACTATTTTGTAATATCTTCCATGTAAACTCACATCTTGCTCTAGCACTGAGGTTTGACCTAGCTAGTCTTTTATATTTTGGCACTTCAATGAGAGCATCCAATTTAACTTTGTTTTTAAGAAAAAAAATGTATACCTAAAGTTTTATATTTCCTTACACATTTATATTTCCTTATGCATTTAGCCTATGACTGAAATTCCTACTTATTTAAGTTTAGAAGCAGCATGGCATATATAATGGCTTATGGATAACCTTCATTTTCCTATAAGTATATGGAGACTACTATCCATGATGTGTGTTTCAATCTTATAAGAAGGATGTTAATGTTAATACTTTAAATATTAACTATCAGTCCTCTTAGGACTCAAAACCATTGCATGTACCCTACTTACTGTTTTATTTGTATTTTTAAGGCAAATTTTATAGCAGCTCTGAATTCTGCATCTTCCTCTACTGGTAGCATCATCCTGCAACTTTTCAATAAAACTAATAGCAAACCCAACTCTAGCTTTAGAATCATAAAAATAGCCTGCTGTCTCCTCAGTATTGATGATCTGATAATTAAAATGAGACCTGCTACTAAGCACAATCATCTCTGATCCTGTGGAAGGAGCTGTACTTTTGAACTCTCCAAACCATATCTTTCTGTACATAAAATTGATAACTAGAAATAGGCTTGGGAAAATTCACCATCACGGAAGATCTCAGACAAACAGGGTAGAACACAGGAGGCAGTGCAGTGAGGATGAAAGCCGCAGAAGCTAAAGAAGATATCGGGTGGCACTTTCTCATTTATTTTAATGTTAATACAGAATATGAAATCATAATACAAGTGACTATTTAGAAACTACAGAAAATAAAAATAACAAATTGTTCCTTTTTTTAAAAATTTATTTTATTTATTTGCACAGGCCTCTCATTTTGGTGGCTTCTCTTGTTGCAGAGCATGGGCTATACGGCGCAGGCTCAGTGGTTGTGGCACATGGGCCTAGTTGCTCCACAGCATGTGGGATCTTCCCGGACCAGGGCTCAAACCATGTCCCCTCCACTGGCAGGTGGATTCTTAACCACTGCACCACCACGGAAGCCCAGAAATTCCTTTTTTTTTTTTTTAATATTTGAATTTTAGTTTATTTTTTTTATACAGCAGGTTCTTATTAGTCATCAATTTTATACACATCAGTGTATAAATGTCAATCCCAATCTCCCAATTCATCACACCACCACTGCCACCCCCCCGCCGCGGCTTTCCCCCCTTGGTGTCCATATGTTTGTTCTCTACATCTGTGTCTCAACTTCTGCCCTGCAAACTGGTTCATCTGTACCATTTTTCTAGGTTCCACGTACATGCGTTAATATACAATATTTGTTTTTCTCTTTCTGACTTACTTCACTCTGCATGACAGTCTCTAGATCCATCCATGTCTCAAAAAATGACCCAATTTCATTCCTTTTTATGGCTGAGTAATATTCCATTGTATATATGTACCACAACTTCTTTATCCATTTGTCTGTCAGTGGGCATTTAGGTTGCTTCCATGACCTGGCTATTGTAAATAATGCTGCAATGAACATTGGGGTGCATGTGTCTTTTTGAATTCTGGGTATATGCCCAGTAGTGGGATTGTTGGATCATATGGTAATTCTATTTTTAGTTTTTCAAGGAACATCCATACTGTTCTCCATAATGGCTGTATCAATTTACATTCCCACCAACAGTGCAAGGGGGTTCCCTTTTCTCCACACCCTCTCCCAGCATTTGTTGTTTGTAGATTTTCTGATGATGCCCATTGTAACTGGTGTGAGGTGATACCTCACTGCAGTTTTGATTTGCATTTATCTAATGATCAGTGATGTTGAGCAGCTTTTCATGTGCTTCTTGTCTATCTGTATGTCTTCTTTGGAGAAATGTCTATTTAGGTCTTCTGCTCACTTTTGGATTGGGTTCTTTGTTTTTTTAATATTGAGCTGCATGAGCTGTTTATATATTTTGGAGATTAATCCTTTGTCCGTTGATTCATTTGCAAATATTTTCTCCCATTCTGAGGGTTGTCTTTTGGTCTTGTTTATGGTTTCCTTTGCTGTGCAAAAGCTTTGAAGTTTCATTAGGTCCCAATTGTTTGTTTTTGTTTCCATTATGCTAAGAGGTGGATCAAAAAAGATCTTGCTGTGATTTATGTCAAAGAGTGTTCTTCCTATGTTTTCCTCTAAGAGTTTTACAGTGTCCAGTCTTACATTTAGGTCTCAAATCCATTTTGAGTTTATTTTTGTGTATGGTGTTAGGCAGTGTTCTAATTTCATTCTTTTACATGTAGCTGTCCAGTTCTCCCAGCCCCACTTATTGAAGAGACTGTCTTTTCTCCATTGGATATCCTTGCCTCCTTTGTCATAGATTAGTTGACCATAGGTGTGTGAGTTTATCTCTGGGCTTTCTATCTTGTTCCATTGATCTATGTTTCTGTTTTTGTGCCAGTACCATATTGTCTTGATTACTGTAGCTTTGTAGTATAGTCTGAACTCAGGGAATCTGATTCATCCAGCTCCGTTTTTTTCCCTCAAAACTGATTTGGCTGTTCGGGGTCTTTTGTGTCCCCATACGAATGTTAAGATTTTTTGTTCTAGTTCCATAAAAATGCCATTGGTAATTTGATAGTGCATTGAATCTGTAGATTGCTTTGGGTAGTATAGTCATTTTCACAATATTGATTTTTCCAATCCAAAAACATGGTATATCTCTCCAACTGTTGGTATCATCTTTAATTTCTTTCATCAGTGTCTTATAGTTTTCTGCATACAGGTCTTTTGTCTCCCTAGGTAATTTTACTCCTAGTTATTTTATTCTTTTTGTTGCAATGGCAAATGAGAGTGTTTCCTTAATTTCTCTTTCAGATTTTTCCTCATTAGTGTATAGGAATGCAAGAGATTTCTGTGCATTAATTTTGTATCCTGCAAATTTACCAAATTCATTGATTAGCTCTAGTAGTTTTCTGGTGGCATCTTTAGGATTCTTTATGTATAGTATCATGCCATCTGCAAACAGTGACAGTTTTACTTCTTCTTTTCCAATTTGGATTCCTTTTATTTCTTTTTCTTCTCTGACTGCTGTGGTTAGGACTTCCAAAACTATGTTGAGTACTAGTGGTGAGAGTGGACATCCTTGTCTTGTTCCTGACCTTAGAGGAAATGCTTTCAGGTTTTCACCATTGAGAATGATGTTTGCCGTGGGTTTGTCATAAATGGCCTTTATTATGCTGAGGTAGGTTCCCTCTATGCCCACTTTCTGGAGAGTTTTTATCATAAATGGTGTTGAATTTTGTCAGAAGCTTTTTCTGCATCTATTGAGATGATCATATGGTTTTTCTTCAATTTGTTAATATGGTGTATCACATTGATTGATTTGCGTATATTGAAGAATCCTTGCATCCCTGGGATAAACCCCACTTGATCATGCTGTATGATCCTTTTAATGTGTTGTTGAATTCTGTTTGCTAGTATTTTGTTGAGGATTTTTGCATCTATATTCATCAGTGATATTGGTCTGTAATTTTCTTTTTTTGTAGTATCTTTGTCTGGTTTTGGTATCAGGGTGATGACGGCTTCCTAGAATGAGTTTGGGAGTGTTCCCTGCTCTGCAATTTTCTGGAAGAGTTTGAGAAGGATGGATGTTAGCTCTTCTCTAAATGTTTGATAGAATTCAGCTGTGAAGCCATCTGGTCCTGGACTTTTGTTTGTTTGAAGATTTTTTTTGTGTGTGGTACGCAGGTCTCTCACTGTTGTGGCCTCTCCCGTTGCGATCACAGGCTCCAGATGCGCAGGTTCAGCAGCCATGGCTCACATGCCCAGCTACTCCACGGCATGTGGGATCTTCCCGGACCAGGGCATGAACCCATGTACCCTGCATCGGCAGGCGGACTCTCAACCACTGCGCCACCAGGGAAGCCCTACATCGTGCTTTTGATTTGCATTTCCCTGATGAGTAGTGACGTTGAGCACCTTTTCATGTACCTGTTGACCATTTGTATGTCTTCTTTGGAAAAATGTCTCTGCCCATTTTTAAATTGGATTGTTTGCTCTTTTGCTATTGAGTTGTATGAGTTCCTTATATACTTTGCATACTAACCCCTTATCAGATACATGATTTTCAAATATTTCCCCCCATACCATAGGTTGTCTTTTTTATTTTGTTGACAGTTGCCTTTGCTGTGAAGAAGCTTTTTAGTTCCACTAGTTTATGTTTGCTTTTATTTTCTTTGCTTTTGATGTCAAATTAAAAAAAAAAGTCACTGCCAATACTGATGTCAAGGAGCAAGGTCCCTATTTTTTCTTCTATAAGTTTTATGATTTCAGGTCTTATGTTCAAGTCTTTAATCCATTTTGAGTTGATTTTTGTGTGTGGTTTAAGATAGGGGTTCAGTTTCATTTTTTTAACGACAAAAGAAACTAGAGTGCTTCAACATCCTTTATGACAGTGTTTCTCTGCAAAATACATTCTATTGATACCTTTCATTTCAAAACAATGAAAATTCACATTGAATTAAATCAATGTTAAATGTTGAATATAATCAGAGTTGCAATAATGTTCACTCTTTGCTCTTTTAAAAGTTTTTAAGTATCATCAGTGTCTCCCTGTAGTATGTAAAATTTTTGATCAGATGAATGGAACTTACAAGATGTAGTTGCAGAATTATTATAATTTTTAATGTCCCTATTAACTTTTTTTGTATTTCAATGTTAAGTCCTTTCAGATTGTCTGCTTTTACCTTTTTTGGTTTTTTGGTCTTTTATGGGTGCAATTAAGCAGTATATAAGAATCAAGAAAAACAATTTAAAATTATGATCTCCACAACCATCATGTGATAAAACACCTGAAAGGCTAAATCTTGAGTATGCTCATTCAGTCTCCCCTAATAGCTGTAAAAGTACACTTGATCACTCAAGCTGTTCCGTATTAAAGGGGGAAATATCTTTTATTATTGAAAATATCCACTGATTTTTCAAAGTAGAAATCCAAAGGTGTCATTATAGGTTTTCATCACTTGATATTGCAAATCAATATGTTTTCAATTTCCCTGTGACTTCCACTCAGCAAACACTGATTGGAAAATGACTTCACAAAAGACATGCTAGGGCTTCCCTGGTGGCGCAGTGATTGAGAGTCCACCTGCTGATTCAGGGGACACGGGTTCGTGTCCCGGTCCGGGAGGATCCCACATGCCGCGGAGCGGCTGGGCCTGTGAGCCATGGCTGCTGAGCCTGCGCGTCCGGAGCCTGTGCTCCGCAACGGGAGACGCCACAACAGTGAGAGGCCCGCGTACTGAAAAAAAAAAAAAAAAAAAAAAAGACATGCTAAAGCTTAGATATCATTGTGGCACAATCATGTGCATGGTTCTAATAGCAAATATTAATTATTTAAGATTTACATCTTATGACTCACGTTTAGCTAAACACAACCTGCAAACTGCTCTAGCATAGCCAGCTAAGAAATATCAGTTTAAAGTTCCTGATTAACTTCTTTTTTTCTAAGATTTTTTTTGATGTGGACCATTTTAAAGTCTTTACTGAACTTGTTACAATATTGCTTCTGTTTTGGTTTTTTGGCCGCAAGGCATGTGGGATCTTTGTTCCCAGACCAGAGATCGAACCCACACCCCCGGAACTGGCAGGTGAAGTCTTAACCACTGGACCACCAGGGAAGTCCTCTGATTAACTTCTGAAAGGGTTTATCGTTCTGCAGGGAGGGTAAAGAGGCCATTATTATATCTGCCAAGGACTGTGCTGCATGCTGATGAATTTTGTAAACTCTTATATTATTTAAACTTTACAGCAAGAGAGTATATGTGGTTATTAAATACATTTTATGGATGCTAAAGGATATATCTAGAATAGTAAAATTCCTTGCCCAAGGACACATGCATAATAAGGGTTTATCAGAGTCCAAAATCTATGATCTTTCTCCTACTCCACCACTCTGACCCTGGATCCACCACTGATTTAGCAAAGACTCATAACTTAATAAATCCAAGCAAGTGAGTTTATATGAATGAGATCAAAAGTCAAAGCTAGTCCATGAGTTGAAGATGGAGTTAACAACAGAAATTAAACTCAATTATTGGGTGATCAAACTCATGGCGGTTGCAAACTGCACAAGTTTCAGCCATTTAGACACGTAAGACAAGAATAGAAACATACCAGTAAGAAGTGAAAAAGGTGACATCAGTGACACAGCAGCCTACAAACATTGATATTGTGGGGAAAGAGCTTCACAGCTCTCAACAACCTTTTGATATATACTGCAATAGTACAAATTTAAAAAGAAGACTCAGAGCCCTTAAGAGAAGTCTAGTTTCTTATTTTTGGGGTGTATTATATTTAAGAATATTTACATAAAAGTGGTTAAAATGCTATAAAGATATGTGGTGTTGTTAAAAACATAAGGATTCCACAGTTGCTTAAGCTTCGTATCTATGCTGTGATCATGCCCTTAAGTACCTGCAAAGCCCTTCTCTCCCACTTCCACACCAGGGGGCAGCATATTTTTAAAAGGCTTCAAATTGAAGAACTGGTATCCCTTGCATCTGTTGGCACCTCCAGTTAGCACATGTCAAGACAGAGTTAGAAATGCAAGGAAAAATAAGAGGAGAGGATTGTAGTAGAAGTAGGCCTCAAAATCCTTCTGACAATTCTACCGGTCTGACACCTATGAAAGAAGAGGATAAGAATGGAAGGTTGGGTAGGAAAAGTATCAGACTGCACTGAAGCTCTGAAAAAGTCAGCAGGCCCATGTGGGAGCTCAAGCACAGACTGCTGGGAGAGGAGCCCTGCACCTGCACGGGAAAGAAATGGTCACGCTTAATATCCCCACCATGCTCAGCAATTGCTGAGCCTCAGGCAAATGCTGTGTTATATCCTGAAGGCACTGAAGCTGGAGGGTGTCAGCTAACTGAACCCCTTACAGCTGATCATCCAGTTCTTTTGTGAAAGGAGATACAAGCAGTACATTTCTGTGACTGTCACAGGCTTTGCCCCAAGTTCAGCAGTCGCAGTCTTATTCCTCTGGTTTTGAACCCCTTTCCTTCTATTTGATCCTAAGGTGGTCTTCTGACTTATTCTGACATTACTCTTTTCTCCAGTGTTCTGTCATGGCTGATTTCAGTCTGAAGTTGCCACCCCAGTCTTGTAGCCACATCATCTTTTTCTATCTGTAGCTTTCTGTTCAGTATGGAGGACTAAATCTTTTTTTTTTTCTTTTTTTTTTTGCGGTACGCGGGCCTCTCACTGTTGTGGCCTCTCCTGTTGCGGAGCACAGGCTCCGGATGCACAGGCCCAGCGGCCATGGCTCACAGGCCCAGCTGCTCCGCGGCATGTGGGATCCTCCCGGACCGGGGCACAAACCCGTGTCCCTTGCATCAGCAGGCGGACTCTCAACCACCGCACCACCAGTGAAGCCCTGGAGGACTAAATCTTAACCCAGTGCTCCTAATCCAGGCACTGTGCTTTGCTTTTCTCGCTACAGAAACCTGGTAAGTTCAACTCTGATTTGGCCTAAAATTCAGGATTAATGTATGGTACAGTAATTGCATTCGTCTTCTATTTAATGCATTTAATGGAAACAATGAATATACACTAAGTATCAACTCCAATCTGATGTTGATTACTTGGAAACTTAATATATGAATCACCTCCACTTTTGAAAGATTCTTATTCAAATACAATGCATATATATGAGTATGTGGGTATGTGTATCTTACATTCACTCTTTCGTTTTCTTTCTTTTGTTCTTCTTTCTTTCCTTCCTTCTGTCCTTCTTCCCTTTTTCCCTTTTTATTGTAGCACACTTGATTTACAATATTGTGTTAGTTTCAGCTATATGCCAAATTGATTCAGTTATATATTTTTTCAGCTTTTTTCCATTACAGATTATTACAAGATATTGAATATGGTTCCTGTGGTATACAGTAAATTCTTGTTGCTTATCTATTTTATGCATAATAGTTTGTATCTGTTAATCCCATACTACTAATTTATCCCACCGCCCTTCCCCCTTTGGTAACTATAGGTTTGTTTTCTATGTCTGTGAGTCCATTTCTGTTTTGTATATAGATTCATTTATATTATTTTTTTATTCCATATATAAGTGATATAATATTTGTCTTACTCTGTCTGACTCACTTCACTTAGTATGATATTTTCTAGGTCCATTCATGTTGCTGCAAATGGCAATATTTCATTCTTCTTTATGGCTGACTAATATTCCATTGTGCGTGTGTGTGTGTGTGTGTGTGTGTGTATACACACACAATGTAATATGTATATGTGTGTGTGTGTGTATATATATATATATATATATATATATAAATCTTCTTAAGTCAATTTTCTGTTGATGGGCATGGATAAATATCCCTTGTTTTTGGATTGGAAGAATTAATATTGTTAAAATGGCCATACTACCCAAAGCAATCTATAGATTTAATGTGATCCCTATCAAAATACCCACAACATTTTTCACAGAACTAGAACAAATAATCCTAAAATGTATACGGAATCACAAAAGACCTAGAATTGCCAAAGCAACCCTGAGGAAAAAGAACAAAGCTGGAGGCATAACCTTCCAGACTTCAGACAATGATACAAAGCTACAGTAATCAAAACAGCATGGTATTGGCACAAAAACAGACATATGGATCAATGAAACAGAATAGAGAGCCCAGAAATAAACCCATACACCTACAGTCAATTAATCTATGACAAAGGAGAAAGAATATACAATGGAGAAAAGGCAGTCTCTTCAGCAAGTGGTATTGGGAAAGCTGGACAGCCTTGTGTAAATCAATGAAGTTACAACACTCCCTCACACCATATATAAAAATAAGATCAAAATGGTTTAAATACCTCAATATAAGACATGACACCATAAAACTCCTAAAAGAGAACATAGGCAAAACATTCCTGGACATAAATCATAGCAATATTTTCTTAGATCAGTCTCCCAAGGCAAAAGAAATAAAAGCAAAAATAAACAAATGGGACCTAATCAAACTTAAAATCTTTTGCACATCAAAGGAAACTATAAACAAAACTAGAAGACAACCTACTGAATGGGAGAAAATATTTGCAAATAATGCAACTGACAAGGGATTAATATCCAAACTATACAAACAGCTCATACAACTCAATATCAAAACAAACAGACAAACAAAACAATGCAATCAAGAAATGGGCAGAAGACTTAAATAGACATTTCTCCAAAGAAGACATACAGATGGCCAACAGGCACATGAAAAGATGCTCAACATCATTAATTATTAGAGAAATGCAAATCAAAACTACAATGGTGTATCACCTCACACCAGTCAGAATGGCTATCATCAAAAAATCCACCAGTAATAAATACTGGAGAGGGTGTGGAGAAAAGGGTACCCTCGTACACTGTTGGTGGGAATGTGAATTCATGCAGCCACTATGAAGAACAGTATGGAGGTTCCTTAAGAAACTAAAAATAGAGCTACCATATGATCCAGCAATCCCACTCATGGGCATATATCTGGAAAAGATAAAAAACTCTAATTGGAAAGATACATGCACTCCAATGATCATAGCAGCACTATTTACAATAGCCAAGACATGGAACAATCCAAGTGCCCTTCCTTCCTTTTACTTATCAAAAAACTGCATATTATTTTTAACAGAGCTGTTTACACATGTTTACAAAAAACATATATAAGGAGAAATACAAAACCACAATAAGATATCACTTCATACCTACTAGTATGGCTAAAATAGGAAAGACAAGTGTTGGTGAGAGTGTGGAGAAATCTGAACTCATGCGTTGCTTGTGAGAATATAAAATGGTGCAGCAACTTTGGAAAATAGTCTAGCAGTTCCACAAAATAGTATACTTAGAGTTACTACATAACCCAACAATTCTACTCCTAGGTATATATCCAAAAGAATTGAAACATACGCCCACATATAAACTTGTACACAGATGGTCATAACAGTATTATTCATAATATCCAAAACGTGGAAACAATCCAAATGCCCAAAAACTGATGAATGAATAAACAAAATGTTGGATATTCTTGCAATAGAATATTATTCAACCACAAAAAATGAAGTGCTTATATATATGCTACAACAAAAATAAAATATGGCAAGTGAAAGATACCAACCACAAAAGCCACATATTGCTTAGTTCCATTTATATTAAATGTCGAAAACAGGCATATCCACAGATTAAGTAGAATAGTAGTTTCCAAGGACTGGAGGAAGAAGGAGATAGGCAGTGACTGATAAATGGTACTTGATTTTTTTTGAGTGATGAAAATGTTCTAGAATTAGAGGTAGTGTTGGCTGTATAACTTTGTGAATATATCATTTATATATACCACATATATAGACAGAGAGAGAGAGAGAGAGAGAGGGAATTGGGCACTTTTAAAAGGGTGAATTTTATGGTGTGTGAATTAAATCTCAATAAAACTCACACACACACAAACAAATCAAAAATTTTTTTCAATATGAGACAGAAAATGAATAAAAAATGCAGTTATTATCTGGATATTTAGTTTTAATGCCAGCTATACTAACCAGCTTTCAAGATTATCTTGAATCAACCTCTGCCTATATACACATTCATGTAGTTCACTTGCACATAATTTGGTCTATATGACCAATAAAATTCAGTAGAAACAACGGTATGTGTCTTCCAAGATTAGATTATGAAGGCACTGTGGCTTCCATCCTGGTCACTCTCTCTTGCATCAATCTGTCTTGGGGAAGCCAGCCATGCAGTGTGTGGCATGAAGAATCCAAGACATAAGGAACTGAAGCTTCCTCCCAATAGCCAGGTGAGTGAGCTGAGGTCAAGCCTTTGGAGAAAAGCAGCATGGGCTAACAGCTTGATTGTGACCTCATGGGAGAACCTGAACTAGAACTACATAGCTAAGCTGCTGCCAGGATCCTGACCCTTAGAAAGTGTGTGAGAGAGTTAACTGTTTCAAGCTGCTAAATTTTGAGGCAATTTGTTATGTAGCAATAGATAATATACATAGGCAAACTTGTAGACATATAGGTGTTGGGTGACAGGTATATAAACATATATTTACATATTTTATTAAATATATAAATATGTGTATAGTATACAAATATATAAAATATATAAATATTTTACATATTTTATAATACATACTATATTTTATATATTATTAAATATATATTATTGCATTTACACATGTCCTGTTAGAAAAAGAGTTACAAGAGATGAAGAGAAAAATACACAAAGGAGATAAAAATGAGAGAAAAGAAATAAAGTATTGCCAGAGAGTCACATGTTCTTTCAACTTAACAACAGAAATAAAAGGATAATGCAGAGTTTCTTAACAAAAACAGTAGACCCATGAAGACACTAAGTACTACTCCCCATTGAAAACCCTAGAGCATTACATGCATTTTCAGCCAAGGGATCAAGTGCATTAAATAAATATTATAAGTCATAAGCAACCCTAAACATCTAAACTCCTTGAGGTATATGTGTACTCAAAAGCAAAACCACCATTAGATGAAATTTTAATGTACTTTTCATGGTTCTTACTTTGAGAGCTTTAGAACAGTGCTGAATAGAGGGTTGAGAGTGGAGTTGAAATAAGTCCTAATGCTAAGATCATTGATCTGATAGTCTGGTGTTACAAGTCCTTAAAATTCAGATCCAGACAGAAATAAAATTATGAACTAAGGAATATTGAAATTTCAAAGTACAGAATACAAAGAGTGTTTTAAATCAGTGCAAAGATTATATTTTGCTCAGGGCAAAAGAATATTTTAATCATAATGTTACAGGTTGTGTAATGCTCATATAATATAAAGCATCTGAAGTGTGACTACATAAATAAATATGCATTAATTAATATATCCAATTGAAGCAGTCTCCAAAAATGTACACATGGTGGCGGTAGGGCAGAGGGATATTCAGACTACACTTAAAGGTGCTGCTAATAGAGCAATTCTTTTTTCTTTAGTTCTTCCAGTATATATTTTCAAAGGCCATGCTTTCAATACCTTTCAGCTCTACCAATAACCATTTATGAACTGATTTTTCTTCAGAAATAATCTTACAACTTTTAGAACAAAGTTAAGGGTATGAGAATAAAAATGACAAATATAGTAGTTAATAATTGTATAATTATTCCATAATTATAATGGTTTATCCTCATAACAACATTAGATCCACATTTTATAGGTGTATAAATAGCAATAGAGAAGTTAAGTAACTTGCACAAGGTCACACGGATTTATTTAATGTTTCTGTCCAGCCATGCATCTTTGTTTCTTTCTTCCCTTCTAATGTCATTCAGTAGCATTCCACTGACTTTCCAATGTGTTCTGGCACCTCTGAGGTGTCTCAGAACATTTAAAAGACTAACAGACAGGTCTTACTAACCTTACTAACAGGTTAGTCTTACTATGTATTAATCTCTGAGTTTCTGTGATATTCACAGTCAGTAATAGATCACCACCAATCCCAGTAGAGGAAAAAAGAAAAGTTCCTTATTTTCTGTTTTGTGGTCTTGGAGGAAGAAAGAAATAACAACAAAACAAAAATTAGGCAAAGAAAACCAAAAGATCCAAATCCCAAACTTCATCAGAATTTACAATCAAAATGATTGAAAATTTGCCTAAATATTTCTGAGCAAATTTAATCAAAATCAGCCTTTTCACTGAAATCCTCTCAACACAAAAAGGGATATGAAAGAAAAAAATGAATACTCATATTCATTGATCAAAAGTCACGTAATAATATATTGCTAGAGCCATAAGCAACCTCTTACACATGAAGACAGTGAGACCCAAAAAATCTGTGCATAACCCAAGGTCACACTGTTGGGATCAGGGAGTAAATCTCTTTTTTCCTATTACACAGTTCTTTGCTATTCACTGCAATTTTTATAAATGCTTATATTCAAGGTTCTTGTTCACTGGTGCTTTGTCCAATATATTGTTACAAGTTCCTATCCTCACCACTTTCTTCCTTGCATAAAATGATGAGTATGTAACTAAGAATTACGTATTTGAAAGAACATTTTTGATTATATTAGGTTTTAGTAAAAGTATTAGGTACTTCTAGTTGAACTGCTAGGTACTAAGAAGTACTCGGGTACTTCTAAGTACATATTAATATGTATAGTTACATATTAATTGTCCACAAACTAATTAATGGAATTTCTAGATCACTGACTCAATCTGATTTTGTCAGAAAAAATGAGTACATTTGTATGTTCTTATGTAGGTACATTCATACACATGCGTGAACGTGCACAAAACCTGTTGAATCAATGTCAGAGATTCATGGATTTCCTCAGTCTATCCACGAGCCTTGGACTTCATTTTAGATCACTGTTGAATTATCTTTCTTTTTTACTGCTTATAATGACTATTTTCCTCCTTAATAATGTAAACCCTTGAAAGTTGGTAGATATAGTACCATCTTTAGTTAAGTTTATTTGTTAGTCTGATTGATGGTGAGAGTTGCTGAAAAGGAAAGAAGCCAACTATTTGTTTACATGAAATTTAGGAATTTATTAGGTACTGTATTTATCCAGTTCATCCTTATTTCCCATTTTCATAGATGACTGACATTCAGCTAGATTCATTATGATAGAAAGAAAGAAAACTTTGAGTTTAGAAGATTGCTACCTTTTATAATTATATTCTAGAGTTAATGAATTGGACCTTGATTTTGAGAGTTTTCACAACATTCATGTAAGATAAAAATAAAAGTCTTCAGAGGTGACAAAGTGACAAAAATCACTTTCTGAGGATTTTTTAAAAATAATGAGCAAAGCAAAATGCTCCTGGGTTGAGAATACTTATGCCAGTTTTACCTGAAAGCAAATATTTTGCTTTTGTAATAGAATCTTCAGGAATACGGTCTATAATGGAACTGCTGACAAATCCTTAACTACGGAGTTGCTATTGGGTACAACAATAATGCCTTACACATTTCTTTGTGAAGAAAATGGAGGGAGCAATAATAAAGGTTAGTTTTATAATATTGAAATTCTCTTATTTTTTCCTCTCTCTCTCCTTCCTCTCTCTCTGTTTTTTAACCTCCAGGGAGAAAAACAATTAGAGAAAAACAATCTAGCTAAATAGACTGGGAAACAGCCTGACTATCTGTCTCAGTACCCTCCCTCTTTCTCCTCTCACATTTTCCACAAATGGCTTGATTATGTTTACCTGACACCCTCACACTTCCCTGCTGACTGGCTGTAGGCGCTTTTAAGACAAGAGAAACAATGTTTTCCACAAACATCTATACTCCCTTGTAGAGGGGCCAGTCTTTGTGAATACATAGTTGTAACTTCAATATGCCTATGACTGTACTTTCTCAGAATTCAAAAGCACTTTCTGAAACTAGCCTTGCACAATAGATGTAAGTGGAATCAGGATTGCTCTGGGGATGCAAACACTCCAAGTTAGCTAAGCAAACACAGAATCGGAGGTTAGGAATTCATGCCCTTAATAAGTAGCATGCCCCCTAAAAGGCTGATCAAATGCTGAACTCCTTTATACTTTCAAAAGTCGGGGCTTTAGAAATATGGCTGCCATGTTTTGAGGCCCTTTACTCCCAAATACAGCAGGATAATGACCCCTAACTGTTGCACTGAAATAAGGTGCTTTTTCCAAGATGAATCTCTTTGCAAGCACTGTATGGGATGAGAGTTGTAGAGAAATAACAAGCAGCAGAGCTGATTTTCCTGAACTCTCTTTATGGACTGAGCCATCAATCTATAACAATGTGAAGGCTTCAGAGATTTCCTAGTTGCCCTCATAAGAAATAGACATCATTCTATTTTCGGACAGTTCAGGTAGTGGAAGTAGGCACATTTTCCCCATAGTCACCAGGCTATGAATCTGAGTAACTAATCTACTGACAATTAGATGTTATGCTTCAAATTAGAAACCAGTATTACATGTGTGAATTAATGGCATTTCATTATGCATTACTGTCTCCGTCAACAAACTGTGACTAGATTTAAGCTTTGCAGGTCTGAGGTAACTCAGGAGAGTTCTGTTCAAGTCCAGTTTCAATCAAGGGCAGTATGAAATGATGAATGTGGGAACTAAAATACACTGAATATGTCTTAGAGGCAAAACCATCTAGAGCTTCCCAGTGTGTGTGAGTCAAATTCCTTGCATGCTGGAGAGAGCAGAGCATTGCAGGAATGAAAAGTAAATAGATTTAAAATCCTGAATGACTCTCAACCTACACGACAGATTAAACAAGTCACATTTATGGATTTTAAGTTAGACTGGTCACAAACTGACCGAGCTCATTGAGTAGAAAGAACTTGATCTGGGCTTACGAACCCTAAATCACTGAAATACAAGCTTTGTTTAGCAAGTAATAAAACTGAATCAAGAGCAGAAGCTGAATTTAACAGAGACTCCTGTGATTCTCCTCTCTCATTTGCAACCTCCAACTTCACTGGCTTGTTACAGCTGAATAGGTAGCATTTATGCAGTGAATAAAAAGCTGTCTTCCCTACCTCTTCACCCCTCTTCTCAAATCATACAGTATTTCCAAACTCAGCCTGCTATTTTAAATGAAAAGAAATGCTGTAGCCCTATCTCTACATTAGTGGAGCATGGAGGACAACTTAGGTCAGCTCAAAATATTAATCAGTGGAGAAGCCCTCCTTCTCGGCCCTTGCCAAGGGTTGGCCTTGGCCTGTTATTTCAAAGCGAAATTTACATTTTTTGTATGAGTGTATAGGGGTCACATAACACTAGCTTGCCACTGGTAAGGGTACTCCCCACTGTGTGTCTAAGTAAGGTTGAGACAGCAATTCATTTTTCAGATTTGGAATATTGCCACTTCTAAACAGATTTTACTATTTTCAATTCAAACACATTTACACACATGTATGAGTTTCTCATATTTACTACATTTATTTTCCTGTATACATAATTAAGTGAGGTAATATAAAGGAAATTTAATGCTTTTTACTATATTCCAAATCCTTCTATTCAGCTTTTTTTCCTGAATTATCTCTCTGTCATCCTAAATTCTTCTCCCTCTCTCTAGTCTCCTTATATATAATAATAATATAATAATAGGTTTAAATATTGGATTTTCCATTGGAGCACATCATGATTCCAGGTACTGCCCCACTACCTGGCTGCTTCACTGAATTTGATCATGACTAGTGAGTCTCTTGGCTGTACCTGGATTAGACAGTATATACATATATATTTCATTCTTTTAGTTTACTCACACTAACATCTGTAGCCCTGAATGATGTGAATTCATGGATTTCTCTTCTAGAAAAACGTAACTTTTGAGAAAGTGAGTGTATCTGTAATTTGACTTTGCCAGTGTTGTTGCAAGCTCCATAGTTTCAGTTAGTCAAATTTATAACCCTAAAGCAATATTCTCTTTCCCTTTTCTCTATCATTTAAAACCGTAATTAGTTTGCTCCAAAGCATTTCTAAAATCTACATTTAATCTATATTTTTTGGGGCATCATAATCCCTAAATGCCATGCAGTTTGTCTGTGCAAGAACCTATATGCTGAATTTACACACGTGGATTTGAAGTCTCTAATCTCCCACGTGGTTCTATTCATTCCAGTAAGAATCACCTTCGTCAAGTATCAATTTCTCTTTCAGAGGCCAACATATCCTTGTAATTGCATCTCAAATTATGGTTAAGGGATCCTCTTGTGACTGTTAATTACTAGGTTCAACAAAATGAGAAAAGAGGAGGAGAATTAAATTTGTCTATCCTGTGCTATGTATTTTATATGCATCCTCTCATTTTAGACTCAGGGTAAACCTGAGAAGAAGGGAGTATTATTTCCTTTATACAAGCGAAGAAAGTGAGGCTTATACATATCATGAAATGTACTTTAAATTCTCAAAGCTGACAAAAATTTAGGCCCTTTTTACTCCCCTTCTCTAAAAAGGGACAGGGGAATAAGGAGGGAGGGGTGAGCAGGAATGACATTTGCCACTGCCAGGAAACAAGAATGCTATACTTAAGGGTAACTGACAGGGTAACAATGACCTGCTTCTTTCATTAATTCACACATGCATGTCCTGTATAGCCTCTAAATATTTTTCTTCGGTATTTGCACAGGTGATGTGTGAGTACTTCAGATATAAAAGAGTGTTACAAAAGAAAACAGAAGGAAACACTGCCCAAATTAACCCATATTCCAGAGTATATACTAATTGTGTCCACGTACTTTTGTTGAAAAACATATAACATAAATGATAGCCATGATATCAAAATTTAATAACATGAATATACATGCTTAAAAATCATTGAAATTACAAGCTGCACTTGTAATTTCATGATCAGGCACACTCTGATGACTGTTTTAATTTAAGCAGATATATTTGTCAATTTGAATTAAAGTGTACATTGCATGGAGTATGAATGGTTCCTTTCAAGTACTTGTTAAGGGCAGTATGCAATAACAATATTAAACAATAAACAACTCATATAAATATTGGGAAAGAAATATTTTGAGAAATAAAATAAAGATAAAAGCAGTAAAACATAATAGGTTATTTTTAAGTTCACAAAATTATGTGTTCCTCTTACCCCTCTCCCCCCACAAAAAAGTTAAAGGAAACATCATTTGCTGTTATATTCAAAGATCTTGAGTATGACTTAGATGACAATAAATATTCCATCTTTGTAATTACTTAATTTGTATAAAAGTCCCAAATATATATTTATGAAAGATATAATGTAATAGTGGAGAAAGACCCGGGAAACACATAAAAGGAATAAAATGCTGAGATTTGGAGATTAAAATAACATCTACCAAATAGGCTTTGGTACTCTCACTTGGAAATAAATTTGTTTTGCAGTAGATGGGTAGGTATGAATAGATTTGTTGTACTAAAAGCAACCTCTATACGTCACTAGATGCTGATTCATTTCCCTGTACTCATCATCAGGCTGTCCTTAGAACCTCTGGGGTGTGCTTGTTGGTGCTGTGCAGCGACTTAGTATAAGTGGCAGAGCTACTGACAAGAGAGGATTCATGAGTCCAGAAGAATCAGCAAGTGCTGGAGTTTACTTCCAAGGGTTTCCACTGAGTCACACCACTCAAAGCAATAGACTGTTTGGTTTGACAAATGAAATAACTCTCAAATGGTCTGTTTTCAAAATATGTTTTATATTAGCCCTGGCTAAGAACAGTGGTCTTCTGTGAATTTCAACACATGTGCCTCTAGTGTACAGTATGGCTCTGGTGAAAGACATGAGGTGAAGCAACAATCCTGCCATCTATCATCATTTGATCCAAAAGGTGATTTCTGCCTTGAGGCAGAAAACAAAAACAACTATGCAGTGTTTTACCTACTTAGTATCAAAGAAATTTAATTACTGATTTAAGAGGAAAAACAATGATGTGTATATATGAAGAACTAATTTTTTTTTCTCATAAGCTGTTTACTTATTTATTTTTCCTTCCAGTTATTGAGATGTAATTGACCTATAGCATCTAAGTTTAAGGTATACAGCATAATGATTTGACTCACATACATCATGAAATGATTACCACAATAAGTTTAGTGAACGTCTATCATCTCATATATATATAGATACAATATAGAATAGAAGAAAAAGAAAATAATACTTTTTCCTTGTGATGAGAACTCAGGATTTACTCTCTTAAAAACTTTCATATATAACATACAGTAGTGTTAATTATATTTATCATTTTGTACATTACATCCCTAGTACTTGGTTATCTTATAACTGGAAATTTGTACCTTCTGGCTACATCCAATTTCCCCTTCTCCCCCACCCCTTTTGGCCTCTTCTAACCACAAATCTGATCTCTTTTTCTATGAGTTTGCTTATTATTTTTTGAACTATAATTGACCTACAACACTATGTTAGTTCCCGGTGCACAACATAGTGATTCGATACTTCTGTATATTACAAAATGATCACCATGATAAGTTACCATCTTTCACCATACAAAGATATTACACTATTATTGACTATATTCCTAACACTGTACATTTCATCCCCTTGACTCATTTATTTTGTAATTGGAAGTTTGTACCTCTTAATCTCTCTCACCTATTTCTCTCCTTCCCCACACAATCCCTGGGCCTCTATCAACCACTTATTGATTCTCTGTATCTATGACTTGGTTCCTGTTTTCTTGTCTTTGTTCATTTGTTTTGTTTTTTAGATTCCACATATAAGTAAAATCATACAATATTTGTCTTCCTCTGACTTATTTCACTTAGCATAATACCCTCTAGGTCCATTCAAGTTGTCACAAATGGCACAATTTCATTCTTTTTTATGGCTGAGTAATAGTCCACTGTATACATATACCACATCTTTTACCATTCATCTATGAATGGACAAAAGTTCCTTCCATATCTTGGCTATTGTAAATAATGCTGCAATAAACATAGGGGTGCATGTATCTTTTCTAATTAGTGTTTTTATTTTCTTCTGAAAAATACCCATGAGTGGAATTGCTGGATCACATGGTTGTTCTATTTTTAATTTTTTGAGGAACCTCCATACTGTTTTCTACACTGGCTGTACCAATTTATTATACATTCCTACTGAAAGTGTACAAGGGCTCCCTTTTCTCCAACACTTGTTATTTGCTGCTTAAAGGAAAAGATGATGATGCATATATATAAAGGATTAAATTTATGTCAAGAATTTCACTGAAAATGTAAAGGAGCATAAAAGAAAGAATAAGAGGAATTAAATAAAAACATTCAATCTTAATTCATTGATTAAAATCTATTTAGTAGGAAAGCAAATAATTATCATGTGAACAAATAGTTATTGAGAGCTTACCTTGTGCCACCCAGTTCTAAACACTTGGCATGTTTCATCTCATTTATTCTCAAGATACCAGAACAAAACATGTAATATTACTATCACTATTTTACAAATGAATAACCGAAGCTCAGAAAGGTTAAGTAACTTCCCTCAGATAAATTTCATTGCTGAGGTTGACAATGAGATAATAACTAAATGATTAATAAAGCTAATTGCCCATATTCAGATATATATTGAATCTTAATTATAATAATAGAAGTTAACAAGCAGCAAATGCATAGTACTTCATATGCTTCACCTGGTTCAATTCTGGTACCAACACTTTGGATTAGAAATTTTAATTGTTATCACTTTACATTTAACAAAAGTGAGGCTTGAATGGGGTAAACAACTTTTTCAAAATCACTCAAGTAATAAGTATTAAAAGCGAGTGCTTGGATAAAAACTACCCACTTAACTCCAGAACTATTTCCCTTATCTACTATTATAATTTTATTTTCCCCAGTCTAAGAAGCTGTGCCATGCACAATGCACCCAAGTGCGTGCACACACACACACACACACACACAAACTTATATGTTATTTTGTCATTGCTCTAATGAGAGTAGTAATACATATAGAAAACAGGAATACACGTGTCATAGGAAAAAGCAAAATCTTTGTGTATACTCTAATAGATTACTCGCCTTTTGCCTGTGCCAGAGAAAGACTCCAAATTTTATGTTGCAATAAAAAGGACGGGCACATGTTTCAGACCATTGACCCATGCTGCTTCAAGATTTTAGTGTGAAAAATGGAACATCAAAAATAGACTCCTACGTGAAATACACTGTCCTGTACTTTGCCTCTGGATAAACACACAATCAGATTCTATACAGTATAAATATATATCATTTAAATAATTCAGAATAGCTAAGGGGATTGAAATAAATAAAAAAGAAGGTTGCAAGTCTTTTGAAATAGTTGCTACAGTATGCCATTTTTTTTAAAAAAGCCGAGATTGCTCATATTTATTTCTCCTTTTTTTTCCTATGTAGTGTTCAAGAACTTATAAAAGTGCATAATTTTTAGCCTCTTATTTAATTATATAAGGTAATTCTGGCATACATACCACCATGGACACTAACATATGTGACAATGCAGCAAATAAAAACATGCTTCATTTATTAAGATGCATAGGAGTGCTGTTAGTTTGTAACCAATTTATGTACATAATATATTTTTGATGATTAGTTGCCTAGTTCTCTTCAGAGCTTGGAAAAAAAGACGGGAATGTAGATATGAGCTACAAAATATTAATGGCATCGTATGGTTTGCACTGGCCTGGGCCACTCTATTGGATCAGGGCTTGAGAGTCACATATGTTATAATGCAATCTACCATGCATAGTGGAACCATACTGACTCCATGTAGCTCGCTTCACCTTAGGCCTGCAGTTCTATTCCATTCCCTGCCTGCATGAGTGAGCTTTAGCCTACTCACAAGGAATGTGCCCAAGCCAGATAAGTTCCCGGTCAACTTTTACCCTTGCCTTCATCTGATACGAAAACTGGAAGAATGTCTTCTACTGATGCAGATGGTTAATGGTCATGAGACCCCCAGGGGGAGGGAAAAACCCCAGCTCCAGTTGGTTCTGACACACATCTCACATAGTAGTCAAATTCTATTTTTAGCTTTGGCCCCTTTTAAATCTCCCTGTAACCCCTTCAGCAGAGTAGAGTGCCTCTGTGAATGCCTCTGGATCTTGCCTGCCAGATCGCGCCTGTACGGAAGTTACAGTAAACTTCGTAAGTGTACTTTATGGAGTTGCCTTCTTCATTTTTGGTCTTAAAGTTCCTTCTCAGTTCAGAGGATATTTATTCAATATCCCCACCTCCCAACAACCATAAAGTCTAATTAATTCTCAGATTGCAGACCTCGTCCCTTGGAAGCCACAAAATAAACCAGCTCATCTCCTTGGGACAGTGACTTTAATATACTTCAAAATATTTTTATATGCAAATAAACACAGGCATGTCATGGAAAAGAGGTAAAAGTCCCCAAATTCTTTTAAATGAAAGGACAATAGTTAAAATTTACATGTACAGAAATCCCCTTAAGGTTCCATGCCCAGCCCCCCATTTTTCCATTATAGTTACACCCTATTTGGGGCTTCTTAAGAGGAAACATATGAATACCTCAGAAGATACCTTGATGGAGTATGAGGTAGGAAGAAGTTATCTCATCACCAGTACTGACCTGGGTGACAATTTATTTCCTCCCCTGGCTAGCAAGCACCGCACACTTGTATTTAGGTCTCTTGCCTTCACGTTTTTATGACAAAATTAGTCTCCACCCAAGGGTAGTGTTTTACAATAACTTTTGCCCACTCACAGACTAGGATATAAGCACACATAAATGAGCTTACAAAGATATCTTATATGTCTTAAGATCATAAATACACACTGCTTGAATTGGAGTGAAGAGACATCAAAAAAAATCTTAAAGAAAAAGGGACTTCCCTGGTGATCCGGTGGTTAAGACTTTGCCTTCCAATGCAGGGGGTGCGGGTTTGATCCCTGGTCAAGGAGCTAAGATCCCACATGCCTTGCAGCCAAAAAACCAAAACGTAAAAAACCAGAAGCAGTATTGTAACAAATTCAATGAAGACTTTAAAAAAGGTCCACATCAAAAAAATCTTAAAAAGAGAAATGGCCCATTAGAAGCCCAGGGTTTTGATCTAGGTTATATATTTATTTTATTTTGCCCACTCATTTTTTCTTACAAAGAGAGATTTTAGATCCAAACAGAAGTCTGTATTATCAGCTTCTCTTAAGACAGGAAGATCTGGCAGCAAGTTGCTTACATTCTTGAACAGCAACAATCTGCAGTATCCCAAGTAAGGAATGACACTTCATACATATTTGTTCTTTGGTTGGCCACAGTCCCCACCACTCCCTATTATTTACTGCTTTCATCCATCTCTGTTATTTATTTCACCTCTGTGGCATTTGAGCATCAAGACAATTAAAACAAGCCCATACTAATTCACCATTTTGACTACTAAGTCATCCATTAAGTAAAGCATTTTAGTAAATATGACTGAACTGCTTATAAAGTGAAACAGAATAACTATGATACATACATCTCATGGTAGCACTGATCCATTGCTTGCCAAATGTCAATGTATGCACGTTATTTTTAAAGGTAAATTTCCAGGTTAAAAAAATTAAGGGATGAATGAAGAGAGAAATTACTTAAAGAAATTGAAATAGATTCTCTACCTAACCCAAGTGCAAGAGCATAAGAACATTTTTGTTAGGGAAAGAGGATGTCAACAATTTAACTACCTTGTGAACTAAGTGATTCAATCTTCAATTATGGGATGTCTACAACTAAGGTTAGCCGTTAACTCTACTCATAATCTAACAATCTTGGCTTACTTTCAAAAATGACAAGTATGCATAATGATGGTAATTTGATTGGATTTAGTTTTATATTACATGATTTTACAGAATTTGTAGTCAAAATACAAATATATTTTATCTAATTAGTAAAGCCTGATGTATTTCTCCTATAAATCTCTTATTCTTGAATAACAAGTTCAGAAATGTTAATCATCAGTATGGACAAACTAATGCTTATTAGTGAGTATAATCCATCCTTTTCAGAACTTGTTAGAGACGAGAAAAAAAAAATGCAATGGTCAAAAAGACTTGTGTTTATAATTAAATGTAAGGCATCCTGAAAAGCAATTTACCCATTTACTTACATTTTTAGAGCTTTTTGTTCGTTAAGGTGTCCAAAAGTAGGGCTCAAAATAAGAAAAAAACCTTTTCCAGTGATAAATTTTCAGACATTTTCCAATAGACATTCAAAGAAGAGAAGAAAATGAAATATATCTTTATATCTAATATTCTATTTGTTTTGACTGATAGTTTTATGTACATATTAGATGCTAAAACCTACTTTATTTTGGACAAAAGAAGAATTAGCCAAAATTATTTCAAAAGAACAAGCATTGTTTTAAAGATAATTAAAATATTTTTGTCAAAATATATGTATTTAATTTATACTAAATGTTTTTAGACTATTAGATGACTTTGTAATAAATTTTTATCTCTGCCAATTTGGGAGATAGGAAATCCAACCCTTACCGTGATTAATTCTGAGATCTTGAGAAACAAACTTTTATTTTCAGGCCTTAGTTTCCTCAGACAGTGACCCTTTAACTCACAAATTCTGATATAGATTGCTTTGACTTTACTATGTATTTCTGGAAATAAAATTGCCAATTTCTAAACAATTCATTTCAACTCCTTATGGGAAATGCCATAATAATTATTATAATGGTTATAATTCTCCTCTTTCCCCTTTTTCATCAACTAATAGCTTGTCAGAATACCATAGAAGATAAACACCTGATTTGTTATTTTCAGTCAACCATCCTAGTTTTCAGATTGATTCTGAACAAATCACATTGGATCCTAATCAAGGCTCCATAAAATATGTATTATTTTTATGAACAGAGTGGGAAACACAATCAGAGAAAAGATAGAAATAAGAAATTGGAAGTAGAAAACTTGGATAGACAGAAAATTATCACAATTTCCAGATGACAGAATCTGATACATACAAACACAAGAAAAACAACTACAAAATGGTTTCATACTATAAGAGAATGTGCTTAAATAGCTACTTACAAGATTTCTTTACAAAAAGTAGCTTTCCCATACTGGAAGAAGAAAAACATTATGGATATCAATTAAAGTGAAGAACCCATCTACTAAAGCAATAATAAGATAAAATACTGAAAAACAAAGTTGGAAGAAATAAAAACGCCCCATGAAGAAAACTTTAAAACACCACTGAGCTCAATTTCGTTTCTTTTTATGGCTGAGTAATATTCCATTGTATATATGTGCCACATCTTCTTTATCCATTCATCCGATGATGGGCACTTAGGTTGTTTCCATCGCCGGGCTACTGTAAATAGAGCTGCAATGAACATTTTGGTACATGACTCTTTTTGAATTTTGGTTTTCTCAGGGTATATGCCCAGTAGTGGGATTGCTGGGTCATATGGTAGTTCTATTTGTAGTTTTTTAAGGAACCTCCATACTGTTCTCCATAGTGGCTGAACCAATTCACATTCCCACCAGCAGTGCAAGAGGGTTCCCTTTTCTCCACACCCTCTCCAGCATTTATTGTTTCTAGATGTTTTGATGATGGCCATTCTGACTGGTGTGAGATGATATCTCATTGTAGTTTTGATTTGCATTTCTCTAATGATTAATGATGTTGAGCATTCTTTCATGTGTTTGTTGGCAGTCTGTATATCTTCTTTGGAGAAATGTCTATTTAGGTCTTCTGCCCATTTTGGGATTGGGTTGTTTTTTTGTTATTGAGCTGCATGAGCTGATTGTAAATTTTGGAAATTAATCCTTTGTCAGTTGCTTCATTTGCAAATATTTTCTCCCATTCTGAGGGTTGTCTTTTGGTCTTGTTTATGGTTTCCTTTGCTGTGCAAAAGCTTTGAAGTTTCATTAGGTCCCATTTGTTTATTTTTGTTTTTATTTCCATTTCTCTAGGAGGTGGGTCAAAAAGGATCTTGCTGTGATTTATGTCACAGAGTGTTCTGCCTATGTTTTCCTCTAAGAGTTTGATAGTGTCTGGCCTTACATTTAGTTCTTTAATCCATTTTGAGCTTATTTTTGTGTATGGTGTTAGGTGGATAGACCTAGAGTCTGTCATAAAGAGTGAAGTAAGTCAGAAAGAGAAAGACAAATACCGTATGCTAACACATATATATGGAATTTAAGAAAAAAAAATGTCATGAAGAACCTAGGGGTAAGACAGGAATAAAGACACAGACCTACTGGAGAATGGACTTGAGGATATGGGGAGGGGGAAGGGTGAGCTGTGACAGGGCGAGAGAGAGGCATGGACATATATACACTAACAAACATAAGGTAGATAGCTAGTGGGAAACAGCTGCATGGCACAGGGATATCGGCTCGGTGCTTTGTGACCGCCTGGAGGGGTGGGATAGGGAGGGTGGGAGGGAGGGAGATGCAAGAGGGAAGAGATATGGGAACATATGTATAACTGATTCACTTTGTTATAAAGCAGAAACTAACACACCATTGTAAAGCAATTATACCCCAATAAAGATGTTAAAAAAAAAAAAACACCACTGAGGAATATAAAACCAAAAAAGATGAACAAATGGCAATACATATTCTATCATTTGCTAGGAAAACACAGTATTAATTCTATGAGGTCTAATATCAAAATATAATCACAGTAAGATGTTATTTTTTTTTACCTTACTGGAAATAGTGATGCTAATTCCAAACTTATTCTAAAAATAAAATAAAATAATTTAGCATCTGTACATTCAGAGTCTCACAAATCAATGGAAAATACAGAATCCAAAGAAAGACATGGCTGAAACAATGAAGTAGTGTGTGAGTAGAATACTTTTTGCAATTTATTTAAATCTTAATTTACTCTTTTAAATGCCCGAAGTACAGCACGTATGTAGAGACTATGAACTCCACAGTTTAATGATGCTTTACAAAGTGAACATATAGCCATAATCCAATGAAGATACAGAATATTACCAACATCCCAGAAGTCTCCATATCATTCTCTCCCAGTTATTAGCCTTTCCAAAAGCAATTTACTTATTTGGTTAAGCTTTACATAAGTGAAAGCAAATAGTACATATTATTTTGTGTCTAGCTTCTTTCACTCACCATGAAATGAGTGAGATTTATCACTTTGTTGCTTATAGCCATAGTTTACTACTTCACTGTTGGTGGACATCTTTGTTGTTTAAAGTTTTTGGAAAAACTGACATTCATGGCCTGCACTTAATGGATCAGAGAGTATTTATAAGCTCAGATTTAGTATAATAAATACTGAAAATTCCAACCAGTAGTGAATGAGCTTTTCATTTGCTCTTCATCCTCATCAACTCTTGAAATCATTTTGTTTGTTTGTTTTTTTAGCTTTTTATGACTGTTGTGGTAGGTACATGGTGGTATTTAACTGTGTCTTTTTTCTTTATTTCCCTCATGACTACTTATGTTGAAATTCTTTACATAGGCTGTTTGGTCATTTGGATATCATCTTTGCAAAGAATTAATTCAAAATTTTCTATTTTATAAAATGTGGGTTGTCTTTTTTCTTATTGATATTTAGAAATTCTTTGATTATTCTGGATACAAATCCTTTGTTGGATATAAATATCTTCTCACTCTGTGGCTTGCCTTTTCTCTCTCCTAATGGTTTCTTCTTGCTGAACAAAACTTTAATTTTAATGGAGTTCAATCATCAGTATTCTTCTTTATGATTACTGCTTTTTGCTGCTAGCTAAAAAAATTCCTTGCCTCCTCCACCTCCAGAATCATAAAGATATTTCTGCCTTATCATCCAAATAGTTCTAAATTTTGATTTTATGTATGGTATGAGGTAGATAGGTTTATATTTTCTTACACAGGTATATAATTAACCCAGTCTTATTTATTAGAAAGAGCATCCTTCCTTACCAAATTGCAGAGGCATCTTTGTGTTAAATCAGGCTAATTTCTCTACTATTTATTCTATTTCATTAGTCTACTTGTCTATTCTTGAGTAACAGCACTGTTCTAATAACTATGACTTTATTATACATCTTGATGACAATTATATCCTCCAGCAAGGTTCATTTCCTCAAGACTGTCTTCACTATTCTTGATTATCTCATTTCTACATGAGTTGAAGTCAGCTTGTCAACTTAACATGCTGAAATTTTTACTGAGACTGCATTGAATCTATAGTTTTACTCAAGGAGAAGTGACAAGTTTACAATATATGATCTCCATTGATTAATCTTCCTTACTTTATCTCATAAATATCTTTTTCTTGGTATAGAAGTCTTATTCAAGTTTCTTAGCTTTATATTTTGATAAATGATATATTTTCAAAATTACATTTCTTAATTGCTTCTAAGTGTTAATACAGTTAACAGTTAACTTTTATATTGATATTTAATCCAGTGACCTTTTTAAAGTCACATACTAATTTTAATCGTCTCTTTCTAATATTCTTTTGAATTCCTATGTACTATATAATGCCATCTGTGAATAATGACAGTGTTACTTCATCCTTCTCAATACTTGTATCTTTTATTTCTTTTTCTTCCATCACTGAACTCCCTCGAATGAAATATTGAATAGAAATTGTATTACAAAGCTTCTCCATTTCTAACTCATTCCTAGTTTCACAGTGAAATTTTACAATATATCACCATTAAACAGGATGTTTACTATAGAATTTTGGTCAATACTCTGTTGTATTAAGTAAGCTCCCTTCTGTTCTTAGTCTGCTAATTATTTTTAAAATTCACGAATAGCTGATGAATTTTGTTAAATATTTTTTTAGTGTCTACTGTTATGGTCATATGATTTTCCTCCCAAATCTTGTTAATGTGGAGGATCACACTGATTCATTTTAAATGCTAAACCTATCTTGAATTTTTAGAATAAATCAAATTTTACAGGATGTCTTTTTTAATATGCCTGAATTCAAATTTTTAATGATTTTTTTCCTCACTGTTTATAAGTTGTCCCATTCTCTCGCCATTCCTGGGACTCCAGTAGTGTGAATATTATTTATTTCTTCCATATACCTTATATCTCTTATGGCTTTTAATACATTTTCAATTATTTTTTTTCTCTCCAGACTTCAGTTTGAAATTTTCTACTAAACTATCTTTTTCTTCACTAATTATCTTTCCTTTTCTGTCTAGTGTGCTGTTAAAGCCTACTGAATTATAATTTCAGTTATTTTATTTTTAATTTTGGAATATTCATTTGATTTTTCTGTGTGTAGAGTTCAAGAAGGTCTGCCAGAATTCTCCACCTTTCTATATTATTGACCATGTAAATTAACATTATTTAAAAATATCTGTTACCCCAATGGTCTGTTTCCATTTCCTATGTTTTTCTCTAGGTTTTTTAGTTATTTTATTCTGTTACCTGATACAACTAGGTCAATATTATTGAGCCTTTTAACATTAGTAAAGGCTCTGGATATTAAGTTTTTCCTGAAGAGATTTTCTTCTGGCAGGCAATTCATACCACTTTTACTCACTGTGGGACTGAGGAGATATTTGCTGATATCCTTCTTCACTGTCAAACCCAAGCAAAAGTGGAAACATTCAAAAATTTCTATTTCCAACATGATTTTTCAAAGATTCAGTTTCCTTTCAAAGTGTAAGAGGCTTGTCGCTCCACAGCCTGGCAGAGAGAGACTTGTTCAACCAGTTCAAGTGAAGAAAGAGTACCTACTAATTAGGTTACTTTGGGCAGCCATTTATCATTTTCAAAGCATTCAACAAAATTTGTATCAATATTTCCTTAAATGTACTACTGAAATTCACCTTCCACCTCAAACACTTTGACAATTTGCTGAGAACTCTCTACAATGAATCCAGATTTCTGTATGTACTAAACGATTCATGTGCTCTTCATCCCAGTTTTACATGCTCAAGGGAACGGATCATCCTTTAACAAAGTTACTCATTTTATAGTGTCATTCAGACATTTTAGTTTTCATTTCCTCTCCAAGTTTTTTGAACCCAGCATTTATCTGTGAATAAAGCACTGTATTATGACAATGTCAAGATTTTATTTTATAACAATAGACGAAACCTCTCCTGGAGCCAGCCACCCGTGGGATAACATCGGTAAAGAAGCCAACACAATTCCTCCTGGACAGCACTTTCTCAATATGAAGACAAAAAAATTAAATGTACCTTGATCTTTTTTGTTTCAAACGGAAACTTGCAGCAAGAAAATATCGTTTATGAATTTTGCCAACGTTTACAATTTTTACAAGAGCTAGAGCTTGATATCTAATGGTGAAATCTGCTTACTCACCAACCTGGAAGGAGATGTCATTTTTCCATTTACTGATCTCAAATCTCTTCAGTTTCAGGTGATACTTCTTCAGTATTTCAACTTATACTGATGGAGAATGGCGTCTTTGATTTATCCAGCTGCATCTTGACCTAACATTTTCTCACTACAACTTTACATGCTTCCATCATTATGTTCTCACCAACCATGTGAAACTTTTCTTTTTTTGGCGGGGGGGGGGGGGGGGCAATAATTCCTGCTACTAAATAACTTGATTCTTGAAACATTTCATTGAATGCAGGTATTTTTTTAAAAAAGAACTTTACTGAGTTTAAGATTCCAAGAACTATTTCTCAGTACTTTCCTTGTTGAGTGACTATGGTTTGTAGTTATGTCCTTTTGATCTTGTTGCTTCACTTAGAGATTGTTTGCAACAAACTATGTACAATGGGATTAGATAACTTGGATTGTCAGCTCCTGTAAAAATAATTGGATTTCATGGTAAATATAGGAAGTTTTTGGTTTTATTGCTATAGTTTCGTTTTTTCCTTTGTTGCTCTCGCTCACTTACTTTGAAATTACTTTGAAGATTGTGATTGTTTATTTCCAACCTTACCAGAAGTATCTGTAGACCTAAGATAAAGAATCATCTTCTTCCATCTCACACCTCATGTCCAGAAAACACCATACTGGATCCTCAAACATGTTTGTAAAGAGAAACATTAATAAAACAGATGGGTAACAAATAATTTTACAAAAAAAAATCACAAAAAGTATTAAAAGTTCACAACTCTTCCAGCCTACATATCCACATTTTGCAACATTTACAATAAGAGCAAAGCCACAGGAGGATTCCTGACCTACAGTGAATAAAAATTTTGTCTTTGAATCAAGATAGACATTTTCTCTACCGTGCTCATTTCCTTCTGAGCACCAGAAGCATTTTTTTTTGGCTGTGTTGGGTCTTCCTTGCTGAGCGCAGGCTTTCTCTAGTTGCAGCGAGCGGGGGCTACTCTTTGTTGCAGTGTGCATGCTTCTCATTGCGGTGGCTTCTCTTGTTGTGGAGCATGGGTTCTAGGCACGTGGGCTTCAGTAGTTGTGGCATGTGGGCTCAGTAGTTGTGGCGCATGGGCTTAGTTGCTCTGCAGCATGTGGGATTTTCCCAGACCAGGGCTCGAACCCGTGTCCCCTGCAGTGGCAGGAGGATTCTTAACCACTGTGCCACCAGGGAAGCCCCCAGAAGCACTTTTAAAGTCCATATTTCTGCTAACATTCTGTTCAAAGCAATCTAAGTTTTTTCTGTGAAGTGCTTCAAATTTCTCCCATTCTTTACCACTATCCAATTCCAAAGTCACTTTCACATATTGAGTCAGGGCAGGCTGGAAACTTTCAGGCAGGAGCTGCCACTGCAGTCCACAGGTGAGGTTTCCGCTCCCCAGGGAAACCTCCATTCTGCTCTAAGCCCTTTCTGTTGATTAGATCAGCCAGTGCAGATTATCAAGGATAATCTGTACATAAAGTTAACTGATGGTAGACATTAATCACATCTAAAATATAGCACCACTGCAACACTTAAGATTTATGTTTGTTTGAAAAACTGGGTCCTATAGCCTAGCCAAGTTGACACATAAAATTGATCATGACAGGAAATTTTAGCAGTATTAAAATTAATTTCAATATTAAAATAGCACTATTAACCTCAGGTGTAGTACAGCATTTTGTTGTTTTTATTATACCTAAAATGTTAACAAGGAAGTTTTGAAAGACAGAAAGGATCTTGAACATTCATGTATTCCTATGTTACACAAACCATGAGGTGCATGTTCAGTGTATGATGCACCGGGATAAATACACTTTGTTACTGTGGGCACCTAACTGGTAAGATAATGAGGAATCATCCTAGGCATGGTAGAGAGGTAAAGTGAACGCTAATGGACCAGATAAAATTTGTCAGGTACCCTGTTAGAGCACCTTTGTCTTGGTTTTTCTGATAATTAGTATCTTTTCAAATAGAGAACTTAATCACGTTCGCTTACAATGCAAAATGTCTTGAAAAGAAATCCACCAAAATTATACAAAGATTTAAAAAACCCTGATATTGGAAACTGAATTCAAAGCAGGTTCATTGTATACAGAAGAAGTATAGCAAACTGACCAAAAAGTGTAAGAGTAAAAATGTTATTTCTTGGTCTAAAATTCTGATTCAATATTATCATATAATGACACACTGTAGCATTAGCAATGGAAGCTGTTTCTAACTTAATATAGGAAACGACTTGTAAACTATTAAAGATAAAATGTATGGTCTCAGGGCTTCCCTGGTGGCGCAGTGGTTGAGAGTCCACCTGCCGATGCAGGGGGCACAGGTTTGTGCCCCGGTCCGGGAAGATCCCACATGCCACGGAGCGGCGGCCCGTGAGCCATGGCCGCTGAGCCTGCGCGTCCGGAGCCTGTGCTCCGCAATGGGAGAGGCCACAACAGTGAGAGGCCCGCGTACCGCGAAAAATAAAAATAAAAAGTATGGTCTCAGAAATTAAAGATAATAAAACAGGTCTGTGCAATTGATGTTTATAGATAGTGCATCCCTGTATAACACCATGACATGGATTTTGAGTATCTTAATTATTTTTAAGTCACAAGTATTAATTTTATGAATATATTTTCCTTTTATAAAATTCAACATGAAAATAAATTCTATATCAACTATTGCTCTCAATCCTAGTTCATTCCTTATAGAAAACCACTGTTATCAATTTGATTTCAGAAGTTATTCTATATACAAGAAATATACATACCAAGATCATCCATTTTAAAAATTATTTTGTTTACATAAATCATGATACACTGTCTATTTCTGCAAACCCTCCACACACATTATACATCTTAGACATCTTTCCAAGACAGTTAATATTTGTCTTACTGATTTTTTGTTAACTACTGCATAGTATTCCCAAAGCAGATTCAGCTGCCATTTATTCAGCTAGTTTCTTTAAGATGGACATTTTGGTTGTTTCCAAGTTTTTGCTAATATGTACAATACATTTTTCCTCATGCATATGTGCAAATGATTTTAAGGCACATTTTCAAGTTCATCTGGAGGGCTTGTTAACCAAAAAAATATACCCATCCTTAGAGTTTCTAATTTAATATGTCTGAGATAAATACTAAAAATGTGCATTTCTGACAAGTTCCCAGGTAATTATGATGGTGAAGGTGCTGGTCCAGGGTCTGTACTTTGAGGACCACTGCACTAAGTACCTACTGAGTGCTAATCAAACTGTAGTCCATGAACCACCACTAGCAGCATTATTTGGAGCTTGTTAGAAATTCAAATGTTTGAGTCCCACCCCAGTTCTACCAAATAAGAATCTCTGTGCTTTACAAGTTCTTCATCTGATTATTATGTATTCTCAGGTTTGAGGAGCACTGATGTAGCTTAGATTTATGTAGCTAAGACTTACGTTGTCATTGGGAAATCTTATCCCCTGCACCCTCTTATTTAGAATCACATGAATTACATACTGTGACTGGGCACCAGTAAAATATTTTCATTAGTTCTAACAAATATCAGATAATTAGAATTTTTATTAATTTTAAAATGGGTTTATCCAAAACATTATAACCTCAACATTGTAGGAAAAGCTCACATGTTTAATATATTTTATTTTATTTCTTCTTTATTTATTTTAAAAATGCTTTTAAAACAGTTCCTTAACTTTTTTTTTATAAATTTATTTTATTTATTTGTTTTTGGCTGCATTGGGTCTTCGTTGCTGTGTATGGGCTTTCTTTAGTTGTGGCGAGTGGGGACTACTCTTTTGTGGTGCGCGGGCTTCTTATTGCAGTGGCTTCTCTTGTTGCGGAGCATGGGTTCTAGGCACACCGGCTTCAGTAGTTGCGATACATGGGCTCAGTAGTTGTGGCTTGTGGGCTCCAGAGCACAGGCTCAGTAGTTGTGGTGCAGGGGCTTAGTTGCTCCACAGCATGTGGGATCTTCCCAGACCAGAGATCAAACCCATGTCCCCTGCATTGGCAGGTGGATTCTTAACCACTGTGCCACCAGGGAAGCCCATGTTTAATACATCTTAAATTCTATACCTACCCTGTCAAATAGCGTAGCCATGAGCCACGTGTGTCTATTTACATTTACATTTAATGAAGTGAAACCTAATTAAATTTAAAACTCAGTTCCTAAGTCACAGGAGCCACACGTCAAATCCTCAATACCAGCATGTGGCTATGGGCTACCATATTTACATCATTACAGAAAGTTCTACGGACAGTGCTGTTCCACAGGTATACCAAGGTTACATATTTTCTTTTTCAAAATAAGGTTCAGTTTACTGTGTTCAAAACATATTAACTCTGTTACTATGGCAACTGTGAGGAATTTCTTGCAATTTTCCTTGGAAGATTTACAAAATATTTCTAAGAAATAGAAGCATCTAAACAACACTACACTTATGTTTTCTTTTAGAATACACACATACACACACACATATATAGTATATTCATAGTTTTGTACTTGAAGGTTATTAAAATGTGACTTGTAATTTATCCACTGCTTTCTCCAAAGGGCTCCGCCCTTAGAGAGATAATTTTAAACTAAATCCAACTTTCTGGCTTTTATCTATCTCTTTCCACTCTCAGTAGTGTTGTAATCAATAGAAACATGTCTAACTCACTTAAACTTTCTAGGCTTCTTTTCACTCTGTACTGTAATAATGAACTTTGCTTCTCGGTGCTTGAGTTGCTAGAGATGCAGGGGCAATCAAATGTTTCTTGCTTTAAAAATAATATTTTACTTTGATAGAAAGAACCAAAATCCTAGGTATAAGATATATTATAAAATTACATGGTGCAGAGAGACCTTCAACATGGCAGAAGAGTAAGACGTGGAGATCACCTTCCTCCCCAAATACATCAGAAACACATCAACATGTGGAACAACTCCTAAAGAACACCTACTGAACGCTGGCAGAAGACCTCAGACCTCCCAAAAGGCAAGAAACTCCCCATGTACCTGGGTAGGGCAAAAGAAAAATGAAAAAACAGAGACAAAAGAATAGGGACAGGACCTGCACAACTGGGAGGGAGCTATGAAGCAGGAAAAGATTCCACACACTAGGAAGACTCTTCACGGGCAGAGACAGGGGGTGGCTGAGGGGAAGCGTCAGAGCCACGGAGGAGAGCGCAGCCACAGGAGTGCGGAGGGCAAAGTGGAGAGATACCCGCACAGAGAATTGGTGCCAACCGGCACTCACCAGCCCGAGAGGCTTGTCTGCTCACCTGTCAGGGCGGGCGTGGGCTGGGAGCTGAGGCTCGGGCTTCGGTCGGATCCCACGGAGAGAACTGGGGTTGGCGGCATGAACACAGCCTGAAGGGGTTAGTGCGCCACAGCAAGCCAGGAGGGAGTCCAAGAAAAACTCGGGACCTGCTGAAGAGGCAAGAGAGCATTGTTTCCTGGTGCACGAGGAGAGGGGATTCAGAGCACCGCCTAAAGGAGTTCCAGAGATGGGCGCAAGCCATGGCTATCAGCGCGTACCCCAGAGACAGGCATGAGACGCTAAGGCTGCTGCTGCTGCTACCAAGAAGCCTGTGTGTGAGGACAGGTCACTCTCCACACCTCCCCTCCCGGGAGCCTGTGCAGCCAGCCACAGCCAGGGTCCTGTGATCCAGGGACAACTTCCCCGGGAGAACGCACGGCGCGCCTTAGGCTGGTGCAATGTCACGCCGGCCTCTGCCACCACAGGCTCACCCCGCATCCATACCCCTCCCTACCCCCGGCCTGAGTGAGTCAGAGCCCCCGAATCAGCTGCTCCTTTATAACCCCGTCCTGTCTGAGCGGGAAAAGACGACCTCAGGTGACCTACATGCAGAGGCGGGGCCAAATCCAAAGCTGAACCTCAGGAGCTGTGTGAACAGAAAAGAGAAAGGGAAATCTCTCCCAGCAGCCTCAGGAGCAGCGGATTAAATCTCCACGATCAATTTGATGTACCCAGCATCTGTGGAATACCTGAACAGACAACAAATCATCCCAAAATTGAGGCGGTGGACTTTGGGAGGAACGATATATATATATATATTTTTTTCCTTTTTCTCTTTGTGTATGTATTTATATGATTCTCTGTATGATGTTGTCTGTATAGCTTTGTTTTTACCATTTGTCCTAGGGTTCTGTCTGTCTGGTTTTTTTTTTTTTATTACTTTTTAATTTTTTTAACAATTATTTTATATTTTTAATTTTAATAAGTTTATTTTATTTTTTTTCTCTCTTTCTTTTTTTCTCTCTTTACTTCTGAGCTGTGTGGCTGACAGGGTCTTGGTGCTCCGGCCGTGTGTCAGGCCTGTGCCTCTGAGGTGGGAGAGCTGAGATCAGTATACTGGTACATTAGAGACTTCCCAGCACCACATAATATCAAATGGTGAAAGCTCTCCCATATATCTCCATCTCAAGGCTAAGACCCAGCTCAACTCAACGACCAGCAAGCTACAGTGCTGGACACCCTATGTCAAACAACTAGCAAGACAGGAACACAACTTCACCCATTAGCAGACAGGGTGTCTAAAATCATAATAAGGTCACAGACACCCCAAAACACACCACCGGACGCAGTGCTGCCCACCAGAAAGCCAAGATCCAGCCTCATTGACCAGAACACAGGCACCAGTCCCCTCCACCAAGAAACCTATACAACCCACTGAACCAAATTTACCCACTGGGGTGCAGACACCAAAAACAACGGGAACTGTGAACCTGAAGCCTGTGAAAAGGAGACCCCAAGCAAGATGAGAAGACAGAAAAACACACAGCAGATGAAGGAACAAGGTAAAAACCAACCAGACCAAACAAATGAAGAGGAAAGAGGCAATCTACCTGAAAAAGAATTCAGAGTAATGATAGTAAAGATGATCAAAAATCTTGGAAATAGAATGGAGAAAATACAAAAAATGTTTAACAAGGACCTAGAAGAACTAAAGAGCAAACAAACAAAGATGAACAACACAATAAATGAAATTAAAAATTCTCTAGAAGAAATCAATAGCAGAATACTGGAGGCAGAAGAACGGATAAGTGACCAGGAAGATTAAATAGTGTAAATAACTACTGCAGAGCAGAATGAAGAAAAAAGAATGAAAAGAATTGAGGACAGTCTCAGAGTACTCTGGAACAACATTAAACACACCAATATTCGAATTATAGGGGTCCCAGAAGAAGAGAAAAAGAAAGGGACTGAGAAAATATTTGAAGAGATAATAGTTGAAAACTTCCCTAATATGGGAAACAAAATAGTTAATTAAGTCCAGGAAGCACAGTGAGTCCCATACAGGATAAACCCAAGGAGAAACACATCAAGACAAATATTAATCAAACTATCCAAAATTAAATAAAAAGAAAAAGTATTAAAAGCAGCAAGGAAAAACAACAAATAACACACAAGGGAATCCCAATAAGGTTAACAGCTGATCTTTCGGCAGAAACTCTGCAAGCCAGAAGGGAGTGGCAGGACATAGTTAAAGTGATGAAAGGGAAAAACCTACAACCAAGATTACTCTACCCAGCAAGGAGCTCATTCAGATTTGATGGAGAAATTAAAACCTTTACAGACAAGCAAAAGCTGAGAGAGTTCAGTACCACCAAACCAGCTTTACAACAAATGCTAAAGGAATTTCTCTAGGCAAGAAACACAAGAGAAAGAAAAGACTTACAATAACAAACCCAAAACAATTAAGAAAATGGGAATAGGAACATACACATCAATAATTACCTTAAATGTAAATGGACTAAATGCTCCCACCAAAAGACACAGATTGGCTGAATGGATACAAAAACAAGAGACCCACTTCAGACCTAGAGACACATACAGACTGACAGTGAGGGGATGGAAAAAGATATTCCATGCAAATAGAAATCAAAAAAAAAGATGGAGTAGCAATTCTCATATCAGACAAAATAGACTTTAAAACAAAGACTATTACAAGAGACAAAGAAGGACACTATATAATGATCAAGGGATCAATCCAAGAGAAAGATATTACAATTGTAAATATTTATGCACCCAACATAGGAGCACCTCAATACATAAGGCAAATGCTTATAGCCATAAAAGGGGAAATTGACAGTAACACAATCATAGTAGGGGACTTTAACACCCCACTTCTTTCACCAATGGACAGATCATCCAAAATGAAAATAAATAAGGAAACACAAGCTTTAAATGCCACATTACATAAGATGGACTTAATTAATATTTATAGGACATTCAACCAAAAACAACAGAGTACACTTTCTTCTCAAGTGCTCACAGAACATTCTCCAGGATAGATCATACCTTGGGTCACTAATCAAGCCTTGGTAAATTTAAGAAAATTCAAATCTTATCAAGTATCTTTTCTGACCACAACACTATGAGGTTAGACATCAATTACAGGAAAAAATCAGTAAAAAATACAAACACATGGAGGCTAAACAATACACTACTTAATAACCAAGAGATCACTGAAGAAATCAAAGGGAAAATCAAAAAATACCTAGAAACAAATGACAATGAAAACACGATGACCCAAAAACCTATGGGATGCAGCAAAAGCAGTTCTAAGAGGGAAGTTTATAGCAATACATCCCTACCTGAAGAAACAAGAAACATCTCAAATGAACAACCTAACCTTACACCTAAAGCAATTAGAGAAAGAAGAACAAAAAACCCCCAAATTTAGCAGAAGGAAAGAAAACATAAAGATCAGAACAGAAATAAATGGAAAACACAGAAAGAAGCAGTAGCAAAGATCAATAAAACTGGAAGCTCGTCCTTTGAGAAGATAAGCAAAAATGAAAAACCATTAGCGAGACTCATCAAGAAAAAAAGGGAGAAGAGTCAAATCAATAGAAGTAGAAATGAAAAAGGAAAAAGTGTCACAGATGACACTGCAGAAATGCAAAGGATCATGAGAGATTACAACTATATGCCAGTGAAATGGACAACCTGGAAGAAATGGACAAATTCTTAGAAAAGCACAACCTTCTGAGACTGAACCAGGAAGAAACAGAAAATATAAACAGACCAATCACAAGCACTGAAATTGAAACTGTGATTAAAAATCTTCCAAAAAACAACAGCCCAGGACCAGATGCCTTCAGAGGCGAATTCCAGCAAATATTTAGAGAAGAACTAACACCAATCTTTCTCAAACTCTTCCAAAATATAGCAGAGGGAGGAACACTCCCAAAATCATTCTACGAGGCCACTATCACCCTGACACCAAAACAAAACAAAGATGTCAGAAAGAAAGAAAACTACAGGCCAACATCACTGATGAACATAGATGCAAAAATCCTCAACAAAATACAAGTAAACAGAATCCAGCTGCACATTAAAAGGATCACACACCATGATCAAGTGTGGTTTATCCCAGGAATGCAAGGATTCTTCAATATACGCAAATCAATCAATGTGATACATGATAGCAAGAAATTGAAGGATAAAAAAACATATGATCATCTCAATAGATGCAGAAAAAGCTTTCAACAAAATTCAATACCCATTTATAATAAAAACCTTCCAGAAAGTATGCGTAGAGGGAACTTTCCTCAACAAAATAAAGGCCACATATGACAAACCCACAGCCAACATTGTTCTCAATGGTGGAAAACTGAAACCATTGCCACTAAGATCAGGAACAAGACAAGCTTGCCCACTCTCACCACTATTATTCAACATAGGTTTGGAAGTTTTAGCTACAGCCATAAGCGAAGAAAAAGAAATTAAAGGAATACAAATTGGAAAAGAAGAAGTAAAACTGTCAATGTTTGCAGATCACATGATAGTATACATAGAGAATCCTAAAAATGCCACCAGAAAACTACTAGAGCTAATCAATGAATTTGGTAAAGCTGCAGGATACAAAATTAATGCACACAAATCTCTTGCATTCCTATACACTAATGATGAAAAATCTGAAAGAGAAATTAAGGAAACCCTCCCATTTACCACGGCACCAAAAATAATAAAATACACGGGAAGACATCTACCTAAGGATACAAAAGATTTGTATGCAGAAAAATATAAGATCCTGATGAAAGAAATTAAAGATGATACAAACAGATGGAGAGATAGGAGCATGTTCTTGGATTGGAAGAAACAACATTGTGAACATGACTATACTACCCAAAGCAATTTACAGATTCAATGCAATCTACAGATTCAATGCAATCCCTATCAAACTACCAATGGCATTTTTCACAGAACTAGAACAAAAAATTTCACAATTTGTATGGAAACACAAAAGGCCCCGCATATCCAAAGCACTCTTGAGAAAGAAAAATGGAGCTGGAGGAATCAGGCACCTGGACTTCAGACTACAGTACAAAGCTACAATAATCAAGACAGTATGATACTGGCACAAAAACAGAAATATAGATCAATTTAACAGGATAGAAAGCCCAGAGATAAATCCACACACATATGATCACCTTATTTTTGATAAAGGAGGCAAGAATACACAATGGAGAAAAGACAGCCTCTTCAATAAGTGGTGCTGGGAAAACAGGACAACTACATGTAAAAGAATGAAATTAGAACACTCCCTGACACCATACACAAAAATAAACTCAAAATGGATTAAAGACCTAAATGTAAGGCCAGACACTATCAAACTCTTAGAGGAAAACATAGGCAGAACACTCTTTGACATAAATCACAAAAAGATGCTTTTTGACCCTCCTCCTAGAGAAATGGAAATAAAAACAAAAATAAACAAATGGGACCTAATGAAACTTAAAAGGTTTTGTACAGCAAAGGAAATCATAAACAAGACGAAAAGACAAACCTCAGAATGGGAGAACATATTTGCAAATGAAGCAACTGACAAAAGATTAACCTGTAAAATTTACAAGCAGCTCATGCAGCTCAGTATCAAAAAAAAACAAACAACCCAATCCAAAAATGGGCAGAAGACCGATATAGACATTTCTCCAAAGAAGTTACACAGATTGCCAACAAACACATGAAAGGATGCTCAACATCACTAATCATTAGAGAAATGCAAATCAAAACTACAATGAGCTATCACCTCACACCAGTCAGAATGGCCATTATCAAAAATCCACGAACAATAAATGCTGGAGAGCATGTGAAGAATAGGGAACCCTCCTTCACTGTTGGTGGGAATGTAAGTTGATACAGCCACTATGGAGAACAGTATGGAGGTTCCTTAAAAAACTAAAAATAGAACTACCATACGACCCAGCAATCCCACTACTGGGCATATACCGTGAGAAAACCATAATTCAAAAAGAGTCATGTACCACAATGTTCATTGCAGCTCTATTTACAATAGACAGGGCATGGAAGCAACCTAAGTGTCCATCGACAGATGAATGGCTAAAGAAGATGTGGCACATATATACAATGGAATATTACTCAGCCATAAAAAGAAATGAAATTGAATTATTTGTAGTGAGGTGGACGGACCTAGAGTCTGTCATACAGAGTGAAGTTAAGTCAGAAAGAGAAAAACAAATACCATATGCTAACACATATATATGGGATCTAAAAAAAGAAAAAAAAAGGTTATGAAGAACCTAGGCGGCCAGACAGGATTAAAGACGCAGACGTAGAGAATGGACTTGAGGACATTGGGAGGGGGAATGGTAAGCTGGGACGAAGTGAGACAGTGTCATGGACTTATATATACACTACCAAATGTAAAATAGATAGCTACTGGGAAGCAGCTGCATAGCACAGGGAGATCAGCTCGGTGCTTTGTGACCACCTAGAGAGGTGGGATAGGGAGGGTAAGAGGGAGACGCAAGAGGGAGGGGATATGGGGATATATGTATAGTTGATTCACTTTGTTATAAAGCAGAAACTAAGACATCATTGTAAAGCAATCATACTCCAATAAAGATGTTAAAAAAAAATTACATGGTGGACATCGTATGAAGAGAATTCTCGTGTTTATGCACAGCTCAAGAAGTGCAACTATTTATAGAATTCAAGGAAGCATACAGACTCTCCTCAGTGTTAAATTTGCTCCCTGGAGGCAAATTCACTATTCAGGGATAATCAAGACTTTTAGAACGTTGAAATACCACCATGATCCACTATTCATGGTATTACAGTCCAAAAAACTCCTAAAGTAGTTTGGTGAGATTGTGGCAAACTCATTTGGTGGCAAAACATAACCTGATCTGATGGGAAGGGGTGTGATTTTTAGCCTATATTAATCCCATACAGTCTAATTATTCATAATTTGCTGAAGAAATGCAAATATGTTTGATTATGGGATGTTACTTCAGACCCTGCTGGGAGTATTTACATACCAACTTTTTCAATGAAGTGTTGCTCTGTGTCTCAAATAAAGATATAATTTTTAGGGGCTTCCCTGGTGGTGGAGTGGTTAAGAATCCGTCTGCCAATGCAGGGGACACGGGTTCGAGCCCTGGTCCTGGAAGATCCCACATGCCCTGGAGCAACTAAGGCCATGCACCACAACTACTGAGCCTGTGCTCCTGAGCTCGCAAGCCACAAATACTGAGCCTGCGTGCCACAACTACTGAAGCCTGCCCGCCTAGAGCCTGTGCTCCGCAACAAGAGAAGCCACCACAATGAGAAGCCCGCGCACCACAACAAAGACGCAATGCACCCAAAAATAAGTAAAATAAATAAATTTTTTTAAAAGATGTAACTTTTAGAAGGCAAATATAATATTTCTCATATAATCCAAAAGGGGTAATATTTTATGGCTGAGAAAAATAGCATCAAGAAGACTTCAATTTGACATATTTAAGAAAATGTTATGCAAGAAGTTTTAAAATCCAGGTTAGTCTTGGCTCAGATATTTACCAGTTTAGTGACTACAAAAACTCTCAAAAGCACAGATTCCTCGGAAAATCACTTTATTTTTTATTTTCATTAGTTTATGCATTCACCTTTTTCAACAATTGTACCACCAAGTCATATACACTCAATCAGAGTGAAAGGTGAGATCTGTTATCATAATATAACTTGAAGTATGATCAAATTATATATTTTTTAATTTAGAAGAATAAAGCCTTGAATTTGATTTATAATGCCTATTTTTAAAAAAATTATTTCAATGCTAGGAAACAAATCTGATTAGCTAACAGTACCATAACAACATGGCTCAGATAATGTTTTCAGGGAAGAACAAATGGAAGGAGAAAACCCTTTGTTAAGTTTGATGATCCATCCTGCTATATTTCCGAAGATTATACTGTCATAGAATGTTTTATCTTCTATTTCATTTATAAACATTCAAATCCGTATTTACAAAATAGTCTCACAGCTGCAGTTGGTGGAGAGTCCCAGCTGGAGAAGGTGGGACGCACAGGACTTTCAGAGTGGTTGACATTTCAGATAATGGAGGTCATTGTTTCCAGTAATTCTTCCTTGGGATGAAAGAAATTACACAAGTGGAGGGAGGAGGCAACTTATTCTAGGAAATTGTCCCTGCTACAGAGGCAATTTTGAGTTATGTTTGCAAGTATGTGTACATAATTCTGAGTAGCACATTGATAGCTAGCCATTAAATTGATTATTACTGATCAGCATTTTTCTGATTTGATTAATATTCAATTTTGCAAATACTTGTATTGAACAATATAAATTTATATATCAGGGACAATATTGGATTCAGTCCCACTCAAATGTGAGGTCAGCAGTGGAGGGGTAATTAGTAACTTCTTGGAGACATGAAGAATATTTATTAAAATTAAGTTGATCAAGATATAAAATTATTATAAATAAGTAAACTATATGTAGACATAAAGTTATTGTCTTGATAATTCATTTTTCCCTAAGACAACTATACCCAGTGCAGTTTAAATTCATCTAATTTTATAATATTTTACTATAAAAAACACATAAATGTAAAAATAAACTAACAATAGTGATAATGACATATAATGCTATTTATAAATAGAAAATGTCTTCTGAGAAACTCAAAACATGTTACTAATATTATGTTAATAATCTTCTCCATGTACCTTCTTAGTTTAAAATTCTATGCGTTAAAACACATCTCCTCGAGAATAATTCAGAAGTCTTCTAAGATACAGGTTCTTGCTGACAACTTTTACTGAGTATTCAGATTATGCTGATGCAGGTGGCCAAAGTACCACCTCTTGGGATTCTCCTGCCTCAAAGATTATTGAGTTTAAGTTGAAATTTGCAGGTGAGGAAATGGAGTACAGTGGTTAAATGAATTTGATGTGAGTCACATACTTTATTAATTCTTCATCTGGGCCTCAAAGTAACATTTCCTGATTCCAATTCCAGTACTCCTAATTTTGAATCTGTCTCCAAGTAAGTTGTATAGGGCATATTTCCAAAATTTTACACTTGTGCAGATTTTGTTTCAAATGGGGAAAATTCTAACAGATTCTCCACTAAGACAAATTTTTCTTGTTATGTTTTTAAATACATGTGTAAAAACAAAAACTAAAAATTTCTATGTTTATATTTTTGGTTCATCTCAGAAACTAAACCAATTCATAAATAGAATTTTATAATTGTTTAACAGAAACTTACATAGTCATTACCATAAATCAGTATAAAAATTTTAATAATCATATTTGTAAATATTAATAAACAAAATTATTAAACCAACTACTTTCACATTATTAACATTAATTTAATGTTGCAGAGGGTATAATTTTGCAGAAATTAAATTAATGCCCACAACATTAATATAGTGGTAACTGTTCTGGTACACATCCTTTTGAATGTGCATGTTCTACAACTAGTAATAACAGTGTCTGACCTTTATTGGATTATGTTCCAAACACTATTCTAGCACATTATATTTTAAACTCATTTAGTGTTCATAACAGTCCTATAAAAATGTATTATTATATTCCCCAATTTTCACTGAGGAAACTTGGACAAGAAGAAGTGAAATCACCTGTTCAAGCTAGCAAGTAGAGAAGCCTGGCTGGAGAATCCATTTTCTTAACCATTACTATCTAATGCTTTTGACTTCAGTGTGTCATGCTGTACTTCAAACACCCACTGCTATTATCTAGTTCATCTACTGTAAAACTGTCATTTGTACAGTGCTTCTTGACCACAATTTCATCTTCACTCTGTGCAAATTTACATATTAATTGGCCTCAGTCATTTTCTTGATGGCACTAGACACAAAGCAGTGTATTTCACCGCCTATCATTGCTGTGATGTAATATAAAAGCCTCCATTATTAAAGCCTCCGTTTATTAATTTCAGAAATCAAAGTCCTTTTTATAAAATGGCTCTCCATTGTGCATATAATTTTAACCTTCAGAACTGATAAAATAATTTGAGTATAACAGGGGATGTAGGAAAATTTCTGTCATTTGGAAATTTGGCTTTATTAACCTAAGACCAAATAGAAATGGTAACCCAAACATTAAAAGCAAAATATTGGCTCTTGTGTAATCACTTATGATTCACATACAAATGTAAATACAGGGATCAAAATCATAAAGAAAATCTAAGAGCTCCAGAGTTTATCATGGACAGTAAATCACAACATTAAAAAAATAGTTGAGGATCTGCTGCTCTCCAAGAACACAATCAAATACTAGTAACACATACTCCTAGGGAAAGAACTGAATAAGACTGTATGGTCCTCTCACATTCAGAATGTATGAATGTGCAACTGCTGTATGACTGCACACTTAGAGACCTTTTGGGATCAATTAAGTTTTGTTATTTCTGAGAATGTGATACACAAATTCTGATGCAAAATACATCTCCACAGATATTTCCACTAGCAGAACACATCGTCCTTATGCTTCAATACAACACTGCTTAGGAAAATTTATGACGTCAGCGATCTGCCCTTTAAAGCCCTCTTAAGTAACACATCAGGGTCCTTTCTGAGGGTGCACCTCCCTAATTCTCGCTTATGCTCCATGGCTTTTCTGAACTTTCATATTGACATGCGGCGTAAAGAGGCATACTCTGGAGCATGCCTTCTAGACCGTACCCCAACTTCCAGGATTCTGGTTTATATTATATTGTTGATGACTAATAATAGCTCAATGAATCTAAATTAATTACAAAGGAATGCTCAGTTTTTAATCAGAGGGCACCACTACTGTTTAAGTTGTACCTCAAATAATGTAATTGCTTGTAGAATTTCAAACACACACGATAGGGTACATGGTAGGGCAGACATTCAAGAATATATATATATATATATATATATACATACACACACACACACACATATATATATATACACACATATATATTTTTTTAGGATGGCGTGTTATGTATGCATATACCATTTCTGAATCTCTCATCTATAACAGGTAGGCAAATACCTATACCATCTGCATGTGTGGCCAACTGTGCTCTCAGCTGAACTGCAGTCACATTTCTTTTTTTTTTTTTAACATCTTTATTGGAGTATAATTGCTTTACAATAGTGTGTTAGTTTCTGCTGTTTAACTAAGTGAATCAACTATACATATAAATACATCCCCACATCCCCTCCCTCTTGTGTCTCCCATGCACCCTCCCTATCCCGCCCCTCTAGGTGGTCACAAAGCACCAAGCTGATCTCCCCATGTGATGCAGCTGCTTCCCGCTAGCTATTTTACATTGGTAGCGTATATATGTTAATGCTACTCTCTCACTTCGTCCCAGCTTACCTTCCCCCCTCCCCATGTCCTCAGGTCCATTCTCTATGTCTGCGTCTAGATTCCTGTCCTGCCCCTAGGTTCATCAGAACCATTTTTTTTTTTTTTAGATTCCACATATATGGGTTAGCATACGGTATTTGTTTTTCTCTTTCTGACTTACTTCACTCTGTATGACAGCCTCTAGGTCCATCACCTCGCTACAAATAACTCAATTTCAGTTCTTTTTAGGGGTGAGTAATATTCCATTGTGTATAAGTGCCACAGCTTCTTTATCCATTCATCAGTCTATGGACATTCAGGTTGATTCTGTGTCCTGGCTCTTGTAAGCAGTGCTGCAATGAACATTGTGGTACATGAATCTTTTTGAATTATGGTTTTCTCAGGGTATATGTCCAGTAGTGGGTTTGCTGGGTCGAAAGGTAGTTCTATTTTTAGTTTTTTAAGGAACATCCATACTGTTCTTCATAGTGGCTGTATCAATTTACATTCCCACCAACCATGCAGGAGGGTTCCCTCTTCTCCACACCCTCTCCAGGATTTATTGTTTTCTCCACACCCTCTCCAGGATTTATTGTAGATTTTTTGATGATGGACATTCTGACCAGTATGAGGTAACATCTCATTGTAGTTTTGATTTGCATTTATCTAATGATTAGTGATGTTGAGCATCCTTTCATGTGTTTGCTGGCAATCTGTATTATCTTCTTTGGAGAAATGTCTATTTAGATCTTCTTCCACTTTTGGATTCAGCTGCTTGTTTTTTAGACATTGAGCTGCATGAGCTGCTTGTATATTTTGGAGATGAATCCTCTGTCAGTTGCTTCATTTGCAATTATTTTCTCCCATTCTGAGGGCTGTCTTTCTGTCCTGTTTATGGTTTCCTTTGCTGTGCAAAAGCTTTTAAGTTTCATTAGGTCCCATTTGTTTATTTTTGTTTTTATTTCCATTTCTCTAGGAGATGGGTCAAAAAGGTTTTTGCTGTGATTTATGTCAAAGAGTGCTATTCCCATGTTTTTCTCTAAGAGTCTTATAGTGTCTGGCCTTACATTTAGGTCTTTAATCAATTTTGATTTTACTTTTGTGTATGGTGTTAGGAAGTGTTCTAATTTCGTTCTTTTACATGTAGCTGTCCAGTTTTCCCAGCACCACTTATTGAACAGGCTGTCTTTTCTCCATTGTATATTCTTGCCTCCTTTATCAAAGACAAGTTGACAATATGTGTGTGGGTTTATCTGTGCGCTTTCTATCCTGTTCCATTGATCTATATTTCTGTTTCTGTGCCAGTACCATACTGTCTTGATTACTGTAGTTTTATAATATAGTCTGAAGTCAGGGAGCCTGATTTCTCTAGCTCCATTTTTCTTTCTCAAGATTGCTTTGGCTATTCGGGGTCTTTTGCATTTCCATACAAATTGTGCAATTTTTTGTTCTACTTCTGAGAAAAATGCCATTGGTAGTTGGATAGGGACTGCATTGAATCTATAGATTGCTTTGGATAGTATAGTCATTTTCACAATGTTGATTCTTCCAGTCCAAGACATGGTATATCTCTCCATCCGTTTGTATCATCTTTAATTTGTTTCATCAGTGTCTTATACTTTTATTCCTAGGCATTTTATCTTTTTGTTGCAGTGGTAAATGGGAGTGTTTCCTTAATTTCTCTTTCAGATTTTTCATCATTAGTGTATACGAATGTAAGAGATTTCTGTGCATTAGTTTTGTATCCTGCAGCTTTACCAAATTCATTGATTAGCTCTGTTAGTTTTCTGATAGCATATTTAGGATTCTCTATGTATAGTATCATGTCATCTGCAAACAGTGACAGTTTTACTTCTTCTTTTCCAATTTGGATTCCTTTTATTTCTTTTTCTTATCTGATTGCTGTGGCTAGGACTTCCAAAACTATGTTGAATCATAGTGGTGAGAGTGGGAAACCTTGCTTTGTACCTCATCTTAGAGGAAAAGCTTTCAGTTTTTCACCATTGAGAACAATATTGATTGTGGGTTTGTCATATATGGCCTTTATTATGTTGAGGTGGGTTCCCTCTATGCCTACTTGTTGGAGAGTTTTTATCATAAATAGGTGTTGAATTTTGTCAAAAAAATTTTCTGCATCTACTGAGATTATGATATGGTTTTTATCCTTCAATTTGTTAACATGGTGTATCACATTGATTGATTAGCATATATTGAAGAATCCTTGCATTCCTGGGATAAACCTCACTTGATCATGATGTATGATCCTTTTAATGTGCTGTTGGATTCTATTTGCTAGTATTTTGTTGAGGATTTTTGCATCTATGATCATCTGTGATATTGGCCTGTAGTTTTCTTTCTTTGTGACATCTTTTTCTGGTTTCGGTATCAGGGTGATGGTGGCTTCGTAGAATGAGTTTGGGAGTGTTCCTCCCTCTGCTACATTTTGGAAGAGTTTGAGAAGGATAGTTGTTAGCTCTTCTCTAAATGTTTGATGGAATTCACCTGTGAAGCCATCTGGTACTGGGTTTTGTTTGTTGGAAGATTTTTAATCACAGTTTCAATTTCATTGCTTGTGATTGGTCTGTTTATATTTTCTATTTCTTCCTGGTTCAGTCTCAGAAGGTTGTGCTTTTCTAAGAATTTGTCCATTTCTTCTAGGTTGTCCATTTCATTGGCATATAGTTGCTTGTAGTAATCTCTCATGATCCTTTGCATTTCTGCAGTGTCAGTGTTACTTCTCCTTTTTCATTTCTAATTCTGTTTATTTGACTCTTCTCCCTTTTTTCCTTGATGAGTCTGGCTAGTGTTTTATTAGTTTTGTTTATCTTCTCAAAGAACCAGCTTTTAGTTTTAATGATCTTTGCTACTGTTTCCTTCATTTGTTTTTCATTTATTTCTCATCTGATCTTTATGATTACTTTCCTTCTGCTAATTCTGGGTTTTTTTGTTTTTCTTTCTCTAATTGCTTTAGGTGTAAGGTTAGGTTGTTTATTTGAGATTATTCTTTTTTCTTGAGGTAGGCTTGTATAGCTATAAACTTTCCTCTTAGAACTGCTTTTGCTGCATCCCATATGTTTTGGGTTATCATGTGTTCATTGTCATTTTTTTTCTAGGTATTTTTTTATTTCCTCTCTGATTTCTTCAGTGATCTCTTGGTTATATAGTAGCATATTGTTTAGCCTCCATGTGTTTCTATTTTTTGCAGTTTTTTCCTGTAATCTATATCTAGTCTATCATAGTGTTGTAGTCAGAGAAGATACTTGTCATGATTTCAATTTTCTTAAATTTACCAAGGCTGGATTTGTGACTCAAGATATGATCTATCCTGGAGAATGTTCCATGAGCACTGAGAAGAAAGTGTATTCTGTTGTTTTTGGATGGAATGTCCTATAAACATCAATTAAATCCATCTTGTATAATGTGTCATTTAAAGCTTGTGTTTCCTTATTTATTTTAATTTTGGTTGATCTGTCTTGGTGAAAGAGGGATGGGATATTTATTAAGATATTTAAGTGTAGTTTAAGGTGGGCACAGTGAGCGTTGCAAAGAATCTTCGGGTATTGTCATTTGATGCTTTCTATTTCAGAGAGCATGGGTGTTTCAGGAAGTTCTTGGAATGTACAATATCTCTATTCACGTTTATCTTCCTGGGGCAACACTAACGTTATTGATAAAAAGTACTCTGTATAATATAGACAGTGAGCTCTGTAAATGATTTCAATTCTGAAAAGTTATATCTGGCAATAAAGAGATCTTAATTTACTGAACTATACTTCCCATCTCTTCATCTATCTGGAAAATGCTAATTTTTCAAATCTTGATTATACCCTCAGTATTCTCTGTGTTATTACTGAAGGACTTGTCTTCCTCAAACAATAGACACACAGTGGTTTTTATCCACCACAAAATACAAAATATAAATTAGTCAAATCAATATATTTTTTTAGAACTAACATTGAATCAAAGTGGTCATTTCATTATTTATGACATTTAAAACTTGATTCATTCTTATCTATTTCTTTCATCTACATCGTCATAATCACACCTCCCCCTAGTTAGAGCCTTTTGTTTATAAATAATCTTCAAGTGCTATTCTGCCTCTTCTTGATTTCCTGAACTTCAGAACAAAATGCCATATGGACATCCACAGAAGCCATACTCCACTCATCAGTCTAAGGGTTCAGCTAGTAATGCTAATTGGGGTGAGTATAAAATAAGAAAAGTCTAGAGCTATTATTTCTTTTCTTCATGTTGAAATATACAGCCCATGTATACTATTGGGTCTGTAAAAGTAACATCATTATTTTGGTGTAGAATTCCTAGAAATTTATTGTGATCCATCTGACTTGTATTAAATTCTAGAGAAGTGCAGACATTTTGCTGGAATTAAAATGACAAGGCGATCTGGACAAGATCGTGTCATTTCTCTCTGCTCCTCCTGGCTAAATACAACGTTAGAAATAATGCAAAAGGCAACCAAGGGAAAGTTTTGAAAGGTGGTAAGAGGAAGATGGATTGGTCTAGGACCCCAAGAGTAAAGAAACAACAAAGCAGAAGGGTGTCCTATGTCTCCTCTCTAACAGTAGAAAGTAATCAAATTTCAGTGTTTCCAGAATCCAAAATCCAAACCTGGCAACAGAAGGAAGCATAGGTATGCTCATTTCTCCCCTGGATTGAATGGGAGTCCCTCTGACAACCGCAGATGAGCCTAGCACCACTGGAAATGCTTTTGTTAGCAGGAGTTCTGCTAAAAATAAGTCTCCAGGAAAAGTGCTCTTTATCCCCACAGGGTCTGAAACTTCCCTCTCCCACTTTGAGATACTAGGGCAGCCAAGTGGGACTGGCAATAGGGACCACACTACAAAAAGTAGCCTGGCCCTGGATATTCTTTATCCCTGTTTGCTTGAGAACCCCCTTTGCTTCTCCTTTGGTTGCCACTGATGCCCCCTCCCAGGTACCACCAGCCAGTATGGCCAGGATGTGGAGGAGGCTAAAAGAGGGCATCTACCATTATAAGCCTGTAGCCCAACAAGGAAGATCTCACCACAAAAGTGTGTGGCCAATGTGCCTGTTGAAGTGGCCATGGGAAGCAGCAACAGCAGGGCCTTGGAAACCCCAGAGAGACCAGATAAACCAAGCAGACCAAAATAAAACCATGAAGGCTCTGGAAACAAGCTGTATTTAAAATTGCAGCCTATAGATATAGGTTAGAACCTACATGCTAACCATAAACAGGATGATGACCTACTAAAATAAAAGGCTTAACTAGGACTCAGACACTCCTTAACATATAGACAAAATAGCCAACATACAATAAAAAGCCACCTGGCACACCAAGAACCAGGAAAATCGTAACTTGAATGAGATAAGACAGTCAAATGTCCTAAAAATGTTCTAACAATTAATTATAAACTCTCTTGAATAAATGGGAAAAAAACCTCAGTAAAGTGACAGAAGTTTTAAAAAAGAGCCAAATGAAAATTACAGAACTAAAAGACACAGTAACAAATAAAACTAGCTTAATGGACTCAAGAGTAGAATGGAGATGACAGAGGAGAGAGACAATAGTGGAGGTGATAGAATCAGTGAATTTAAGGACAGAACACAGAATTGACCTAATCTAAACAACAGAGAAAAAAATACTGAAAAAAAAAATTGTGCAGACTCTCAGAGATCTGTGGGACAATACCAAAAATCTAGCGTCCATATAGTCAGTGTTCCAGATGGTAGAAAGAGAGTGGAGCTGAAAGAATTTTAGAAGAAATTAATATCAGAAAACTTCCCTAACAGAGAAACACTAATTTATAGTTCTTATCTGAAACTATGCAGGCCAGAGGAAATAGCATAACATTTTTTCAGGTGATGAAGAAAAAGGAAGTGTCAACCAAAACTTCCATTTTCATTGAAATTACTTTTCAGGAATAAATGGGAAGTAAAGGTATTCTCAGATAAAGAAAAACTAAAATAAATTTTGCTAGATGACCCTTTAAGATTGCCTAAAGTAAGCTCCTGAAGCAGAAAAGAAGTGATAAAAGGAGGAATCTTGGAGCATCCAGAAGGAAGAAAGAGCAATTGAAAGAATAGATATATGGGTACATACAAGCAACTAACCTTATCATCTTGAGCAAAGTGTTAAATATTGATACCAGTAGATGGTAATAAGTCATTTATGAATATTGAAATACTCAGCAAACACTACACCAACTATACAAAAAGATATGCTCAAAAGCACTGAAAATACATCAAGATAAGGTGCAAGTAGCCTACAAGAAGACAAGAAAAGAGGAACAAAAGAACAAGAACAGAACCAACAGAAAATGAATACTAAAATGACAGATTTAAGCTTTAACATATCCAAAATTAACTTAATGTAAATAGTCTAAATATACCAATCAAAAATGAGACATTAGCAGTGGATTTTTAAAAAGTTACTCAATTATACACTGTTTATAACAAATTTATTTCAAATTCATGCCATAAGTAGGTTAAAAGTAAAAGGATAAGAAAATATATAACATGCAAACATTAATTAGAAACAATGGGAGAATAGGTATATTAATATTTCATAAATTAGATTGAAGATCAAAGAAATTGACTAGAGACAAAGAACAGTGCATAATGATAAAAGAATCAATCCACAAGAAAGACAAAATGATCCTCTGTATGTGTATGTAAAAGAATCACAAAATACATGAAGCAAAAACTGATAGAAGTGAAAGGAGAAAAAAACAAATCCACAATAAATGTGGAAACTTCAACACACCTCTCTCAGAAACTGATAAAACTACTAAGCCGAGAATCAGCAAGATTATAGAATTTGTGAACAACAGAATCAATCAGTAGGATAAAATTCAGATATATAAAATAATCCACCTGACAACAACAAAACGCACACATTCTTAGGTTTCCATAGACGATTCACCGAAAGAAACCAGAAAGCAACATCTGATGATAATGGAGTCAAGCTAGAAATGAGTAACAGAAAGCCAACACGTGGAACTTTGATAACAAACCTCTGAGTAATCCATAAAAAGAAAACGAATAAACCCAAGGCAAACAGGAGGAAGGATAATAAAGATAAGATCAGAAATGAAAGAAATTCAAAAGAGAATAACAGAAAATCAGTAAGACCACTACACCAACTAAAACTAAAAAAAATTAGTTCTTTAATACAATCAACACAATTGATAAACATTTAGCAAGACAAACACAAGTTTAAAAAGAGAAGAAATAAATCAACAATAATGGAAATGAGACACGGGATATCACTACAGATCTTACCATCATTAAGAGGATAATAAGGGAATACTATGAACAACGTTACATTGATAAAGTTGGCAATTTATTTGAAATGGAGTAAGTCTTCAAAAACCAAAAACTACTAAAAACAAGCAAACTTAAACAGATAATCTGAATAATCTTATAATCATTAAAGAATTTGAATTTGTAATTTAAAACTCCTGAGAAAGATATCTCTGGGCCAACATCATTTCACTGCAGAATTCTACCAAATATTTAAAGAAGGATTAACAAAATTTTCCACAGTCCCTTCCAGAAAGCAGAGAGTACCTATCTCAACTTCTTTCATGAGACCAAAATCAGAAAAAGACAGTACAAAAAAAGAAAACTACAGCTCCATATCTCTCATGAAGGTAGAAGCAAAAACTCTCAAGAAAATAAAAGCAAATCCAATCCAACAACGTAAAACTGAATTACACACCATGACCAAATGAGACTTTTTTTCTAGGTAAGTATGTCTGATTCACCATTCAAAAAATCAAACAATACACCTACGATATCAACAGGCTAAAGAAAAAAAATCACGTGATCGTTTCAATTGATGAAGAAAAAGCATTTGGCAATATCCAAAACCCATTAAGGGAAACAAAACAAAACAAAACAAAACAAACCTCTGCAATTTAAGGGTAGAGGGAAATTCTACTTGATAAAGAACAACTACAAAAAAACCTATGGCTAATACCTTACTTAATGGAGAAACTCAAACAATATTTTCCCTTTCAGACAGGGAACAAGGCAATGATGTTCACTTTGATCACTCATTTAACATAGTACTGGAAATCCTAGCTACTGGAATAAGGGGGAATAAAAAGACATGCAAATTAGAAAAAAAGAAACAAAATTTTCCTATTTGACGTTGGCAAGAGTATCTAGGGGAAAACTGCAAGGACTATACCAAAAAAGAAAAAACCTTCCTAAAACTAAAAAGGTAATAAATCTCAGGATGTTAAGATCAACACACAAAATCACTCTCATTCCTCTATACTAATAATGAACCTACAGAAACTGAAATTTAAAACAAATAACAGTAGCAATCACTCCAAGAAAAGGAAATGCTTAGGTACACAATTAACAGAACACTAAAGCATTATATACTAAAAATAACAAAATACCAGTTAAATCAAAGAAGACCTAAACTAATTGAAAGATATACTGTGCTCATGCATCAGAACACTCATCATAGCAAAGGTATTAATTCTTCCCAAATTGATCTATGGGTTTAATGCAATTACTGTCAAGTCTCAGCAGTATCTTTTTTATATAGACTAGCCTATTCTAAAAATTATATGGAAAGGCATAGACCTTAGATGAGGTAAAACCATTTTGACAAAGAAGCATAAAGTGAGAGGATTCACTCTACTTGATACTATGCTTTACCTATATGGTCATAGTAGTTAAGACAGTGTGGTATTGTAGGAGGAATCGACAGATTAATGGAATTAAATAGCAAACAGAATTTAGACCCACACAAATATTCTCAACTGATTATTGGCAATGGTGTAAAAGCAATTCAATGGAACAATTCAATTCAACATCATTTTAACAAATTGTGTGGAAGCAATTGGACATCTATAAGCAAAAATTGAATGTCAACCTAAATGTTATAGCTTTACAGAAAAATTAATTCAAAATAGAATAAAGCTTTAAATGTAAAATATGAAACCACAAAAGAATTAGAATAAACATGAGGAAAAATATTTGGGATCTAGGGCTGGACAGTTTTTGATCTCAAAGCATGACAGACAGAAGGAAAAATTGATAAATTTGGACTTCTTCCAAATTAAAAAATGTTTTCTCTATGATAGATCCTACATGGATAAAATGACAAGCCATGGACTGGGAGAAAATATTTGTAAAGCACATATCTGACAAAAGGAAGAGGTATCTAGAATATAAAAAACAAAACAAAATAATCCAAATAGAAACTGGGAAAAAGATATGAACAGACATTTCACTGAAGAGGAAATACAGATGGCAAATAAGCACATGAACAGAAGTTCATCATTAGCCATTAGGTAAATGCAAATAAAACCACAATTAGATATCACTATATATCTATCAGAATGGCTATGATTTTAAAAAAAGATAGTGGCAGTACCAAATGCTGCTGAGGATGCAGAGAAACTGGATCATTTGTACATAGCTGGTGGGATGTAAAATGTTACAGCCACTACAGAAAACAGTTTTGCAGTTTCTTATATAACTAAAATGCAAATATCATATGACCCAGCTCTTTCACTCTTGGGTATGAGAGAAATGAAAACATGCTTATTACACAAAAACATACATCACTGTTCATAGAAGCTCTATTTGTAATAACAATAAAACACTCCATATGTTCTTCAGAGGTGAATGGTTAAATTATAGAAAATACACACTATAGAATACTACTTAGCAATAAAAGGAAGCAAATTATGATACACTCGGCTTAGATGCATAGGTAGGGAATACTACTGAGTGAAAACAATTCCAAATGGTTTTGTACTTTATTAAGGGCAACTTGAATGATCTTCGTGGTGATGGACCTGTTCTGTATCTTGACTGTAGTAGTGGATACAGAATCCTCCCCATGTGATAGAATTGCATATAACTAAATACACACACACATGCACAAACGAGTAAAAGTTACACTGGGAAATTGTGAATAAAATCAGCACTTTGTATCAATGTCAGTGTCCTGTCATGAAACTGTACTAGAGTTTTATAAGTTGTTATTGAGTGAAACAGGGTAAATGTTACACTGGATCTCTCTGTATTATTTATTATGACTGCATGTGAATCTTCAATGATCTCAATAAAATTTTCAATTTAAAAAATGATATGGATCTTGAATTTCAGAATTCAATTTAATATTTTCAGAGATAGACAAAACTCATTGCTTTCAGGGAACTGTAAGCAGTTCCCCTGTAAGCAGGGAACTGTAAGCATCAAGAAGCCAACATTTCTTCTACATATTTTCTCTTTATCTCTCTCCCTTTCTCAAAGTCATTTCCTTCTTAATCTCCTGTCCTTCCCAGCCTTAATGTGTCTTGTACATTGCTTTATTATTACACAGCAAATATCCAATCACGGCTGTGGAGTTTTGCCCAGGAATTGGTTGTCATCCTGGAGAGCTTTTTAAAAGAGACTTAAA